>NC_060214.1:53727500-54088750 GCF_021130785.1 Homalodisca vitripennis | reverse complement strand
CAAGCGGATTATTGTTGGGAAGACAGAGGGAGAGGCGTTTCCATAATTCCTCTACACTCCCCTTAGTAGGTTGGTCTCTAATTTTTCAGATCATACTCTACCTCAGACTTCCTTGATATGCACTCATTTTTATACAAGGCACTAAATGAAATAACTGAAAGAGTCTGCATCAACAACCTTAAGTCAAAATATATTTCGCCTGTATCTCAAGAATTGTAAAGAACGTTCAAGGAAAGATTGTTGGAGTTGCTTAAAATTAATATTATAACACTTAAGTTATAAAACTAGAGTTCACATTCGGCCCCACGTTACTGGCGCCATTTGCAACGCTCCGGCGCCCAATCAGGGAGAAGTTCAGGGTAGGAACAGCTCAAGTCTACTTTGAAGTGTGTAGATACACTTTTTTTAGTTGAAATAAAGTAATCAAGGCGCCATCCCGTTTATTACGGCTCCCATGTAGAACTCTTACAGGGGAAACAAGTCCTAGCCGAACCAGAGCGAATATTCACAAATCGTAAGGCAGAAAAAAAAATCAGACCGAGAAAATAATAATGGACATTTAAGTATATTACAAATCACCTTAGTAACTGTTCATAAAAGTATCAAGTAAAATATTTCACTAAATATATCTGGTTACCTAGGATCATGGAATTATTCTTAGCCTATTATTAAACTAAACATATAGTGTAGAATAGTTCAAAATAATAGTGCTTACTACTGACTAATAGAAAGCAAAGACTATCACAGCCAGATAAGATCCAGAATTGATATTGGCCTGAAAATATGCTACTTCGTAATTCACTGAGGGATTAAAATAAAACAGGATCCATTGAGTGACAGTGTCAATTTTATATTGAATACATTTTTTTAGAGATAAGTTATTTAGATTTTACAAGCCATCTTGATTCTTACGGTAAAATAATATTACCGGGTAAAACAAACATACACAAACGTGAAATACCAAGGCCCAGAAATATTCTTCCTATTTCAGCTCATATAAGAGAGTTCAACATTTGACTAATTATAAAATTCTAGATATACAGTAAATACACAAACCGACGTACGTAGACCGGTGGCCACCAGCTGAATTAAAAATTTAATATTCATTAACCAATCAAATAGTACAAAAATATTATTGTAACAGAAATTAAATTGTAGGCGAGGAAGTTGACCCCTGACATAGAGATCTCCTGGCAAGATACACGTGGGTCATTTCTGCACTCATTTCAAAAAGGCACGGTTTTGATTAGCATAAGGTTCTCACTGCAAAAGTATCTCAGTAAGGAAATTATATTTGAAAAGAGTACGAATTATCGGGTACGGCAAGCCAAGCACAGGTCCATTTGCGAACACACCGCGTCGTGAGCCCAAAGCGGGGGTCGAAAGATATCGAGAAGTCGATGTGTGATCGGTATTGAGTTGCAATAGTGGTATTTTGCCACCATGCGACCGCTCACATCTCAGCATACCGGTACTGCTCCGCAGAAGCCCACAAGAGTTTAGTCCCATAATAGAAACCTCTTTTCAGAAATGGCGAAATGCTGAAAATCATCGGCAAGAAGAGGAGAGCTCCCGTTTCCAAGAATTGTCGGGTACACAGGGTACCAGCTCGAGTGGGGCACAATTGCCACGGCCACACGAAACGCTCATATCCACTTGAAACAATCCACGATCCTGTTCAAACAGCTAAACTCTTATCAGCTGGTACAGGTGAAGGGTCAGTTAGAGTAACGTAAGGGCTTATCAGCCATATCAGTGCCAGATAGAATTTTTTCAGCGCCGACGCGGGGAGGATAGGCAATTTTTACTACCCCGAAACTGTTAAAGAATATTCAGCCACGCGAGGCACGCAGATCAACGTATATAAAAATCAAATTTATAGTTGATCAGACCAAAATATCAATCAGTAGCCAAAACAGATCACGTAAACGTTACAGTAATTATTCATCAATCCATAAATTATGATTGTACAATGAAAAAACTATTTTGTGTAATGTAATATTTATTGTTAAAATATTAACATTATTAAAAGTAATTTAAATGCATGTTTTAAATTTTCGTTACAGTTTGCATTTCATTACTAATAAAACTAAATTCATAAAAAATAAATAATCAAGTAGCTGAAAGATATTGTCTGGAATGTCTTAAAATGTATTCCAGTATTTAAATTATAACCAATAGAATTTGTGGGCTGAGCGAGAGAGAAGCTTTGAACGGCTCATTTTGTATTCATGAGAACGCGAAATAATCTAGAAGCTGGTATAATATTAATTCTTTTCATTCCCTCATCGTTTTTGTTTATTGCCTTACTGAAAGAAACATGACTGAGCAACAATCTTTTCTTCAATGCGTAAATTTTAAACGCATGGTTGACGAAAAAATATTATTCACTTTTATTTTGTAAATATAAATAATAAATAAATATAAATTACTGTAAGATAAGATGTTCTTACGATAATTTTAAATAATATTTATACTATTCCATAATAATAATAATAATATCAATAATAATCATAATAAGAACAAAAGTGACAGTAATAATAATGATGAGGATAATAATATTTATAATAATAATAATTGTGTGTATTTGTTTGTGTGTGTGTGCGTGTGCGTGTGTTTTAAATACTAAATAACAAGAGACATCAAAAATTACATTGTATATATAAAAAATATTTGTATGCATTCTGATTTGTGCTTGTACATGTTGGATACTTTCTTTCATTAGAAATCTTTTATTTCTACGCAACTCCCATGAGCATTTTTTTAATAGAATTAAAGACTTCCGAATATTTAAAATCGTTTCAAGAATAGAAAATTACGACTCGAGAAATGGGAATTATCTTCCTTTTCAGCTGAAAAAGACTTAATGCACAGGATGAGGCAACCTTCAAGTAACCTTAAATTAATCTATGGGGATGAACTTTTGGAATCATTGAAATTATTGATCAGAAATAGGTTTCATAAACACATTAGAGAGCATTTTCCTGTTTTTCAGTGCTGTGTTGAGAGATACAACGGACTGCACACAAATCGTATCCTTAATAACAAAGCGAAAGAGTAAATTATTAAATTATATGACTTTCACGAGGTAATACCAATTATTATTTAGTTCACATGCAATATTTCCTTCATCATAAAAAAATTTTTTAAAAGGTTTTAAACTCTATCAAGAAATTACTTGGTAATGTACTACTATTTGTCAACTTTTAGCTACATACGTTAGATACATTGTATAATGTACAAAACCGTGTACAAATCTGAATTACTTTTGAATTTTATTCAAGGGTGTGAACCATTATGAAGAAGTGGATTTCTAAATATTTACAAGCACTAGTAGTTTTCGGAAATTTTACTGCGATAAAGAAGAAACGTTTTCATATTTTCTCACTCCCTCCCCCTAGCAGGAAAAACGCATTTTTAAAGAACTCGAACTGGGAGGGAATCCAAGTGGGGAAAAAATATTTAAATTTATTTTTTTTTTAGGAGCAATTGCATGAGATTTGAGTATTCTTTATATCCCTGGCAAACTACATATCAAAGAGACAAAAAGTAACCACTTTTGGGAAACCTTTATAAGTTTTATATATCTTTTATTTTTCAAGGTTAAGGTTGTGTGTTAAAACCTTAAAATTATGGTTGTCGATAATTGATTTTTTTTTTTCTTACACAAAGCGCTTTCCCCTCGGCTCGTTATTATGCCCTTGTCTGTATTAAAGATTTACATAAAACGATATAGATTGCTAAATTTATGAAGTCCTTCTGATCAGATGAGAAGTACAAAATATTACCGTTTCGTCTAAGAAAATATAACAAAGAATAATTTACCTGAATGTGGTCACCTGATCGCTGTGATTTGCCCACAGAAACTACCAATCCCTATTCTCTCTCGATCTTCATGACGGTCTGGCCACAGCAACACCGGACCCTATTCATCAGTATTCAAACACTGCTTTAACCCACTGCACTTTTGACATATATCCGTCTACATTTTGGTTTATTCATATTCCATATACACAACATATTCGTTTTGTACGATAACTGTGGTTCATCCATATAGTTACCGACTATGATCTTTTTTATCAACATCCTCTTATTTATTTCCGTGTTGGACGAGTATTCCAAACTTAAATTAAAAAATATAAACTTACACTATCTAGACCTTGATCTAATACCAAAGACTGGTCCCAATGGTGAAATACAGGTATAAACCAAAACCGGCCGTTTTGTAACTAAAAAAGTTAGCCTCTTTGCCTTGCAACACATTTACACTTAGATTGTATGGAAAATTTCGTTTAACATATAATGAATAGTATTTACATTATTTACGTTTTAGTCTACTTTTATGTTAAAAAAAGAGCACATGATCAATGCTGAAAATACTGTGGGCTAGGTAATTAGTTTCAGTAACTATGACAGAATTATAATCATTAATTCAATAAATTAGATAAAAAATTGTCAGCAGTTTGTGTTCCAAACCTCTAATAATGTTATAGACTGTAAATCTTAATTCAAAACTTTTATTTGTTTCCATGTTTGTTTGAAGTTTTTTCTTCACTTTATCATTGTGTATTTATAACCTCTTCACATCTTCTTGAAGTTTTATTTAGTATTACAAGCTTAAAATACTCTCAACAAATTATTGTATCCATTTTATAGACTCCTCTGCCTCTTTCATTTACCACCGCATTCAACCTGTTATGTGGACTTGCTCATGCTTATTTTCAGAATAAACAAAAAAATTTAATTTAATTTTGTTTTCAATAATTTTGGAATTTAATTCATTTGCTCAAGTACTGCACCTTACTGTCAATTATTCTGGTAACTCATTAAAAAAACTTAAGTAAATTCGCACGCTAAAGCTATGATTTGATAACACGAAACGTTGGCTGAATGTAGTTGTTAAATTAGGATACATTCTAGTTACTCGCTATGTAGGGAGCCACATACATCCAGAGTCAAAGGACCACGTCTAGCCAGATAATCTATTCTCTATCAAATACAAAATTTGCATTTTACCATATACAATATCTCCATATATCTTGTGTGTTGCTGTAGCAATTAATTTTTATTGTAGCAAAAGATTTTATTTAACGTGTATAAAAATAATTAATCAAATATAACAGTATCAAAATATTTGATTTGACGAGTTGGTCAAATTATCGACACACAATTACAATTATATCGTACAAAATGTTCTTCGTGTGTGGTTAATTCATTATTGTGTTCCCAATCGTTTAAAATCGTAAGGAACTCAAATTATTGGAAATTCCAAACCTGTCGATTTCATACCTCCTTGGTTACTTAGGACCAGAAGCTACGTAACCTCTCATTGCACTATAATAACTTTTGCGTTTTCTTCCGAAATAAAAGGTTTAACTCTATCAAGAAATTACTTGGTAATGTACTACTATTTGTCAACTTTTAGCTACATACGTTAGATACATTGTATAATGTACAAAACGTGTACAAATCTGAATTACTTTGAATTTATTCAAGGGGTGAACCAATTATGAAGAAGTGGATTTCTAAATATTTACAAGCACTAGTAGTTTTCGGAAATTTTACTGCGATAAAGAAGAAACGTTTTCATATTTTCTCACTCCCTCCCCCCTAGCAGGAAAAACGCATTTTAAAGAACTCGAACTGGGAGGGAATCCAAGTGGGGAAAAATATTTAAATTTATTTTTTTTTTTTAGGAGCAATTGCATGAGATTTGAGTATTCTTTATATCCCTGGCAAACTACATATCAAAGAGACAAAAAAGTAACCACTTTTGGGACCTTTATAAGTTTTATATATCTTTTATTTTTCAAGGTTAAGGTTGTGTGTTAAAACCTTAAAATTATGGTTGTCGATAATTGATTTTTTTTTCTTACACAAAGCGCTTCCCCTCGGCTCGTTATTATGGCCCTTGTCTGTATTAAAGATTTACATAAAACGATATAGATTGCTTAAATTTATGAAGTCCTTCTGATCAGATGAGAAGTACAAAATATTACCGTTTCGTCTAAGAAAATATAACAAAGAATAATTTACCTGAATGTGGTCACCTGATCGCTGTGATTTGCCCACAGAACTACCAATCCCTATTCTCTCTCGATCTTCATGACGGTCTGGCCACAAGCAACACCGGACCCTATTCATCAGTATTCAAACACTGCTTTACCCACTGCACTTTTGACATATATCCGTCTACATTTTGGTTTATTCATATTCCATATACACAACATATTCGTTTGTACGATAACTGTGGTTCATCCATATAGTTACCGACTATGATCTTTTTATCAACATCCTCTTATTTATTTCCGTGTTGGACGAGTATTCCAAACTTAAATTAAAAAACTTACACTATCTAGACCTTGATCTAATACCAAAGACTGGTCCAATGGTGAAATACAGGTATAAACCAAAACCGCCGTTTTGTAACTAAAAAAGTTAGCCTCTTTGCCTTGCAACACATTACACTTAGATTGTATGGAAAATTTCGTTTAACATATAATGAATAGTATTTACATTATTTACGTTTTAGTCTACTTTTATGTTAAAAAAAGAGCACATGATCAATGCTGAAAATACTGTGGGCTAGGTAATTAGTTTCAGTAACTATGACAGAATTATAATCATTAATTCAATAAATTAGATAAAAATGTCAGCAGTTTGTGTTCCAAACCTCTAATAATGTTATAGACTGTAAATCTTAATTCAAAACTTTTATTTGTTTCCATGTTTGTTTTGAAGTTTTTTCTTCACTTTATCATTGTGTATTTATAACCTCTTCACATCTTCTTGAAGTTTTATTTAGTATTACAAGCTTAAAATACTCTCAACAAATTATTGTATCCATTTTATAGACTCCTCTGCCTCTTTCATTTACCACCGCATTCACCTGTTATGTGGACTTGCTCATGCTTATTTTCAGAATAAACAAAAAAAATTTAATTTAATTTTGTTTTCAATAATTTTGGAATTTAATTCATTTGCTCAAGTACTGCACCTTACTGTCAATTATTCTGGTAACTCATTAAAAAAACTTAAGTAAATTCGCACGCTAAAGCTATGATTGATAACACGAACGTGGCTGAATGTAGTTGTTAAATTAGGATACATTCTAGTTACTCGCTATGTAGGGAGCCACATACATCCAGAGTCAAAGGACCACGTCTAGCCAGATATCTATTCTCTATCAAATACAAAATTTGCATTTTACCATATACAATATCTCCATATATCTTGTGTGTTGCTGTAGCAATTAATTTTTATTGTAGCAAAAGATTTTATTTAACGTGTATAAAATAATTAATCAAATATAACAGTATCAAAATATTTGATTTGACGAGTTGGTCAAATTATCGACACACAATTACAATTATATCGTACAAAATGTTCTTCGTGTGTGGTTAATTCATTATTGTGTTCCCAATCGTTTAAATCGTAAGGAACTCAAATTATTGGAAATTCCAAACCTGTCGATTTCATACCTCCTTGGTTACTTAGGACCAGAAGCTACGTAACCTCTCATTGCACTATAATAACTTTTGCGTTTTCTTCCGAAATAAAAGGTTTAACTCTATCAAGAAATTACTTGGTAATGTACTACTATTTGTCAACTTTTAGCTACATACGTTAGATACATTGTATAATGTACAAAACGTGTACAAATCTGAATTACTTTGAATTTATTCAAGGGGTGAACCATTATGAAGAAGTGGATTTCTAAATATTTACAAGCACTAGTAGTTTTCGGAAATTTTACTGCGATAAAGAAGAAACGTTTTCATATTTTCTCACTCCCTCCCCCCTAGCAGGAAAAAACGCATTTTAAAGAACTCGAACTGGGAGGGAATCCAAGTGGGGAAAAATATTTAAATTTATTTTTTTTTTAGGAGCAATTGCATGAGATTTGAGTATTTCTTTATATCCCTGGCAAACTACATATCAAAGAGACAAAAAAGTAACCACTTTTGGGACCTTTATAAGTTTTATATATCTTTTATTTTTCAAGGTTAAGGTTGTGTGTTAAAACCTTAAAATTATGGTTGTCGATAATTGATTTTTTTTCTTACACAAAGCGCTTCCCCTCGGCTCGTTATTATGCCCTTGTCTGTATTAAAGATTTACATAAAACGATATAGATTGCTAAATTTATGAAGTCCTTCTGATCAGATGAGAAGTACAAAATATTACCGTTTCGTCTAAGAAAATATAACAAAGAATAATTTACCTGAATGTGGTCACCTGATCGCTGTGATTTGCCCACAGAACTACCAATCCCTATTCTCTCTCGATCTTCATGACGGTCTGGCCACAGCAACACCGGACCCTATTCATCAGTATTCAAACACTGCTTTACCCACTGCACTTTTGACATATATCCGTCTACATTTTGGTTTATTCATATTCCATATACACAACATATTCGTTTGTACGATAACTGTGGTTCATCCATATAGTTACCGACTATGATCTTTTTATCAACATCCTCTTATTTATTTTCCGTGTTGGACGAGTATTCCAAACTTAAATTAAAAAACTTACACTATCTAGACCTTGATCTAATACCAAAGACTGGTCCAATGGTGAAATACAGGTATAAAACCAAAACCGCCGTTTTGTAACTAAAAAAGTTAGCCTCTTTGCCTTGCAACACATTACACTTAGATTGTATGGAAAAATTTCGTTTAACACATATAATGAATAGTATTTACATTATTTACGTTTTAGTCTACTTTTATGTTAAAAAAAGAGCACATGATCAATGCTGAAAATACTGTGGGCTAGGTAATTAGTTTCAGTAACTATGACAGAATTATAATCATTAATTCAATAAATTAGATAAAAATGTCAGCAGTTTGTGTTCCAAAACCTCTAATAATGTTATAGACTGTAAATCTTAATTCAAAACTTTTATTTGTTTCCATGTTTGTTTTTGAAGTTTTTTTTCTTCACTTTATCATTGTGTATTTATAACCTCTTCAACATCTTCTTGAAGTTTTATTTAGTATTAACAAGCTTAAAATACTCTCAACAAATTATTGTATCCATTTTATAGACTCCTCTGCCTCTTTCATTTACCACCGCGCTTTCACCTGTTAATGTGGACTTGCTCATGCTTATTTTCAGAATAAACAAAAAAATTTAAATTTAATTTTGTTTTCAATAATTTTGGAATTTAATTCATTTGCTCAAGTACTGCACCTTTACTGTCAATTATTCTGGTTAAACTCATTTAAAAAAAAAACTTAAGTAAATTCGCACGCTAAAGCTGATGATTGATAACACGAACGTGGCTGAATGTAGTTGTTAAATTAGGATACATTCTAGTTACTCGCTATGTAGGGAGCCCACATACATCCAGAGTCAAAGGACCACGTCTAGCCAGATATCTATTCTCTATCAAATACAAAATTTGCATTTTACCATATACAATATCTCCATATATCTTGTGTGTTGCTGTAGCAATTAATTTTTATTGTAGCAAAAAGATTTTATTTAACGTGTATAAAATAATTAATCAAATATAACAGTATCAAAATATTTGATTTGACGAGTTGGTCAAATTATCGACACACAAATTACAATTATATCGTACAAAATGTTCTTCGTGTGTGGTTAATTCATTATTGTGTTCCCAATCGTTTAAATCGTAAGGAACTCAAATTATTGGAAATTCCAAACCTGTCGATTTCATACCTCCTTGGTTACTTAGGACCAGAAGCTACGTAACCTCTCATTGCACTATAATAACTTTTGCGTTTTCTTCCGAAATAATAGGATTTACCAAATTTAGAATTGGTAACTTGGACCAAGTCTTGCCATTACCCCTAAGAGCGGGCTATATCTCACAGATATATTCCACCCTGGAAGGACAGCGAAAAAGTACGAAAATAGGTCGTGTTGTCCGTCTTCATCGCCGAAGTTTTATGAGATATTTTTAGACATACTTGGACATAACATTTCAAGAGTCAATAGTGCCAAGTTGTCAGATCTATGGAAGCCTAAACGGGGTTAAACTCACATTACGTATTTATTTAACCATATTCCTATCATACTTACGTGAGAATGTCGTTTAAGGTGTTGAAAACAAAATGTAAAGTCTCATCATTTTATAAGAAACAGAGAAGAGGTTTGAATATGAAAATTTAAAAAGAGAGAGAGAGAGAGTGAGCGAGAGAGAGAGGAGAGAGAGAGGAGGAGAGTGAGAGATGAGAGAGAGAGAGAGGAGAGAGAGAGAGAGAGTTTTTAAATGTAGTCAATTGAAAAATATTTAGGATAAGGTTTATTTCGTTTTTGATATGATCAAATTTATTTGGTTGGAATTTAGTTTGTATTTAAGTCAAAGAGTATTACTTTTAATTATACAATTGTGTTAAGACTACTGAAACATTCATTTTTTCCAACTACGCAATTTGAAATTAGGAATAGAAAAAGAAAGTAAAAGCGTATTTTACAAGAAAGGATATTTAGTCCACGATCAACGACTTAGTTACTAACGAATTTAAAGTCACTATTTTTAATTTTATGCTTTTCAAGTAGTTAAACAATTGAATATTAAATTATTTGAATTTTTATTAAAAACAGCGGTTACTGTACTTTATAACAATGTTAACAACCATAATTCTATCATTTCACTCTTTAAAGTGTTGTATTATTATACTAATGTATTAGTTGTATAATTTGTATACTTCAATAGAGTTTACAACCAAATGTGTTTGTTTGGAGTGTACCTGAAGCTCTTTGCAGAGACAAATATGGCGGCTTACGTTGGCTTTCAGTTCCGATAATGCTAGTTAAATTGCATCCCCTTTCAGTGGTTTAAGATTATAATGTTTCCTCTCCCTTAACTCCCTCATGCTGTCTTTGACTTTCGGTTGTACGAGAACTGCGCCCTTACAGTCCTGAGTCCTCTATATATGGCTAAAATACCTACAAGTGAAAAGTTTCCATGGTTGAAGCTGCAATCTTTGATCATGAAGTGTTTAAGAATGTTACGCACACTTACACCAGTGAAATAAATTCGCATTTACGCCCAACTTTTATCAAAAAGCCTCTTTTCCCAGATAAGATTATTCTCATAAATTAATTTACACATGATATTATTGTAACGTGTCTATAGTAAGGTTATCTTCTATAAACAAATCACAACTATTTTTGTTTTAGTATAAGAGCGATCAATTGTGTTCTGAACTAATAACCCTTTATCTTAAGAATGCACAAGTTCCAATGGAATTCAATAATTAAACTCAGTATAAAATAATATTAATTTTAATGAAATTTTAAAATCAATAATACAGCAACCCCAAGCTATCTTTTTTACTTAGAATTTATTCTCAATTATTTCATGTTTTTAACCCATCAAAACTACACAAGTCCAGTCTTAAAAACTAACAATCAATCAATCATTCAATAATTGTGTCCTTCAAGTTCTCAGTGCTAATGTTTTCAACACAAACTCAAAATAAAAATCTTCATTAAACTTCAAAATAAAATAATCTTCTAATATAAAATAAAACAAACAATAAAATAAGACTTCTTCTCAAAATAAAAATCAAACAAATTAAGGTAATATTAATATTTAATTTATGAACAAACACAATGTCCAACCAGTTAAACTCAAAATTGTATCAATTTCAAACTACTTATTTTCTGTAAATTTCCAATTTGCAAATTATTGAATTATCTAGAATTATCCGCTTGGCTTTGAATGTTAAATTTAGGAACTTGTTAAAATATATATATAGAATCTCAGAAGATTAAATAAATTTTCTTTTTCAGTAGGTTATTCCTGATTAAACCAAATTGAACAGGAAAATATCATCAAGTAATTTTCTATTTCAATATTAAATTCTAACTTTCACAGTACCTCGCACTTCTCCTGAAGACTTCACCAAATAACCAAAATGACTATTATAGATTAATTAATTCAAACTTGAGTCTTTAAATTTTGAAAAGAAATTTTAATCTTACAACTCAACCTTCTTTCCGAAAAATCAATACGGCAAGAGTAGGCTATCACTTAACACGACTACACTCTCTGAGCACACAGCAAAGAATCCCCTGAAAACGTAGTTGAAGCCACCGGAAGGATCTAGGAGTCCCTCCCACCATCTAATCAAGCTAACATTGGCCAATCAAAATTGAGCAACACAATGTCTGTTTTGAATGGTACCTATCCAACCCAGACATGTAACCTGTGCTCAATACCTACATACAAAAGGAAGCTTCTAGCATTCCTTGAACCCGAATTGACAAGACATTCAGCACTGCTGGAAGGCTCACAATCTTACAATTCAACTATTATATAAGTTTACAATTCTCTTAATTAAAAATAAAAAATATTCCTACAAATAATTCAATAATATATGAAGCATCCTATAATTATATAACAAGATATAATTTGAGGAATGTCAAATGACATATTATCAGTAATTTTGGAAACCTCTATTTTTCGCAAGCTATTCCAACAACATATATATTGATTACTGCCCTTAAATCTCAATTATTACCTTCTATAAAATAACCTTTGACAGTTTTTTTTATTGTGTATTATTGCAACATTTTCATATCAAATTTCTCAATATATTAACTGAAAATATATATTTGTTACATTTATTGACTATTAAAATAAAATTTCTAAATCGTTAAGTTTTAAGGATGGGCATCAATTAAACAAGGAGCAAAACTAGAGAGTCTAAGAAATTCTAGGGTCATTTATAATTTTCTCTCACAGTAGTATTCATATTCTTATGACGTGATATGGCTATTATAAAGTACGGTTATAATAATAGATGCATTCTAAAACGTTTCAAAGAAAACGCATGATATTATTCCCTAGGAGAGCTCACTCGTGGATGATTTATAAATCCCAATTAACTCTACATTGGATGATCGAAAGAGGTGCAATAAGATATTTATTGATTTTTGTGGCATAATCGATCAAATATAAAACATGCATAACTGTCCTTACATCAACCATTGAGAAGTCGTAATCCAGTAATATCAGAAAAATAATACTTTTAAATTTACGATTAATACAGTTCATATGTCAAACATAGAAGTGTAAACGTATATTCTGAAAAACTAAAAATAATTCAAACGGCTTACATATTAGTAGGGTTACTCCCGAATTCCAAGATTATATTTAAACAACTTGTACCACCAATTTCCATTCTATTGTGTCTGCCTAATACATTAATTTGTTATTAAAGTTTTTGTTATTCCAAGATTTAGAAAATTTGCTATTAAAATATTTCTAAATGATACGATACTATATCAAGTTTAATTTGAATATTTCAAAATAATACATTATTAATAATTAAAAAGTACAACTTTAAGTTAAATTGAAAAGGTTGAACAATCTGCCTGATGTAGTAATATTTTTAAAGAACAAAAACAATATAACAAAAGACCGTAAAGCACTAATATTTTTTTTTAATCCTATTAAAATCATTTCACGTTTGTTCGTATATAAAAAGTAAGACTTGGTTTTATTAGACAAATTTGTAAAATATAAATCTGTAATATAAAATAAAATTTCAACACGGGACTTTATTGCGGTTACTGTGGTACATGGTGTGGATAAATATCGAGATTGAGTGAAAATGTAGACCTTTACAGACTTATGCATTCCTTCACTGGAATCTAAAATATGTATATTGTTCTTATAATAGTTAATTCCAAAATTTAACTTAAAAATCTACTTTATTAACTTTGCAACTGTCTATGAACACATTAATGATTCTTCATAGGATCTACGATTATTGATACAAAACTGGACATACAAACTATTTTAAGTCTGTTAATCCATTCGATATACAATATCAACATACGTTTAGAAATTTAGGGGATAAAGCATAAAATAATTGTTAAAAAATAATATAGCATACATATTTAATAAACAAAGTAGGAGTAAGACATCAACGAGGTACAAGTAGCAGATTCCCTTAGGCTGTATAAAACATTTAAAATTATTAGCTAGTACCCCATTTTAAAATGTCATGTGATAACACTCAGAACATTTTAAAAATTCATTTACTCTACGGCTTTCTTGTTTTGTACAATGTTTTATACATAAGGACAGGTGAGTCGTCCAATCGCATGGACACTTTCATTGGACTCTACATACCTTATCTATAAGGTTTTTTAGTTTGTAAGAAAAATTCCGGTTGTTTGCTTAAAACGTCACAAATCAAATTTACAACTGATGGCATGGACTATAGAAGTTGTGTAATTATTAAAGAATATTAATTATCTGCAAATATATGCATATATTTGAGAGAGTGTGTGTGTGTGTGTGTGTGTGGTGTGTGTGTGTGTGTGTGTGTGTTTGTATTTCTAAAATCGTTAGGTATGTCAAAACGCTAGGTACCTTTGTAAAACATATACTGAGGCCTTAACAAAACGAATAATGGTCATCTGATTTTGTTTTTATACTATGAAGTCATACAATAAAAACCCAGATTGTTTCAGTCGGACAAACCTAACCCCAAAATAAAACATTTCATTCTGAATAATGGCAAACATACCGTACTGAAAACAATCAGTTGCCTAGCCATGGTACGCTTGCAAACTATGTTTTGTTGTTTGACTAAAATGATGCTAATTTTTTGTCCTAATGCTAGTTGTAAAATAAATTTACTTTAAGTAAACAGTTACATGCTTTTATAAGACTGTTTACTTTATTTTATTATTTTAAATCGTAGAAATATTCTTATAACTAAGGTTATCGTATTTTGTATAATATTTATCGACGTTTGCAAATACAAAACTATACAACAAATTACGCTGTTGTCTACGCCAGAGATATTTAGCAGAATAATGAAAATTCAAGACAAATCGACGTTACATTCGGAATAATTGGCAAGGTGGAATCTGTACTTTACACAATATGACACTCAGCACACGCTTTTCTTGGGCAAATCACTGGAACTTGATTGTCTGGAATAATTTAGCCGTTCTTCCAATATCGTCTTTTCTTGAGTCACCAATTCGATGTAATTATTGGACTTTTCACTTTCATGTTTCTTTCTTAAATTCAACCATTATTTTATTTTATACCATTAATTATTATCAGACCACCAATCTCTCTATCGATACTCAAGTTTATACTGTAATGGGCTTAAATCTAGCAAAATGTATCTTATATATAAGTCGATTAATTTATAAAATATGTTAGTACTACTTGACAGAACCCCACAAAGAATGCATTGTGTATTAATGTAATGTAAATTAAATCAATATATTTTTTTATTTTCTTCTTCAATGTTTGTATTTTATATAACCAAAATGTTGCGCAAATGTAACGTTTAATTTAATTAACACCATGGATATTGTAATATTAGAAAACCTTACTTTCGTAGTTAAATACACGTTATGTGTGAGCGAGAAAAATTAGTTTGTGTTTTATGGGAAATATCTAACCAGAGTTCTGTTTTGAAAACAAAATAATTGTTGAATGAAAAAAAAAAGTATTCTTATTAACATTGTTATAAAAGAAACCCGAAAAGGTCACATCGATTTGTCTAATGTTATCAATAAACACATACAATGACACTCATACGTTAAGAAACGAAAGTTTTATATAGTGACATTATTATAGCAATTGCATTTGGTATTACTTGGTAGTATTTTTTGCGATATGTAATATTATAAATGATATTCGAAATGAGCCTTCTATATTAATTTATACAAATTTATTATAAAAGAAAGTATTAATTCATGACTCTTTTGGTTTACTATTTAAGTAATATAATCGGAGCTTACATGTTTTTATGTTATTGATCTCTGAACCACTTTTTTGTTTAGTTGTAAAATCTATTGATTTTTAATTAATAATTTTATGATTATGTCTTTTATATAAACCTTAATATTTAACCAACTTTTTACGTAGTGCCTAATACACTTAGATGATATTAAGTTTTAAGTTATAAGACATTTCTTGTAAAAAATACTAAAAAGTCATTTGTAATGTTCTAGATCATGGACCGAGTTCGTTCAACACACATGAAAACAGTTTGCTAGAGAATTTAGCTATTAATGTGTTAGGAAGACCATCTAAGGATGCAGTTGTCCCAGAAAAAGGTTTCTGAACACTAAAAGCAATTAAATTTAAGATACACTTACTATCCATAAAACACTTTACTACAATTGAAAAAAGTACTAAATTCACATATAATCTTTTTATAATGAATAATTACCTAACTAGGAGATGAAAGTTTAAATATTACCTTAGAATTAAAAAGATTTGAACTTCGCATTCTATTAATAAGGAATAATATAACATTTCGTATTGACCAATAGTTCAACCTAAACAAAACTAATGATAATTAATTCATTCCCTATATCTAGTATCAGTTATAAATGATTTTATATTTTAAGAAAATCAAGTAAATGGCCAAAAAGCTATTTTACAACCTTCTACTTTAATTACAGGGCATTTTCACCATTGTACTCTCCTAATAAAAACCATTAATTTTGTTTAGTAACTCGACCTATAATCCGATTTAAGATTAATATGACTGACCCCTTAAGACCGTCTCAAAATATATCGAAAATAAGATAGTTGCATAAGAAAATACTAACGTGTATCGTATTCATGTGTAAAAGTTTAATGCTTTACTGTAATTCATCAATAAAATACATAGCCGTTCTTATACGATCTCGGTTTTCGGCTGGTGGGTGGTCATTATTTTCGTAGTATTGGCTATATATTCATTACAAAAAATACACAATGCTCATAGAACACTTAAAATTGATTTAATTTTCACTATACTACTGCGCTTAAAAATTATTCATACAATGAGTGATATGGAACGTGTCATTTAAACAATGTTAATAGTATGTAGCTTATAAACGTATAAGTTAAAATATAAATCTTCAAGAATGAAACCTTTATAAAAACTTTGCTTTAGATTCCAAAGTTCAAAACTTAAACTTTTCTATAAGAAATATGATGGATGTTTAAAATTGGAGTATGAGTGAAAAATTTGGACATAATTTTTGAAATAGGTATGATTAAAGGTATTAAAAAAAATATTCGTAGTAGTCTTCGGCTCAACGGAATGTAGTTTTCAAATAGTAAGGAGTTTCTAGTTGTTATGAATCATTAGAAAAAAAGCTTTTTACAGATTTGGCATTAATGGAATTATTTATTTATTTACTAGTTGTAGTAAACAAGGTGCTTTGATCTCCCTCTATAATCCAAGTGATGATTACGTCCAAATATATGATGATAGATATAGCATTCTCTATAACCTTTCACTATAGCATTCGATCTTTCAATAGTTGACACTTCCTACGACGTTTCAACCAATTGCATTCTGGAGTTCTCTAATTTTCTTCATTATTAAATGTCTTGAAACAGCCTAATCTCTATAAAAATATAGGTTTTGGAATGTGTTTCCTAGTAATGAGTTTTATGTTATTCTATTACGTAAAGTATGACACAAGTGCGTATTGTAACTGGCTCTCTGTTACAACATATAAACTTCATGTTATAGGACAACACGAGTTTTGGAAGAACACTGCATTGGACTCTCCTTCCGTTCAAACACTGTTTCCTTCCGTCATTTGAAAACTGGTTTCGTCTTCCTTTTAAAACCCTTGGTCTCTGCCTTAGAGAATACAATCTTTGGAAACTTCCACATTATGAAACTTGGACTTTAAGGATCATAATTACAGCCACATAAGTTTCCGGACCTGTTGATATATGAACGTAGCAGAAAAGTAAACTTTGCTTCTCATTGATTTCTTTATATTAAACTGGGCTTTGTCATTCTCAAGCCTATAAGAACTTATATCACAGAAGACAAGTAGTTAATGTGAAATTACTGCCTCACAATAGATCTCTTCAGCTGTAATCAGAAAGGTGGAAAACTATAGTTTACAGACTGTAAAGCCTTAGATATACGAGTCTTAGATGCAAGAGTCGGAGAGCTCCAGTTTTTGGCCATGCTGGGTCCAGCTATGTTAGGCTCATTGTTTTCAGTAAGTCAGCATATTTCGTGATTCAAACTTTCTGGTCACGTTTATTGGTTGTGTAAGTTCATATGTGTTTATTTATTGATACTTGAATTCGTGTTTTGGTAAAGATATATTTTACTTGGTTAAAAAGGTACAATACAATTATTAAACTAGAAAGCCTGATTCGGATGACAGGGTATATAGGTATATTCGTGTGTGTGTGCGTGCGTGTGTTTAAATTAAAATAGTTTTAGATACATCAAAATGGTAGGGAGCTTTGTTAAAAAAAATTTACTAAGGCCTTAGTAAAATGAATATTGGTCATCTGATGTTGTTTTCTAGTATACAATAAAGAACCAGATTGTTTCAGCCGGACAAACCTAAGCCCAAAACAGTCCAATTCATTCTGGGTACTAGCAAACACAATCCGTACTGAAAACAATCAGTTTACGAGCCATGGTATGCTTGTGAACTATGTTTTGTTTGTTTTAACCGGACTGGTGCTAATGTTTGATGCTAGTAGTAAACTATGTTTACCTTGAGTGAACAGTTTTTCTCTTCCTTTTATTAGACTGTTTTAGTGTTATTTTATTATTTGAAATCGTTACATTTGTCATCATGAAGAAATAGATCACAAATTTAATTAATACTTACAAAACAATACAAGACGAATATCTGTTATCTGCTAAATCTAAATTGGTCTGACTGTTAGCGAAGTTTGCTCACGTGATGGCTGGAAAACTCTACTTTCTGACTTTCTTTCTGACAGTCAATCCGCACGATATCTCTAGATAGAAATGCAATCTAGACTTAAAACTTGTTAAGAAGCCTAATTTCTATAAAGGGAATACCGACTTCAATAATGGTGCATGTCATTTCTAGGGGATTTGAGTTTTAACGAAGGTTTTAAACTAGTATTATGAGTAGCCATCTTATGTAATGAGGATATTGGAGGATAAATAAATCTTTAGGTTAAAAAGTATAAACACAATGTAATAGATTTTGAACATTTAACATAGTAATTCACATAGTTTGATTACCTAAACAAATCAATACGTCACTTAATAATTTGTAGACATTTTTTATTTATATATGTAACCTGACTTTAAAAATAGGAACGCTAATGTATAATTTGGAAAGACATCCTGAAAAATATTTAAGTGATTTACATTTAAGTTGCATGCTAAATAAATAGTGATGAGTTATGAGATAGGCATGGCCATCCAGGGGATGTAATAAACTGTCAATTAATTATTTCCTTCAGTATGCTAGCACAATTTCAATTTTTTTCTGTCTAGTTCATACAAATTATATTCTGTCCATGCAACATGTCAAGAGCGAAATGAGGTATATACTTGAAATATGAAGATAGTTTACGCAACACGTGGGTTTGGTGCACTCTTACTTTGCATATAATTTTGAAATGATTTATATTAATAAAAAATCTTAAATTCCACTCAATAGTCTTTATTATAGAACAAGATATGAAATGCTTATTACTAGTAGTGTATCATTTAGAAATATGTTGTATGACAGATAATTATTTGTTAAAGGATTTTTTTTTATTCTCAGATTGTTAAATTCTTTTATTGGAAAACAAATTTTTGACGAGGAAATAAATTAGTAAACTTTTTATTTACTTGCATAGGAGGTATAATGTAAAATTAAAATATTTTACTCTAAACGTCAAATTTTTAGTTTAAATTTTTACTACAATAATTAAACATAAACTACTTATTAAAAATGAATTTTAAAATTATTATTACATGCACAAGTTTTGTAGTTTATGGTATAGAACGAGCTAAATAGTTTATATATCTTATACACTTTTTCACAAAAGTATATGACTTAGGATTTATATGAATAAATAAAATCCGCATGATTTTATTAAACGTACCCTGATTAATAAACGTCCAGTTCGGAAAATTATTGTCTTCCATAACACTACTACAGAGTGGTAAAGGGTAATACAGGGTATTTCATTTTAAACTTAATATAGACTCCAAGAACTTTCCATAGTTATTTGAAACTTTTTCAAAACAATATGATCTCATTGCATTTATAAGAATTGTGGCTGAACGAAGCAAAATTTAATAAAGACAAATGACTTGTAATAAAGGCGATATTGGCAGACAGAATTCGATGCAGAGACACGGTGTCGCTGGCAGACTCATTGAGCTTGTTTGTCTGGAAAATTATTTGCGATTCATCCGATATCGCTTCTCCTTTAGTTATAAGTTTACTGTTTTATTAAACTTTTCACTTGAACTTTTCTTACTTTAAGGTAAGATGACTGACTGTAGAATTAGTGATCGTGTATTATGTTGGTTCTTATGAAGAGGTATCTTAAGTCAAAGAAATGTAATACCTAATCATAATTATTTCTAGGCAACTTTCTTTTCGAAAATTTAAAAAAATGTATATGTTGTTTAATATCTTAAGTAAATGAAGTTTCGAGTAGTTTTCAACTTTAAAAGCCTACAGTTAAGTCCTGTAGGTCCTGTCACCCCTTCATCCTAAAACCAAAGAAGACTAAAAAGTTTATATCTATATAAAGTTACCTTGGAGTGGAAGAAACTTACAGAGAAAGCACATTTAATTACAATAGTATAGGAATAACATTAGGATATTAACACTTAAATACATTTTCATTGCTAAATCTTGCACCTTATTTTCAGTATTAGAATTTAATTTATAAATTTATTGTAATCAATACTTCCACATATTTTAAACTCAAAAAATTTAGGTTTTAAAAGAAATCTTTTTTAATAATAAAAAAAATTAAGTACAATGGTTCATCTTTCATTTAGACATGAAAATTACATGATCATATTTTTAGTAGTAGTTATTACTAAATTTTACTAAAATTAAATTACATTTTTATTACTGTTTCGTTTATTTTAAAAAATATTAGAAGATATTTCAATTTAGTGGTTGAAAAAATGGAAAAGAGTGTCACATTTTAACTATTGAACGTTCTTGGGATAACAATTAATTTTCCAAACAACTCTTCTGAATAATATGTCCTACTGACCACAGTTTTCTCCCTGAGGCCACTAAAGGAACTGGTGAGGATTTATGTGGCCGTTAGGTTGAGGACGAGGGCTGGGTCCTGAAAGAGTGAGCAAGGTGACCTCTGCCAAGCCCTGACTGTCCTTCTAAAACCCACAATACCTAGGTTCTTCGCAACAACTACCTGTGAGAATTCGATGTAGAATGTGTAAACTATATCAGTCTGCCTGCTACATACATTATTTTAGTTAATAATATTCCTACACCAGTCTTTCCTTTTCTGTCAGCAAAAAGAATGGGTGGATACGAACACGGGAAACATAGGAGACTTTGTATTATATAAGCGCAAAATCAAATTTTTCTGGGGATTATCAAAAGGGTTAAAAATAATAATTGATATTTTTCTCATATCGAGTTTTATTGCCTCAGAACAATTAAAATTAACCTTTTAATACATAAATGATAGTTATATTTATAACAGAGTCGGTAGTCATAATATTCAGCCTAGATACTATATTTCTATTATTTTAACTGGTATTATAATTTACCGTTAAGAAACTAACCATAGCCAAGCTGACAATTACTTTTTAAATTATAAATTTGATCACCATGTAAAAATGCACCTGTTTAAAATAATCCATTAAATGTTATGAAGAGGGACTCAACTTGCTAATAATTAATTTCCCTGTTCCGGTCGATAAGCTAAGTAGAATTACCCGAGAGTTAAGTGAACTTATGCCCCTTATAATCTCTCACCGTAAAAAATAAAGCCACGATTACATTAATCCCCTAATATAAAATTTTTATTTTTGAGTTTAATACTGTAATTAAAATTAATATTTTTATTGAAATAATTACTTTTTCCTAATGATCTGGGTTGTATCGATTAGTTATGACAACGTCGCTCATTTAACGTTCTATAGTTGTTTAAAACTCTATCGGGTATAACGATGATTACAGTATACAGTATTTAAATAATAAATATATAAATAAATGTATATATAAAATTTAAGTGAGAGCAACATACAAGAACCTTTTAAGTCAAAGTGAAAGACTCTCAGACTGCAAGAAATATCATTTGTAAAAAAGGATGAAGTTATACATAAACCAAACAGTAAACACTTTAAAGTTAGTATCATGGTAACATAACAGTCATTCGTTAAATAATAATGTAACATATGTAAAACTAACTAAACAAAACCTCATGGCATAAGTAGGACAATGTATATTATTGAAAATCTTATATTTCTTAGTCTGTAGTTAAGTGTGCGCCTGATATTTTTTGATATTTCTTCATGGAATTCAAAGGTAAAACAGAACGGAAATAAACCTTAGAATAAATAAACTCAAGTAAAAAAGGAGCAATTATCTGCATGAACGCTAAAAATTCTCAATAACGTTCGTCGAAAATTAATTTTCGAATTTCTATGAAGCTAGTGAAGGTTTATAGAACAAAACTTATTGAATTTTTCAATTGGTTCTTTTGAAGGAAACTATAGAGATTTCATATTTTAAAAGTTGGTGGATCAACCTACGGTGCTATTTTCTGATCAACTGCCATCTTGTTCCTCCGTGATAGTCACCCTTTTCTATTTTACTACTGGTCCGATGTGTGGTTGGCTGTTAAGTTTTTAAATATTGTCATCTATATTGTTTAATTCGGTTTATGATGATCAGTTTTATGTCCATTAAGGATTTTTTAAAGATTATTGACATACAGGTTTGCTACGGTTTTTACTTCAATGAAATATACAATGAATCAAGGTGTTATAAATAACCCATGTTGCAGTTTACTTCTGTTGTTCACCCGAGGAAGACATCAGTTTCAATACTTTAATCGGTAAATTTCTGAAGAAATCTTTATACTTTTGAAAACCATTGAAACTAATAACACTCTGTTTTAAGTTTCGTGGGACCTCGTAAACAGAAAATTCAATTTCTAGAATGATAGTTTTTTTTGCAAATCCTTCCAAAAAAAAAACACATTGTACACATAAGCAAAAACATGCGTTAATTAAGTGTAATTTCTTGAAATTGTTGTTTTGTTTTGATACGTTTATTCATTCTATTAACTGATCTTATTTAAAAATCTATTTCAATACGTTACTACGTCGTTATCATCAAAATATTAATACTCATGATTATATTGGTAAACTTGAGTACTTCTTAATACTTTTATTTTAACTAGGATATATGTACTTTATATTTGGAAAATGTTTACTATATTTTACTTTTGTTCCTGTTCAGGTGGTTTAACAGTATCATAGCTATTATTTATATGTCCTACTTTCTGTGCGTCAAGTCGAGTTTGTCAGAAAATATCATATGATATTTGGAATTCTTTTAATACACTGCTACTTGACTCCAACAACATTCTTGGCTGACGAATAATTCATTTCTTCTTAAAAATTCCTCTATTTTTTTTCAAGAAAATGTTGTATGATCTAACATCGAAAATTGTATTGAGTCTCATAGATTATATAGCCTAGTGGCACAATGATATGGACATAATATAGGCTATACAGGCTCTTACCTTTATCTCAAAAATAAAATTAAACGTTTATAAAACATGAAAAAGTAATTTCTCAGTATAAAATCTGATGGGTGACTATATAACTCCGCCCAGAGTACTTGACGAGTTACAGGCGCTTAGTAGTGGTAAAATAGTTTTTAAAAAGGATGACATGAATTCGGTGAAACATCAAAATAACATATAACAATCTGTTCAGTTGGATTTTTTATTTGTCATTGTAATCCTCGCAAATGGTTATGTCGGAAGTTGCACAAATGCGTCACCCCGGCAGCTGTGACTCACCAGCTGACCTCTACCCTTGTTGTTTATTCATCAACAACGGGTCACGGTCCTGCGGCGACCTGGATTCTCATAGAAAAACATTCAGGATCTGGATAACACACAACCTGGTTTTATTAATGTCACTGTACTTTTCACACGCTTTAAAAAAGATAGGTTTCTACCAATCCATGTCGTTACTAAATTGGTAACTACACTCGGATTAAAACGTTTACATACCCAAGTTTGAGTGTTACAAATCGACAAATAAGGCTAAAATAATGGGGATTTCAAAATGAAGCTTGTTTATGTATGGGTTTAAATGTGTATCGACAAATTTATTTAGTACATTATACATCAAAAACTTTTAAATGCTCTGCAACGAGAACCATAGCAAGTTATAACAACTATCCCATCAAAAATAACAGTTATGATGGTTATTTGGCAAAACAATTTTCACACAATTATCGAGTTTTATAATTGTATACTTAAAAACAATATTCTTTTACCTAACTTGCATGTACATATTAATTTAAACAGTTAAAGTGTATCCAAGTTATAAATGTTACATTTTTCAGTTTCATTAAAAAGCCCTTAAACCGGTTCTTTTAACTACTATATTAAATAAAACATTAATTTATTGTTTTAAGCAGTTATATTTATAAATAGCTAGACACAAAATTAAATACTATAAAGTCATCACTATCTTCCGACTTCTTAGCTCTGCCGGTTTGTTTTTGGTTAATTTTCAAACTGGGATAACAATGCTTTCAGATCTGCGAGTATAACTATAACATTGCTTCCCAAAGAGAGCTCCGAGGCGCCTTGGAGCGCCTAGTAATTCTGCCAGGGAGGCCGTGGCTGATCTACAGTGACAGAGAATATATCATATTGTGCGAAAACTGTTTAAATATATATTTTTTATAAACTTGACATTAGACTAGATTTATGGTAATATTGAACTATTCTAGTATAGTTAATATACCTACAGCTCAATTAAATACTTAAAATTACCTCTATATTAATACAATTAAACAGTAATAAATGATATTGCTGCATCATTGCATGAATAGCGTTCGGATCAGGGATTCACTGGCACGCTTACCACCATTTCTCGGAACCGTTTATTGCTTTAAGTAAAAAATCAATATACAAAAAGTCATTCAATAGCTATATAGAGTTTTATAATAAATTTATTTTGTACATTATAATTTTATTTCTAAACCCCAATATTTTGAACGAGCTGTCTAATTTTTACATTATTGCCAAAATCAAATATTTTATGATTATCACTAATGTACTCAGAGAGAAAGAGATAGAAAAAAGAGACAAGAAAGTAATGGATACAATTCAGAAAGCAACTATTTGCCGAGTTTCTAACAGTATTTGAAACAACAGAGCCTCGGTGTTGCGTTTCAGAGTCAGGATCGTTGTTTATTGATTTTATGTAATCATCTACCAATATCCGCACTGTCATTCCTCCTCTATCGTCTATTCTGCTCTGAATTCCTGATCTTAAGTTCCATTAGTATTAATTACTTACCATTTTAATAAGAATAGTTGAACAACAAGTAATGAGTAAAATAATAAATACTGCACACTAATTTTGTTATTCATGACCTTATGTTTATTACCCAAGATTAACAATAAGATTCCTATTCCACTTAGCGCATTTTATCGTTTAAATTCGAAGATAAATTCTTTCCTTATTTTTTTCACGGAGAATGCTAATAAATGTTATCTGTGAAGGAATTTTCTTGGACTTGGACATGTAGGAATTAATGAAAATATCTCTTATTGTAGGGTAAAGTATATTGTTTGATATAATTGTTTTCAAAATGACGCACATTTTATTTGGAATAGTTCGAACAATTGTAATAATTCCACAAGTTTTAGGAAATGATGGTTAGTGTTTTGTTTGTTTTTTATATTTAGTCTTGTAGAATTATGAAATATTGTATTCAAATCTAAATATTACTTTATTAAAGGTGTAGTTTTTTAGTTAGTCATCGATATATTATGATATTGAAAAAATAACTATTTTCGAACATTTCTGTAACTAAAGTTTCGTCCCTTTGCAACTTAGAAATGTTTGAAACTTTCTCCGACTGTATATTAAACTGTACAGTTCTGTTGATTTCTCAGCTATATGTTTTTAAACTGATTCATGTTTTTTTGTAATAAGATTGTTTTGTAAAATACGCCCAATAAATTCAGTGCAGTTATTATAAATGATTTTAATAATAGGGCTCACTTTTAGTTGTCAGCAATCGTTAGTGAGTTTTTTTTCTGTTTTTATTTTATAGATAATCAATGAAAATATAATATTCATGACACAGTGGAGGAACATTATGGAAGAAGCAGTTTAACATCATCTTGGAAATAAGATATTGACAAAATGCTTAGTTCGGAAATATTTTTTCCTGCAGAATAAACAGTGATTTATTAATATAAAAAGCAATAATTTAAAGTCAACATTTTAAATGGAAGAATAATTTCAGTCCTACACTCAGATCAGATCAGATAGTCAGCTTTTTTCCTTTTCTCAATAACTATATGGCTAAGAAAGTAAAAAGGTATGGGCAAGAAAATTATCAAAATTTCAATATGTAATTAAGTGCAAATCCAATTCATTCGAATGATTGAGTCTAATGTGTGAATTATTTACATCTTAAGTTGTTCAGAAACCCTGAATTAATTTTTTTAATTAGTAATTAGAAAGTTTTGGGGTAAAGTCATCAGGCACTACATTACATATATCTCGAAGATAACACCTACATTTAAATTTTAATGAGCAGTTCTAAAAACAACATTAAGTTAACATATTCTGCCTTACATGCTGGTGGCATCTAAAAAAATACGACTAAAGGAGAAAAATCTCAGTAATGATTTAAGCTAAATATTTGCATACACAATATTCGTCAAGGCTCTTACTTCATTTAAATGAAATAGGATAATTTTTCGTGTTTTGTATTACACTTTTAAAACAGTTTTAACCCTTATTCTTTGCAAGTGAAGAGTTTTATTTTATGAAATTGAATTATTTTATTTTATTAATGCAGTTATTTCAACTGGAGGATCTTCATAATTATTTGGAGTCTAAGGATTGAAAAATATATATAACTATTTGTTGAATTCACTTTAAGTAGCAGCAGGGAGGAATCTCTTACATTCGACCATGTCCTAAAGGCTCCATTCTGCTATAAGTCAGGACCTACTATGTTAGATTTAGTAACTCATACATACATCATATGCTTTAATTTAAACCTTTACTTTTAATATTGTGCGTAAATAAATTTACTGTTTACACGTTTGATGGATAGTTCAAAATAGTAATATTAGAGTGTTTATAAGATTCACTAATATTTTTTAATTTCTTTTAATATTTGTAATTGTAAGCTCATCAATAAAATCAGTCCCATAATTATAAATGTTAGTGTGCTCAACAATTTTAAATAATTGAACATTGTGCACTTGATTGTTTAGAAAATAAGTATACACTATAAAGTACAGCTTCAATACTCGATATAACTTAATCTATAAGCCATGCCATAAGCTGTTTAAGCCAATTTATTGATAAACAAGTACAGTGCGTAAAGCAGAGATTATAACAATATTTAATGGCATGCAGTACATTAGAGACGTATACTAAACGAATGAAACAAAATAAATTGAGACATATGATTAAAATTAAGCTTCATCTAAAAGAAAAAATTATTAGTGGTTCTTTCACTTTTTTTGAAAATTAAATATCTTGGTTTTAGAGACCGTGTGTGTAATAGCAGCTTTAGCTAAATATGATGCTGCTGCTTCATGTGCATGTGACTTAATAAATATTAAAAACTTTTTTATGATTTATTAATAAATAAAATAATAAATAATAAAATTACAAATAAACTAATATTAAGTATCTTAAAAAAGGTTGCAATTGATATAACAAAGTCTTTTGAAAATATTCAAATCAAAAAAATCAAGATACCATGTCATAAAGAATCTGATAATAACTATCAGTGTGAGAATAATGTATGTTAAATAAATAAAGAAAAGCAGGAATAGTTACCAAGAGTTTATTAATAGCGAGTTTTGAACAAAACCGAGGTTAAAAGTTTGAGGTTTTGATTTTGTAAACGAACATCGAAGAGTGGTGGTTTAATTAACTTTATCACATACTATAAATGTACATTCTGCATGGACTTTTTTTATCGGAATTCTCAATTAATTTGAAAGCAAACACTCCAATAATACACTTTTTATTTTGGTTAGGCTATTCGTGTTCAAGGAACACATTTTTAGGAATACACAAAAGTGTATTATTAGAGTGGTTTTTTCAAATGTTTGACTTGACACGTGTTAAGACTCTGAATTCTTTACAATGTTTACAGTAATTATTTATTTTTGTTGATTAGGCAAAACATCAAATTTTTTATATTAATACTTTCGGGGTATATCACGTGACACGGTCAGGCATTCTCTCTCTCTCTCTCTCTCTCTCTCTCTCTCTCTTCTTATGGGATTCTTCCTTTATTCAAAATCCGTTTTCTCTCGAACCTCATTTTTCCTTACCAACCACGTCTGTTTATTATTTTAGATTTTTAAGTTAAAACAATGTAAACTGATAATCTTTATTTAATACCCGTGCCTTATTAACACTTTATTTTAATCTTCAATCCCAAGACACATTATTTTTATTTTTATATAATTAACTACATTAATTAGATAGTAATTTATTAATTTTATAAAGTAATTTTTAAAAATTAGTGATAATATGTATCTAAGTAATGGTAAAGTTTTAACACTATTATTACAAACTCACCAGATTGTCAAGCTGTTTTAGCCCTCAAAAACTTTCATTAGACCGTATCACTCTAACTCTACAAGCCTTTACACGATTCAAAAGAATATTTCGTAACAACTAAATCGTAATTTCTTAATGTGTACAATGTAAATGATTAATTGTGCTAACGTATTCGGTTTACAATAAGAAAAGCACATTAAAAAGTATAAGTTTAATTTTCCAATGATGCAATAACAAATCACGCAAAACACATACCGTATAAAAACCATCGTTAAATCCACAGTGCTGTGGGAGCTCTAACCTAATCACATTATCGTTAAGTGACCTGAGGGTGCTTTTAAAAAAATAATTATTTAATTGAAGTTATCTCATTGGCCACTAACTGAGTAGAATTGTTAAAATTTAAGTATAGATCAAAGGAGTGATGATACCTCCAGCGCCGTATTGCATATACACAGGGGTATCTCCTACGCGAGGCAATGCGATGAATTAAAAACTGTTATCACATCAGCATTACACATTTAGGATGAAAATTTGAACAATTAAATTTAGTATGATAGTGTCAATTCGAGTAGTAAATATATAATAACAATTTAAGAGCAGGCTGTACCGGTTGCCATCTTGATATTAGTACATTAGAATAATGTTTAACATCAAAAAAGTTTCGCGCTCTTATTTATCTCCCTACAATTATAGGCCACAAATAATTTGAAAATTATAATCAATATACATAAAAAATAACTTCTTTATTATTTCCAAATTATTTAAAAATTGTACAAGTAAAAATAATTAAAACTAAAAAGTTGTTAGATGCGTATTATTGGCATATATTTAATAAATCATCTCTTGTAATTCTGCATCAGGAAATTAAAGGCAAATATTTGCTACGTTTAAAATTGTTCTTATAGAGTTCACGTAAAGTAAAGGGAGCTCTTAAGTTGATCTTAATTGTTTTAATAATTTTGTGTATGTACCGATATAAAATATTTACAATGCTATTTTTATTGTGTCTTTGTTCAGAATTAAACATTTATATTAAAGGACTGTTGATGGGGGTTCACCAGAAAATAAATCTCGGGCTTCATAACTAATAATACTAATTGTTATTACGCTTAGTTATGTGCTGACATGTTTTCCGGGTATGAATATTTAAATAATAAAAGTTGAAGGCAGTTTAATAAAGACAGTAAATTGATAACTGAAGGAGAAGCGATATCGGATAAGTCGCTAATATATTCCAGACAAACAAGCTCAATGAGTCTGCAACGACACCGTGTCTCTGCATCGAATTACTTCTGCCAATATCGTGACTGTACAAGCCATTTGTATTTATTGAATATTTCTTTGTTCAGCTGATATCCTCTACAATGAACTTGCTCCTATATTATTCGAACATCATTAGTGCAGTTATAAGTCTAATATCTATCACTTAATAAATGTAACCAATAACAAATCATGGGATTATTTTAGGTTTTTTTAGCTATTCTTTATGCTTAATACTTTGTTTTCTTGTTATGAAAAACCTTCAGTGAAGCTTCCACACGTGAAGGTGGATTAATTGCATTTCTTTCTGTACGTACGCACAATATTTAGAAAAAGACCTGACCAATAGAACAATAGCTGTTGTAGACTGAAAGCCCCTGAACAGGTTCAGAAACACCGCTACCATAATCTGCTAAGCTGCAGATCATGCCGCCATTGGTCTTGTCGGTGTTCAGCTACGTTATCCTCCTTATGGTATCAGCATATTAAGAGGCGACATTAATAGAATCGGGACATATAGAAAACCTGTAATCAGTTTATTTCAATCTCCGAGTTCATGATATTGTTTATCCTATTCGTTTCGCTGCTTAAATGATGACTATGGAAGTAGCAGGTAAATTACTGACATGCTGCATTGTCCACTGGGTACTCATGATTAGAGAATCATAGTACCCAGTCCAAAGGCTCTTGAACCGTAGGGAGGTTTCTAATCGAAGCACCCGCCAGGCCAGAAAGCTTTACTTCGCTAAGGTGATTTAGAAGTAGGAATGACGGGCCTTCGTCTTTTTAATGGCGTTCTAAACAAACCAGGAATATTGTATCTTGTGTTTTTTTAACTAAGCTCTGGAATTAATTATGTAAAACTTTTCTAGAGTAGACTATTCTATTTATAAGTAAATAGTGAAAATACGTGTCTCTTATTGCATTTTACAACTAGATATTGATTTAAAAAAAATATATTTGCAAAATAATAATGTAAGGTTGAAATACTACAGCTAAAAATGCATTTATATTTATATATTTTAACCTGGGCTTCACATCTAGCTCTTTTTAACGAGGGAACTAAGAATCTTCATATCACTATTTAAATATAAAACAATTCATTAAAAAAATCTACCAATGAGAAATATTGCTGAAAATTTAACATTATATCTAGACAAATAGAAAAAAACTATGAAAAAACGCAGAATACATATTATGCATTGTAAAACATTTTCTCTAATGCAACTATAGTAATGCAAAGATAATAATTTATTATCTAATAAAATACATTAAATGTTCTTTTCCTTATGAGAATAACCGCGTACAGCTCCGTAAAGGATATAAGTATAGATTTTGGGGCGCATATTATGATACGGAAAATAATCTATCACTACTGCACTCAGTGTGTAATCGAAACATGTTAACGTTATGCCGTCTGCCAAACTGACGAGCTACACCTAATGAGGGACAAACGTCACCCGCTGCGTAACGTAGGCTTTCATTTCCGGTCCAGTACTAATCCGCTTGAACATTTGGTTATATGATTGAAGGCGCTGCTGTTAGTATATATCTCTAAATATTGGGTACTGCCATTATACGTAATATAGGAAAACGACTTTATTGCTTCTATCCGTGTGGTGCATTGATCCATTTGATGGCATTGGTTTAACCAATTTTAGTTCTACACTGGTAATTGTATAACAGCCATTGCAGTTTTATTTAATTAGTTTTTGATCAAATAACGCTAATGCTCAGCCATTATTAGAACAGTGATTTCGAGAGAGGTTATAGAAATTGCATTATGTTGATCAGTTTCGTACTAATGATAAAATAATGGCTGAGATATAAGGACCAAACAAATATTAAAACTACTGATTTACAAGGGTTTAATTTATATCCTTCAAAGAAAATAGATAATAATTTATTATCTAATAAAATACATTAAATGTTCTTTTCCTTATGAGAATACCGCGTACAGCTCCGTAAAGGATATAAGTATAGATTTTGGGCGCATATTATGATACGGAAAATAATCTATCACTACTGCACTCAGTGTGTAATCGAAACATGTTAACGTTATGCCGTCTGCCAAACTGACGAGCTACACCTAATGAGGGACAAACGTCACCCGCTGCGTAACGTAGGCTTTCATTTCCGGTCCAGTACTAATCCGCTTGAACATTTGGTTATATGATTGAAGGCGCTGCTGTTAGTATATATCTCTAAATATTGGGTACTGCCATTATACGTAATATAGGAAAACGACTTTATTGCTTCTATCCGTGTGGTGCATTGATCCATTTGATGGCATTGGTTTAACCAATTTTAGTTCTATACTGGTAATTGTATAACAGCCATTGCAGTTTTATTTAATTAGTTTTTGATCAAATAACGCTAATGCTCAGCCATTATTAGAACAGTGATTTCGAGAGAGGTTATAGAAAATTGCATTATGTTGATCAGTTTCGTACTAATGATAAATAATGGCTGAGATATAAGGACCAAACAAATATTAAAACTACTGATTTACAAGGGTTTAATTTATATCCTTCAAAGAAATAATTGCTACCTTTGGTCTTCATAATTTACTAATACAAAGAATATAGTCATAGCTCCTTATTGCTGTAAAACGAAACTAGGAACTGGGCTGGATGTACGTTTATTGCGTATTTAATGAAATGTTTTGTTACCAAGTAAAGCTTAAAAAAGCTTATGGAAATGTAATATATAAATCATTTTAAAACAAAGTAGGAGTACGCCATACCATATGTCTCGTTACAGAGTTAGTCCAGGTTGCATGCAGGCGCACCGATTTGTTGGGGGGGGGGGGTGATTCATGGGACCGGTCCACCAAGAGCGTTATTTTAACAATCGATTGTCAAACAGTACTTTTTTCGGCTAAAAAGTAACAGTTATGTCGTAACTTAGATTTTAGTCATAATAAAGTATATAAATGCAACCTTTACATATATTTTAATTTGAGAAATACATGGAACTACAGATATAATAATTCAATTTCGTTCAAAATACTAAATGTATAAATTTTAGCAAACACGCAGCAAGAACATAAGTAACGTTAGTTCTACTATTAATTGTGGTTTTTACCTATACTTAGTACTTCCAGTAACCGAGGACAAAATGTACTAGTACAGATTTAGAATCATATGTACCAGGGTACTCCTAATAAAATGTTGTAGGTACATGTTTCAGTACTGTTACTGATAAAACCCAGGAATGACGATAACCGCGCAACGTACTCGTACTTGTTTTACAATTATATGGAGACTAATAAAATGGCGCAGTTACATGGTCCAACTAATTTTACTGTTACATGAGTCCAAGTACTATGTACCAGGATCGGCAGTAAACGTATAAAGTATCCGTATCGTTTCAGTTTACGTTAACTTTTACCTACTCTCTGGACAGACGTGTTTTCAGTACAAAGTCTCTTGAATATTAGTCTCTACGTGATCAGTTGTTACAGTAATAATTGAGATTCCCGGCTCTGAGCAGTTCCGCATTGTGATAAGTTCATGTGTGAATATAAGAGATATTTTAGAAGTAGTACATATTAATCAGGTAAAGGTTTCAAGTAAGATGTTTAGCGTGTGAGAGAGGCCATTGGGACCCAGCTCCGCCAGGTATCTTCTTTGGAAAAACAAACTAAACACATCCTAAGATTTTTACAATATACTTGTAGAAAGACTTTTAGAGGTCATTGGGACCCAGCTCCGCCAGGGATCTTCTTTGGAAAAACAAACTACAACACATCCTAAGATTTTTACAATATACTTGTAGAAAGACTTTTAGAGGTCATTGGGACCCAGCTCCGCCAGGGATCTTCTTTGGAAAAAACAAACTAAACACATCCAAAGATTTTTACAATATACTTGTAGAAAGACTTTTAGAGGTCATTGGGACCCAGCTCCGCCAGGGATCTTCTTTGGAAAAACAAACTAAACACATCCTAAGATTTTTACAATATACTTGTAGAAAGACTTTTAGAGGTCATTGGGACCCAGCTCCGCCAGGGATCTTCTTTGGAAAAACAAACTACAACACATCCTAAGATTTTTACAATATACTTGTAGAAAGACTTTTAGAGGTCATTGGGACCCAGCTCCGCCAGGGATCTTCTTTGGAAAAACAAACTAAACACATCCTAAGATTTTTACAATATACTTGTAGAAAGACTTTTAGAGGTCATTGGGACCCAGCTCCGCCAGGGATCTTCTTTGGAAAAACAAAACTACAACACATCCTAAGATTTTTACAATATACTTGTAGAAAGACTTTTAGAGGTCATTGGGACCCAGCTCCGCCAGGGATCTTCTTTGGAAAAACAAACTAAACACATCCTAAGATTTTTACAATATACTTGTAGAAAGACTTTTAGAGGTCATTGGGACCCAGCTCCGCCAGGGATCTTCTTTGGAAAAACAAACTAAACACATCCTAAGATTTTTACAATATACTTGTAGAAAGACTTTTAGAGGTCATTGGGGACCCAGCTCCGCCAGGGATCTTCTTTGGAAAAACAAACTAAACACATCCTAAGATTTTTTACAATATACTTGTAGAAAGACTTTTAGAGGTCATTGGGGACCCAGCTCCGCCAGGGATCTTCTTTGGAAAAACAAACTACAACACATCCTATGATTTTTACAATATACTTGTAGAAAGACTTTTAGAGGTCATTGGGACCCAGCTCCGCCAGGGATCTTCTTTTTGAAAAACAAACTAAACACATCCTAAGATTTTTACAATATACTTGTAGAAAGACTTTTAGAGGTCATTGGGACCCAGCTCCGCCAGGGATCTTCTTTGGAAAAACAAACTAAACACATCCTAAGATTTTTACAATATACTTGTAGAAAGACTTTTAGAGGTCATTGGGACCCAGCTCCGCCAGGGATCTTCTTTGGAAAAACAAACTACAACACATCCTAAGAGTTTTACAATATACTTGTAGAAAGACTTTTAGAGGTCATTGGGACCCAGCTCCGCCAGGGATCTTCTTTGGAAAAACAAACTAAACACATCCAAAGATTTTTACAATATACTTGTAGAAAGACTTTTAGAGGTCATTGGGACCCAGCTCCGCCAGGGATCTTCTTTGGAAAAACAAACTACAACACATCCTAAGATTTTTACAATATACTTGTAGAAAGACTTTTAGAGGTCATTGGGACCCAGCTCCGCCAGGGATCTTCTTTGTAAAAACAAACTAAACACATCCAAAGATTTTTTACAATATACTTGTAGAAAGACTTTTAGAGGTCATTGGGACCCAGCTCCGCCAGGGATCTTCTTTGGAAAAACAAACTAAAACACATCCTAAGATTTTTACAATATACTTGTAGAAAGACTTTTAGAGGTCATTGGGACCCAGCTCCGCCAGGGATCTTCTTTGGAAAAACAAACTACAACACATCCTAAGATTTTTACAATATACTTGTAGAAAGACTTTTAGAGGTCATTGGGACCCAGCTCCGCCAGGGATCTTCTTTGGAAAAACAAACTACAACACATCCTAAGATTTTTACAATATACTTGTAGAAAGACTTTTAGAGGTCATTTGGACCCAGCTCCGCCAGGGATCTTCTTTGGAAAAACAAACTAAACACATCCTAAGATTTTTACAATATACTTGTAGAAAGACTTTTAGAGACTATACTTTTTGAGATTAATGATGAGGCATAATTTTATACTGTATATAATTTGGGAGAAGAGAGATAATTTCTTATTGAAAATTCAGTATTACATATATACCTTTTACTTCGTACAGGAATTTTATACAAGTAAGCTACCTCCATATAAATGCAAAGAAATCAAATCCCTATAACATTTTATCTGTAATATATATATATATATATATATATATATATATATATATATATACACAAAATTAAAGTATTATAATATATGAAAGGACGTTTTCATGTTTGTATTTTTAACGGAGGCCTATACTTTTACTAGTTGAAATATTTTCACAAACAAATAAAAATGTTTTATTAGTTTAGTAAAGAAAAAAAACATTTAAAATATTACGTGTATTTATTTCCTTTTATATCATGGATAAATTGTAAAAAACTTCACATCAAAACATTATTCTATATTTCTTGTAAATAGTCTAATTTAAACTTTATATTCGTTTCAAATTGGTTAACACTACATTATTCCAAAGAGAAAAATAATTTAATATAAAAAAATCTTTTCATACTCATTAAGTATGATAGAAGCGAACAAAGTTAATGAATACCTGAGAAGATATGTACTCTCATAACTTGTGTGAACTGTTGAAATAAGTTTTGCCCTCAACCCCCTAAACTAACAACGATATTGGGACAGCCTAGCCAAACGATGCGGACTTGTTTGCCTAAGGCTGCCATCTCCGCCGTCACAAATTTACAAGCAAGCCTAGACTGGTGAGGACGGATTTGCAGCTTTATGTTACAAACACGTGTGTGCCCCGAACACGTCAATCTGTCCTACAAAGGATTAAAAACATCTGTCTACACTCTCTTATACTTTTCAACAATAAAATAGATTAACAATGATAATTAGTTATTATTCGTCACGATATATTTCAGTTATTTTAAACTGATAGAACGTGGCTGATAAAATACTAACTATTAGGAACTGACCAATGTCTTAAAGGTTGAAATCCTGCAATACAGTTTTATTATTTTGCAAATATTTATTTATTTACTTCCCTCATACTCAAAACCAGATTGAATTGGGAAATAATAAGGGATTTGGCATGTATCTATTCTCCGTGACTTTTCGGCTATGTGTTAACGACTGTTTATTACGTAATTTGCAATTCAATTACATGTAGTGAGTATGTGTATGTATTGCACATCTTCAGTAAAAGGCCCTTTTAATGAGCCGGTTTTAGGTTATTTTCGTCCCCTTCTGGTGATTGTTGACTTAATTCAGGTTTTTAAATAAGATTAATACTCACCCATAAACTATTAATTCTTTTTGTGTGTCTTAAATTCTTCAAGAGTATTAGAACGCTGAAGTAAGGGTTGATAAATTTAATATCCAAAAAGACGAAAGGAACAAACGTTTTTATCGGCACTGATCACATGTTTAAAATCAAAATTAAATTCTAATTTGTTTGGAAAAAAACAAAAATATAAAAAAGTTTGAAGTTATAGCAAGATGGCTACCTCTCAAAGCAAAAATGTGGACAAAGTTGACCAACGCCTGGTAGTTTGAGTCTAACTCGTACATTCCAGACTACAAGTTAGTGCTGGAACGTGATTCAACAGTACCACTTCAGTGAGTAAACTATTTATTGTAGACATAACATTGCTATGATTCAATTACGTATTGATTCATTGCCAATGTTGAGTTTAGCTAAATGTTATATTTCCTTAATGTATGCCTAATGCTATAGCTATATTCTGGCATCTAAAACACATAAGTTTAACAGTTTATCATAACCTAACCGATACAAAAGGTACAATAGCAATCGCTGAAGTCATACAAGTTTAACTTGTTTAACTATCAGTTTTTAATATAAATCTACAATTAACAAACAATTACTTCCAGTTTTTATCGCAATGGCAGCGAAACAAGTATCATATGTTGGCACTTATAAACCAAAAAGTAACTTTACAAATTAATAGCTTAGAACCTTATAATCAGATTATTATAAAACTATTATACAAAATAAGATCAGGAGTATTTTTAATATGCAATTTGAAAATTTGATAATGATAAAAACATTAAATTGCCGCCTTAACATTGAATACTGTCTGAGTGAATCCAAATATTCTGCACTGATGTGTAGAAAGCCCTGTGTACTGATATTTTAAAGCCCTTATCTTGTAAATAGTGAAATTTTAAAATCACTATTTGAAACTATATGTTTAAACATTTATTATACTTTGCAGATTTTTTAATGTAATTAACTATCACTACAGAAATTGTGTATTATTTGTGTAAAACAGGATTTTCATTTATGAATTTTAAAAGTAGCATTATTAAGGACACATGAACTCTGGAAGGATATATCTGTAAATTATTCGCCTACACGCAGAAACAAACAGGTAATATTTCCTATTACTGAAGTGGTTAATGTTTGGAGAAATTTCAAATTTGGGTATTTAAACTGCTTGATTTAATATTTACTATAAGTGAAAATACGAGTTGATACAACTTAAGTACAATTACATAAGCAATTAAAATGCATTTTTTATCAGGGAATTTATATTCCAGATCAAAACCGTTTTCTGTGACAATATTAGACCGACGCAAATCCATGGTCGTTTTAGATAAAACAACAGCGCTCTTGGCCAGCTGTAAGATCACAGCTGCCGGGGCGACACGGTTGTACAACACCCGACATAACCATTTGCGAGGATCCCAATGTAAAATTAAAATTCGACTACAGATTGTTTCTGTGTAATTATGATTTTTCACGAATTTATGTCTTCCATTTTACATATTATATTTAATACTAATAATTGTCAGCGACTTCTGAAATGGTGTTAAATGTACAGAAAACGCTCTTTCCTTTCATCGTCTATTTCCTTATATATACATTTTTACTGTGTTTTTAAGAAGATAGAAATCATTTGTTCAGGATTATTTTACTCATGGTAATGTTCCACTTGCCTGTGCAATGACTTATTCAACAGAACAATCGGAGGAGGCGATATACTCTGGACGACGTATGTATACAAGCAAGTTTTTATTTAATAGATATAAGAATTTTATGAAACAATAAATTGATAATCAGCCACACTAATTTTGATGGAGGTCGAATAGGTCAGTATCAAAAAGATTTAAAATATAGATTACAATTATTATCATACTTTTTAGCTGACACATCTAAAAGTGATTGTTAGATACAAATGTAATAGGTATATAAACTATAGTAGTGATTCTGGTAGATAAAAATATAAAATTAGTTAAAAAAATTGTACTTAAAGAAAGAAATGTATAAAAGAAATAAAAATCAAAATGCTCATTTTAAACTAAATATATTTATTAATAGATAGTTAATATAATAACTAACTGTTATATTAACCCGCGGCTTCGCACGCAATTTCCTTTTTAAAAACAGTACACTATATTCATGTATTCTTTTTCTGTCACATTCTTAAACACTCCTGAGATAATTGATAGTAGTTCCTTCGTGAGCCTTTTGGGCACATTGTAAATGTAAGAACCATATTTCCTACATCTGTCTTTCGTGGTTTTTGCTATGTGTTGATAAGTTATTCATTACAATTGCCTTTTATAGATGAGTGTCTATAAACTAATTTGGTTATAAAGAATCAAATTCGGTTTGTAAAAAATGAAATTAATTTTCTGTCTAATATATTTCCAGTATTATTGTTGAGTTTGCCTTTGGCTCCGATCAATAAAATGTATCTATGAAAACCAATTTTGATCATAAAGCGTTTTTTTTCGGTTCTTTTCATTTACCTTCAATCCAACCAAATTCAATTATGTAAAAACTTTGACGGCTTTGTACAATAATGTGGTTTTTGTAACAGCGTTCAATAGTATTTTCATTGCATTAGATAGTTTATTGATCACAAATTAGGTAATAACTTCGTTTATACAATCTTCATTACACTACTATTCAAGCACTTTGCAATAATAATTTTCTAAACTTTTAATATAAACAAAAGTTTCTACCTCTTTGATGAATTTCAGCTGAAAGTATTAACAACTGTTCAGTATCAGTTCATTTTGTATTACGTGTCGCAGTGCCGTCTGCAGGATCGAAGGTAAAACATTCTAAAATCAACAACTACTTAGAAATTAAAAATTAATTAATAAAAAATTTTCCAGTCGACCAAATTGTGAATCTAAACCATTCTAGAATTGTATTAAAAACACACACAAAATTTCATCAAAATCGGTCTAGTCGTTTAGGAGGAGTTCAGACACATATACCTTAATACAAGAATTATATATATATATATATATATATATATATATATATATATATATATATATATACTAGCTGTTTCCCGCGGCTTCGCACGCTTTTCGTAAGTTTTGCCCGCGTATGAGCATTTCTGGTTGAAGTAAATTATATTTCCAACTCCGATGTAGATTTTACCTTGATGTCACAATCAAGAAAATATGTCAAAAATGTATTGTACATGCATAATGTATTTTATTACAAAGTGGTCTACCACTCAACCTTTAAGTTCAACCAAAAAATTTAGTTTAGACAATTATACATCATAACTTAGCGCCTTCAAATAGTGTTTCACTGTTTAATATACGTATCTATCTCGTAATTGCAGGTTATAATGTGCAGGCGCTTTGAAAACTTTTCTTCATTTTATTCGTTTATATTCACGACATAAGCGAATAATTCAGATAATAACTATCCTATCTTCTAAGTTAGACTAAATTACGGATACATGTGAAATTTGATTGAAATTGGTTCAGTCGTTTTGGAGTTTATTGGCAACATACATCGTGACTCAAGATTTTTATATATATAAGATATATATATATAGATTAGCCTTTACGGTTGAACTTTTCTCATTGGCTTCTAGACAATAGGGTGAATGAATTCAATTTTATTTACTGATGAAACAACTTTCACAAGAAACAGGTCCTTCAATTGTAGAAATAGTTATTTATGGAGCGAAGAAAATCCACATGGTACCGTAGAAACCTTTTTCCAACACAGATTTCACATCAATGTTTGGTGTGTGCCGTTACTGATGACAAAATTCTAGGACCATTCGTTTTTTGAAGGAAACCCTACAGGAAATATGTACGAATAATTTCTAAAAATTGATTTACCGGCTCGTTTGGAAGATATCCCTTTACAAAAAAGATTAAAAATGATTTTCCAACACGATGGTGCAAACTCCTCATTTTTCTTTACTAGCTGGAAATCATTTGAATGCTAATTTCTTGAACTGGATTGGGCGTGGTGTACCAATCAACTGGCCACCACGATCGCCTGACTTATCGCCTCTTGACTACTTCTTATGGGGACTTATCAAAGCTATGGTGTATAAACGTAAAGTTGATACCAAGGAAGAATTACTAGTTAGAATTCGCAACGCATTTGACAGTATAAGAAACAATTCAGACATAATTCGCAAAGCCACCACAAATATTTTACGTCGGGCAGAGTGCTGTGTGCATTGTGGAGGAGGGAATTTCGAACAGTTACTAAACTAAGGTTAGTTATTTTGTTAGCATTTATTTTTTTTCCAATAGTAAGTGAAAATAAAAGTTTATAAAAACATGTACGTTCAGCAAGAAAAAAAGGTGTAACCGATTTTGTCTATTCTTCGTACGTTACTTATTTATTTAAAAATTGATTTTCTTAAAGTTTACGTATAATTTTCATTTGCTTATTTTACATCATTATCTTAAGAAATTAATTCTTTACAAGTTTTTTTAAAGAATTTTACGTGTTTGTTACACATTTAACAAATTTAATCTACTTGAAACCTTTATGAAACTTGTTTTTGGACACCGAATTTTGCGTATTTCTTCAGATATTTTAAAAATTGCTGCAGCTAGAGGTCTGGTACCAATTTTATTCAATTGTTCAGTTCAATTTGCATAATATACATTAAATTTTACGTCCTGGGTAACGCCCAAAATAATTTAATAGGGCTCCCTTTTAACGGTGGCACTGAAATCTGGGCGAAATCTTTTACCCTGTATAGCTCGCTAACTAAGCGTTTCTGTGTATATGAACTTTTTTCATTCTAGCTATTAATGCATGATTATTTTACATCGAATATTTTACTTGGGTTAAATTTCAACCTCAGCCTTCTTTAAATTTTTGAGATAATATATTTTGATAATAATATTACCCTAATATGTAAAAGCGTTTATAAATAATACTTTTGTTTTATATATTGTTAAATTTTGGTTGAGGAAGTTTAAGAAGTCACAAGTAACGCAAATCATAAAATAGAATAAGGTTGGAATATTTTAAGAAAAACAATATGTAACATATTCGTAATGCTGATATCACACTTTATATTTCTGGCATTAAATTTGATTGTGTAATATCACTCGCAATCAACTTGATGGAGATGGGCTCCTCTGGGACAAGGGTCTTTCCAATTAAAGTAGATCATTAATGCGAATTTCTGACGGCTGTGTGGTTTGAGGGAAAGTGAGAAGCCTTTAACTTGAGACATTTACTATTTATTATATTAATATTAAGCATTATTATTACAGCTGAACCTGTAATGATGAAACTCTTCACGTTAGGCTTTCTGATATTCCTGTCCAAGATGAAGCCTATTCCACAGCAATGTTCGGTGTTCGAACATCTAATAAGTAAAGGCGGTAGTAATAGTTTTGAAACCAGATGCAGACATTGATGCAGATAAACAAAGATACCTTCGAACATTAAAACTAACAGAAAGAGCGTGCCAATTACCTGGCGTTATCGGAACTGTAGTTCACACAAGCCACCATATATGTTTAGGAAACAACCCTTAGCTCGTGCTTTGAAAAGAAGGCATTGGTTGTGAACTATTTTCAAATAAACAAAGTGTAATGATTATAAGTAGCAAAATTATTTTACATGCATTTTTAAATGTTCTATGTACTTAGACATAGATTTGTAAATATCAAAACATAAACATGAATAAAGAAATAAAAATAGACAATTGATGTTGATTTTTTTGCATTGAATTACAGTAGATGCCGTTTTTTTTAAATTTAATTTATATAACTTTTACGGTTTATGACTTACAGCGATGACGTCACATGTAGATTATTAAGATAATTTAATTGTGAAGTAGCGTGATAAGTTGGCATTAAAAAGGATAAATACATTCAAAAAATAATATGAAAATGGTTTTTGAATATAATACTTGGAGAGTTTGATCGGATAAGTTTCGTTAATGAAAACTCCCTGTGCGAGAATCTAATCAAACAGAGAGAGAAGATTCAGTACCGTACAAGATCTACAGTACTATTAAAAAGTACAATGGTCAATGCCACGATTTTCAGTTGGGTTAATCTAACTCAAGTTCAAAGTAAAACTCATGATCATTCCATGAATCTCCTAAATAATGAAAATGAACTAGACCAGTTTTATCAAAGATCAAGATATATTATAGAGTTAATTAATATATTATAAGCGATAATGGAGAATTAAGTTGTCTATTATATTGAAGTAAACAATGCCTAAATGGTTGTAATTAATTGTAATTAGTAGGCCTCTAGACCACAGGGGATCAAACGTTAGGTAGTTCCCGATGTCATACATTTTACACTTATTTCAATAGTCCAGTGTTTCAAAGACAACTTTATAACTCGCAAGAACGATTTATATTGGCCCAGTATGAAATTTTAAATTTTTAGTAGTCCTTATTTACTTGGACGCATATATTAATCACAAATTTAGTTCTCCAATAAGTAAAATATTTTATATAGCTGAAAAAATATTTGAAATAAATAGTATATAATTTAACATACGTTAGGCAATTACTACAAAAAGTTTGATTAGTGTTACAAAATAATAATACGATTCTATTAAATTGGTTTACTTATTTACATATCCTATCCCAAAACCACTTCTGCGGGCCAAACATACAAATATTTACACATTTTAAATAATCAAAACTTAAAAATAAAGTAAATGACAGTAAAATACGTATCCACTGAACAATGACATTCTCGATCTTATACCTTTTTCGAATAAATAGTATTTAAAAGCCATTTTATTCCATGCCGAACCAATTATAAACATTAATAAACAAAAGTTTGTTGCGTAATGAGCCACCCAGAGTGAGTAAAAGAGAGGACACATATTTTAGGGGGTTGATGTTTATAACAGTAGTAGTTTTGTCATCCACCGCCACCTTAATTGCACGGCCACGTAAAGCATTAGTTTAATGAAAACGCAACAAAGTTAGCTTAGGCTTTGTTGCTTTGATATTCACTGCCGAGATTTTTCAAAGAAATATATTCCATCTTCTAAATCTATAGATTTAATATTATTTATAATTACCCAATTCTTGCCCACAGCTTCGGTCTTATTAAATACAAATTGGAAGTATTTGGTACACGTATATAACTTATTGTAATGATGAAGGTTTTCTACACACTATCTTGAAACTGATCATAAGGGTTAAACATGTTTATTGAATAATGTTGAAACACATTAATTTTAATATATAAAACATGGAGAAACATCGATATATTTAATTAAGTAGGCAAACTCCAATACTTAAACGATTAATTATTTGAAGAATCTATTTCAATATTTTTAGTTGTATATTTTCTGACAGTGAGTCATTCTTTATATATTTATCCTTGATGAATTAGTTGCAGTTTGAATGTTCATTATTGGTATTATTTTAACAGCTGAAATTTTTGAGTAAATAAAGATGGTGAAAAGTGGTTTACAGCATTGTGTTCTAATAATAAAGCCCATTAAAACTGTATGAATATTTCTGTGGCTTGCACATACGATTTACATGACACCTTACACAGTCCGTTCCCAGAATGTAGGTGTGTGCTGTTTATTTTACAAAATACTAGCGGACCCGGCGCGCTTCGCTGCGCATTTCAATAAGTTTCCCGCGGCTTCGCACGCAATTTCCCGTTGAAAACAGTACACTATATTCACTTATTCATTTTCTATCAAATTCTAAACATTGCTGAGATAATTGATAGTCGTTCCTTCGTGAGCTTCTTGGGCGCATTATGAAGGTATGTACCACATTCCTGATACTTCTGTCAAAAAAAAAAAACAACTAAGGTTGATTTTATAACATTATTTATATTTGTAGCCAACGTAAGATAGTAATTATGATATCTGCATTGCTCTTCTGATCAAGCATGAGCATGGTTTATCTCTATATATAAAAATAAATGTTTGTATGTATGTCCTTTATAGAATAGTAAAACTATTTGACCGATCATAATGAAAATTTGTATGTATATGTATTTTTCCACGTAGAAGGTTTATATGCTATGCCCATTTATGTAACTCACCACCAAGCAACGCTGCAAAATATAAAAGTTATCAAAGCGCTTACAAATTACAAACTAAAATTACGAGACATTTGCGTATATTAAATAGCCGAACATTATTTTAAGGCGCTAAGTTTTTATGCATTTTTGTCTTTACAATAAATTTCTGGTTGAACTTAAAGCTTGAGTGTTAGACTACTTTATAATAAAGTACATTTACGTGTACAAATATACACTTTTTACAGATCGTGGGAACAAGTCAAACTCTACATCGGCGTTGACAATATAATTCACTTGAACCAGAAGTGCTCATACACGAGCAAAAGCTTACAAAAAGCGTACGATTCTTTATATTTGTAGCCAACGTAAGATAGTAATTATGATATCTGCATTACTCTTCTGATCAAGCATGAGCATGGTTTATATTAAATAAATATTGCAGTTCAAGGTGAATTTTTACGTCAAATTTGAATTGTATTATCTGGATAGTAAAGTCTATGTTTAACAGTGATTGCAAAAACAGTTTAAACAAAATTTGTCGTTTCTCTTAAGCTTACTCTATGCTTTAAAACTATAAGTGTAATATATGTTTACAAAGAACAGCTGATTAAAAATTTGAAAAGACGTTAACATATGTTTGCTGCAATGCATTTCTTATGGGTATTTCTTTAACCAGTGGGGCGGAATCCTGAATCTGGAAAGGGATGGGCATAGCTTATAAACCTTCTCCGTGGAAAAAATACATATACGTACAAATTTTTATCATGATCGGTCCAATAGTTCACGATTCCGTAAAGGACAAACATACAAACATTCATTTTTATATATATAGAAATAAAGTTACAAGTATATGTATTCATTGGGATAAGTTTGAAGATTTTATTTTCTATGGAATAAAGATTAAAGAAGGAGTTTCCTGGGGTAATTAAAAACCTGTCTACTTACACCTTTAATATTGTATTAGCATCACGACTCATTTTATATAGTATCTTGAAAACATAATTTACTTTTTTCTTGCATGTTTTTAATTTTAAAAACTATCTTAAATACGCCATCATATTTTAAAATCAAATCAGGTCATTTGAAATATAAATTTGTTTACTGAGGGAAATTTTACAAAACTGTATGTTTATTTATCAATCCTTTCAAAAGCTATTATGTTAAATTTAATAATCGAAGTTGTAAATTGCATTATACTTAACTATTTAGAAATTAGTTTATTATAATCCATACGTTCTATCGTTATAATTACATTTTCTTTCACAATGTTTATGTTAGTAATTGCCTTAAGATATTTTAAAGAAAACCTAATTATTTATTATTGTCCAATTATCGTAAAAGCAATTATTCATGAATTAATCTTACCACTGTACATATTGCTTCTACATAAATTCATGAATCTTTGATATCAGAAAGTACACTGAAAAGTACAGCATATTATGTTTCTGTAACATTCCATCTGTATAAAAAACTATCATTTATCTTGAAATGGTGGTTTTGAAATTTATGATAGACATTAATATGAGCATCATTTTTAATGATTTAAAAATTATTCATTATTCATCAGAAATGAAATGAGAAATTCAAACTGGATGGTAAAAATGCATAACGTCGATATGTTAAGAATGGTTTAATTTGAATATTGGATTTGATCCTGTTTCCCTTATGCTTCGTACAATTACTGAAATATGAAGCTTTCACTGACTTTACTCATGCAATATGGAGTTCGTGTACGTCTGAAGACATCTTAAAAATGTCAGCGAAAAAGAAACTAAAAAAAATCAGCTTGCAACTTGTTGAAACATGTTGAAAAAAATCACCTGAGGTTAGTGGATATAGAATAACTGTCTGAGCAGTAAATGTCGTCTATTAATTAAATGCTTTAACTAATAAAAGACACTTATGACATAAATATAGGAACTCTAGAAACTCATGGGATAGTGGTTTACGTTGGGATGTATTTAAATCATATTTGCACTTAGTCTAAAAATTGAGGCTTCGGGCAACTCCAGAAAGTAGAGAGAGCTTTTACAGTCCTTTGGGTTTTTGGTATTCTGTTAGTTAAAAATGCTAGTACTTTTTTAATTTAAACATGCTAACACTGTATCGCTTAAATGCGATCGTAATTTCGAACTTTAAACAAGCTTGACCTTGTCACATTTAAACTAACAATAGACACATACAGTATTTAAGACTTTTCGGTTAATACCAAATGTATAAGTTGGAAAGTTAAAGTATATTGCTCTTTATTTTTTAGTACAGACAATCAACTCTAAATAATTAATAACTTAACCTTTTAAGATTTCTCTAATTTTCTTTTTATTTTATGATTATTGATGAAGTTTCATTGCCAGTTTAGGACTGCTTTAAGATGTCAAACTAAATTATGTTTTATTCTTGACCTAAAAAATCTTGTAGGTCGTTAATATGAACTATTTGAATTTTTTTGTCGTTTAGTGTAGGACTATCGTGACCTGTAATTTTGATTTTAGTTTCAATAATTCATGTTTTTATACTAAGTATATGTTGTAGAGATATACGTACTGATTTTTTTTATATGATTCCAAAATAATGCGTTTTCTTTCGATATGATTTTATTTGTATATTTCAACATACTCTTTGGATGACTGTTAGGTTAGTTATCCATCTCGGGAAGACACCAGATTGCAGAATTTGTAATTTAATGTCACTGGTTTTTGTCATACGATAAGCCTTATTGATTAATATAATTCAATTCATAATTTTTTTTTAAAACAAGACTATATAAACACCGTATTGTTTTATTTATACGCTCGTATGCTACTTGGAAATAAAATGGAGTTCAAAATCTAACTTAAAAATTAACACTACAAAAAAACTATATTATATGTATAAAGTTCTACAGATATTAGAGTAATTGACTAATTATTTAAAATTGGAATACTAGGATAATCAATTGGAATACATGTATTACAGAGGGCAATTTAAAATATTGGTTATTTAGTCCCAGGTTATGTGTAGCAGAATAATACTATGAATACTTTAAGACGATCAAGGATACATTCAATTGTTTTGAGAATTAAGAATTAAATTATAAATACAACTGTAAAATTAAAAAATTAAAAAAGTAATGGTATGGAAAACTGGTAAATATGTTTAGTTTAAAGGAAATAATATGACATTACGAACTTTTTGGCAAAAGTACGCGTTATTGTTATAATTTAATGGAAACCAAGCGATGAAAGGTGGAAGATTTATCGAAGGTAAGGAAATGTCAGCTGAGCACATAAACCCTTGACCAAATATTTATACTGCTTTGTTTAATTTATCAAACTGTTCTTTCCTTTATACATTATTGATCTTTTATACCTCGTATATACAAATTATAAACCAATATTATTGTAAATGTAATCTGCTCTAAAACATCGTAATATATTCAATATGCAACTTTTTATAATGAGGTTATTAAATTATCTTATAAATCTCTTTAAACACAATTTAAAGCCCTATCCATTATTTTTGACTCCTTCAGAAATGAAAACCGGGCATGTTTTAATTATAAAGCAAATATCACCCGTAGATGAAAACACGTTTATTTTTGTAATATAATACAAGTTAGGAGTTCGCCCAACCACATATCGTTCCAAGAAAATATGAGTGAATAGTTAGTTTATTTCATAAGATGTCCTACAACGGACAGTCAGTCAGTGAGAACAAATATTTTACTTATTCTTGGAAGAAAAGAATCGTGTTCTATAACTGAGTGGACAATGATGCTGACTCAAATCCCATTGAGTGACGTACACCATCATTCAAATCTATCGAAATTTAAAACGGAACAAAAAGTAAGAATATAAAGTAATTTATATTCAAAAATATAAATCTAATAATAACAAAAAGAAGTAGTAAAGCTAAATAATGTACTATTTCTCGATATGGATTGTAAATAGTAAGTGTGGTAGAACAAATCAAGTACCTCATTAAACTAACGCTACGGATTTTTGTAAAATTATTAGGATGTACATGAAAAAAATTATTTATATAAAAGACCAATTTTATAATAATTTTTGTAATTTTGTAGTCTTTCACCTGACTGGTACCTCTATATACAAATCTGTTATCAGTTTGGGTCTGACAGTTGGAGACAAAAGCACAATAGCCAACAGCTGACTGTCTGATAGATGTTACCACGGCAACAATTGTTGTCGCCGTTGCCATGTTAATTGCTGGCTTGTTTTCGCAGACTCCTTGACCTAGCCGGATAAGCTTATACAGGAATGAAAGTCATCCGTTTGTTTTTGCTTTTTAATTGCCTATACATATTTTTCCGTAATATTTACAACTTTGTTTTGGTACTATAAAATCTAAGTTTATTACTTAGAATAATTTAGTTAATATTAGTATTTTCGATATAATACTCGATGAGCTTGCTGCAGTATACAGTATACACGATGACGTAAACCCAGGTGATTGAAATTTAATGGGCAAGGCAATTTAATATACCTCTATATTTCATTACGTTACACGGTCTGACATGTCGCCACAGTATTCCTAGTTTGCTAGCCATTCCAACAGTCGTTTCCAAATGTGACCCAGTTTGAGGTAGGTCTCTCTCTTCCGTTTCATTTATAAATCCGAATCATAGTGGGGTGCATTTTGTTGTTCTTGTGTACCTCTTGCAATTTCTAATGGTTCTTCCCCTCTAAATACTATGTAGTTTTCACTCAAACAAGGTAAGGTATAATCGAAAACCTCCTTTAGACTTGATAAATTTCAAGGAGTTCGTCTTTGTCCATGGACAAACACTTATTCCCTTATAACTACTTCCTCCCAAATTTCAGTGAATATTGGTGTGAACTGTATTTGTACTTTTGTGATTTTACGGGAAAACTCGCATATAGATTGTGTAGATCCTGTGGTAGCCCTTTTAGGAAGATGTGACATCTCGGCCGAGCCGCGCGATGGTTGTGTCCTGTAAAGACGTGTACGGTGGATGCTGAGGGCAGTCTAACTCGAAATTTATTTAATTTTTATAGATATTTGTTTTTTTGTTGATTATTATTCTTTGAAAGTTTCTTAATCCAATAATGTATAACATATGGTACTAATAACTTTATAACTCAACTTAAAAATATTTTTAAACAAGTACTGCACGATATCTCAGGGTGGGTTTGCCAGCTCTTACGTCTTTTTGTCACAGGAACTTCTTATAATAACAAAGTCCCTGCAGAATATGTTTATGCTTTATACAGCTGGCAACATTGTCTGTTTACTAACTTGTGTTTTCCTTTAGTGGTTATGCTTCTGCTTGTTGTCATTTGTGTTGAAAGTGAATAATACAGTAATCTGAGTTACCTAGTTTGAGTTATTTTACATTTTGTGTTAGTGCACATTGTTTATTTGTGAATTGGTTTAGAGAATATTACTGTTTTATTTTGTATTAGTTATGGGTAACCAAAAGAAAAGTGGTTCCCGCTATTCGGCTTTCAAAGTCAGGAAGAATGTTGGTAAGCCTAAGCCTAGGCCTAGGCCTACTGAAGTAACTGATCCAGTCACCACAGAAGTCTTCTACCTCTAAATCCAAGCTACAGCCCAACTTAGGTAAATACAGCACAAATTAAAGCCTAGAATATGAAATAGTTGACTTGGCTCAACTAAAAAGTGCTCTAGATGAGGTGGTCTTTAAATCTTGTCACAGATCGCTTAGCTTTCAACAAACAACGTTCATATGGGCCCGTCTACCAAAGAGAACATTTGTAGCTATTGATACATTGAAATTCGGGGTTTTAGAAACTGTCCTCTCTTATAATGATGGTTACTTCTCCAAAGTGAAAATTATGAAAGAGTTAGGTCTTAGTGCTGGGGTAAACCTGGCGAAAGCCATGAAACGCATCCGCAAGGCTGAAAAAGCTCTTTTGGAGTTTGAAAAAAAAGTGCGGCAATCAAGAACATTGATTAAAAGAAAGATTGAGGACTTATTTCAGCAGGGTGTAGACCCAGACTTCCCTTCCTACAGTGCTGAACATTATTAACATGTAAGTTAATACTCTTATTACGCTTTCTGTTTTGGCCGTTTCCCGTAAACTAAGTTTTTTTTTAACTAATGTGTGGGATATTTCCACAACCGTAAGAGATATAATCACCAAAATATTTTTACAACTTATCAAACCCTAAACCTAGATCTTAACACAGGGATTGAAAAAAAATTTAAATAGGCTGAATTTAAAAAGTTTGTATGTAAACAAATTAAAAAAATAACATAAAAATTAAAAAAATCATAGTTAATATAAATTTTACTAAAAAGCCAAACCCCTTTGTTAAAACCTATGCAAAGACTTTATCTTTGAAATAAAAAAAAGTTCACAAGTCTATCTCTAATAGTTTTTGTGTTATGCAACATATCGTTAACATTGAGTTTAAATGGGATTCGGAGTGCCCTTCCTTTTTGAAATCCCCTTTTTCTCTCACTCAAACTTCCCACCCACTTCTGTTTTAAGTCTTTGAGTTTACTTCAGTGGAAATAATGTAAACAACTATTCTCTATTTCAACACTAGTCCTTCGAGCAAAATTTCCATAAGTAATATTAAAACAGCTAACAATAATTTATTTTGGTTTTAATTATAGGATTGGTAATAGTGGTATCGTATAAATTGGAAATATCTCATTAGTTATAAATAATCTTTACGTCTCCAGGAGAATACAGTTTCTTTAAAAATATGATAACAATAATATAAAAAAACTATCTGTTGGTAACCACTACTAGTGAGGTTTTCAATATTTAAGCACTAGCCTTGTAAATAACCATAAAGTATAACGTACAAAACAAAACAAAAACTGCAGAAAGTTAACCCATTGCCTGCCATGATCCCCATTAGGGGATATTTGGTTCTAAGCTGTTTAGGTTGGCAGTATTGCCTGTTTGGCGCCAAATGAGTACTGATTGTCATTCCTAGTATTGTTCTGTTCAAGTAGATGTGGTTCTAATATTGTTGATGTTATTTATTATTTCACCATATGAGATCTACTTAACCAATGTCAGGTAAAGTGAAAACCTCTTGTATTCTTAGTTATAAAGTGGTTGTAACGCAGTTATATTTTGGTTCTGGGTGTTTATACTTGTAACACTCACTGTATGTAGGTTATTGAACACTAACCACATATTGTTTTGTTTGTGTAAGAGTTTGGTTAGTTTGTTTAGGTGCGTAAACGTAGATCCCCATTTGGGGATCATGGCATATACCAGATGTATACATCTCGCGTTCAAGTTTTATAGTTTTTTTTTTCGATACAAATCGGAAATCTTCATCACCATCGTGATGGCATTCCTAATCGTAAACAATTTTTCTGTCTTGAAGGTCACAATTTGCGATAATTAAAAACACGTTTCTCATGTAATTTTATTATTATTGTCACATTGCTTATTTCATTGTATTTGTTTTGAACTCGAATTAATATTGGTTTCTATTTATTATAAAACTAGGTTTAACTCTACTAGAAGTCTGTAAACGTTCAAGATGAATAAAAGGGTGGGAAAAGGAAATTTGGACAAATAATTAATTCCGGAAAGAATTGAAATTGTTGTCTAGTTACAATCCAACAAAACACTAGAGCATCTAGACAAGGATCTGAAATGGTAATGACAAATTACGAATTATAGATAACGAATATCACCGTGATTTTACAAAATTTTACACGATGTATACAAATTCCACAAGACTGGTAAGGACTTTTGTATAGTGTTTTACACAACTCCAAAAAGAATTCTTATACCGTATAGCTGTATAGCTGTAATTTTTCAAATATTAACACGATCTCTACGAATTCCTCCGTCTGCATAACTATTATCGAAGTAAGTTTTGCGTAACCTCCAATACAATTGATCAGTCGTATTGCTATTGTCTTTCAACAACACGATCTCAAAACACTTTTCCCAGAGGGTATCGTTTAGTCGTATAAACTTTTATACAATCTGTAAAACTTTTTCTAGGCTGTATCGCTGAAGTCATACAAAGATTTGTCCGTAAAGTTTAGTAACATAGGCTTCTAAGTTATACATAAATCAATATGAAAAACTAGTTAGCAACCTATGTAATTTTATGTAATATTTTGTTACGATGACTCTAAATAGAAACGCAAAATTAATTACTGGTCTTTAAATATTTTCACTTCTTAACGAAGGTAAACTGACATTAACTAAGAGAATGTCCGTGCCATGATGATATCATATCGTACATGGAATTATCATTGTCAATAACACTGACAAACGTGATGAAATGTCTAATTGGACCACTAGTTAACCCTCCATCGACAGACTGTCAAACTGACTAAAAGCATCATATGTCACACAGATCTCTGTAATAACTGACCTTTGGCGTTACTGGAATTTAGGCTACTTCATTATCTTACGATAGAAAATGAAGTAAATAAAACTATACATTGCTTATTAATTTTCGCATAACTTCTTTATGTTTAAAAAATAATAGTTTTAAACTCAACAGAAAAACACAAATTTACAAAAATAAGTGTTACGTAACAAAAGGTCCAGGAGCTGAGAAAAATTTTGGTTTTCCCAGAAATCGATGAAGAAACACCCCTAAGGATGAAAACAAACCTCAGCCTTGATAGTTTTATAGAAATAGTAATAATATTAATTTTTCTCCCGATAACTGTTGTTTATTTTCCACGTCTCTATGCGTTTGTTACAGCATTGGTTAGTCATGTATATACTAAAACGTTGTCACACTCTGCCAGTATATATAGTTACTTGAAGGTAATGGAACTATTATTTGTGGGGCCGATTTTTTTGTTTTAAGATTATCAAAACTAGGAAAAAAACTATTTGATATAAAATTATAATTGCATATTCTCATCAGTTTTAACATTCTCTCGGTTTGACCTCTACTAAAACTGGCGCTTTATATGAAAAAATCCTCTATGGATTTCAATAAAACTTCGATTTTGTGCTTATGGCTTTCGTATTAGACTGTTAGTGCTTGTCATTTCATTTCTAATGTTAGTTTGGACTACAACTACCTTCAAATATAACTAACCCTGAATACAGCAAAAATGTATATTTTAACAACGATATGGATGGTTATGAGCAGCAAAACTTTAACCGCAAATAACGAGATATTGAGGTAAAAGGTTCGACCTATAGTTCTTGTGTAATGCGGAGGATAAGTATTTGCGCTATATGTGTGGGTAGGGCTTCCATAGTATTAAATTCTGTTGCTATCCTGGGTATGAGAATAGGAGTGCTGTCCTTAGTCTCTGTAACTTGAAGGGCTAGATCCGAGCTGACCTTCCCTTCTTCGTGACCTACCAGATGATTTCGTCACGAGATGGCCTCAACGCGCAAACTTTCCTATCTTGAATATCACTCAGGAAGCAAGAGAAAGGTTTCTTTCCGGATTAAGTGGAATTAGACGTTTTAAGCAAAAATGTTTTTAAAAAATTGTTGGGTTGATTATTTCCCATAATTTGTTGAATATTTATTGGTTGAACGTTATCAAAGCTTATCACTGGGGCTATAAATAATTCATTTCTGACTCTTTGTTGTTCAGCACGATATTAGTTTCAATATTTTAAATATCATTCGTCTTATAATCGTACATGAATATTTATTGCTGCACATGAAAACTGAGTTCATTTACGATAAAAGCCACTCTTTGGTACTTAATGCAGCGTTAGCTAATATCTTCACACTGGTCTTGTGGGTAACAAAGATGGTAACGAGAAAATAAAAGAATAAATCTAGTTTCCGACAAACTCATCATACCCATTATATTTAGTAATATATAACATATAAAACACACATTACATATTTATTGAAACACATGCAAAGTCATGTATTGTAAATTTGTATGTTTAATTTTATTATTAATACACTTATATGAAAACAAGTGTAAGAAAAAAATTAATAAATTGATTAATATATCACGTAGCAAAATAGTTCAATATATTTTATGAATATATTTGAAACGTATAAAAGTTCATATCTACAAAAACAAAAATTATTTTTCAAAATTTCTAATTTCAAGCAGATCCAACACTTAGACAGTTCCGTTGCAAAAAGTAAAAGACATTATTAAACCTCAAAAGTGATGACTAAGTTCGCATTGATAGTGAAGTTTCTTTCCAATCTGTTGATATTCTAGTTTCATATGCTGATGCTTGTTATATTGGTTCACCTTTAACAAATTTTAGAGTAAAGGATTCAAAATTTAGGGTCAAAATCCATGTTAAAGTCTCTACTCAAATTTATTAACAAACGCTCCACTTTGTAGTAGGCTACCCACCCTAAATCATTGGAAAAGTTATAAAAATGTATCACAAATACAAAATGACTGAGGTAAATAACACCATAGACTCGTGGTTTACTATAACATATATAACCAAGGTAGACACAAACAATGTGTCGCGTGACAGGCTTTGCCAAATTTAAATAAAAAATTTAAAATCTAATGTTCATTTCATTTTGTGATGTCTTATGGGCAGACAGAGAGACTGACTACCACAGAAAATAAAATCCCAACAAAAATGACGTTTAGCAAGGTTCTGTAGTTTGGACACTCACTGTCATAGAATTCAATCTTGTGTAAGTAGAAATTAAGTTATACACAACATTTTAAAAGTTACCAATAAAATATTTCATATATTGGCATATTTTAGCACACAAATTCGCATTTTGTCCATTAATTTAGTTTTAATTGGAATAATATGCAATTATTAAATTTCCGCTGAACTAATAAAAGTTTTACAACGCAAGAGAACTCTGAAACTTTTACAACGAATTCTAACGTTGAGGTTCAACCCAGTAGTCCATAAAGTCGGTCAGAAAAGTAATACAATCTTTATTGGACTCCTTTTAATAAAATTAATTATTTAATTTTTGAAGAGATGAAATCTTTAATGTAGATCAAAATGTTGTTTACAAATAAATTACGTATTTAAGTTTTATTATTTTTTTCGCGCCTGTGTTTATTAAATAAATTAGATGAAAAAACTTTGGTGGAACACATATTAATTACAAAATCCTACTTAATTATTTCTTATCTAATTTAATTCAACTTAGATGTTTTTTCATAAAGTGATTCAAATATTTTGTCTATATGAAGCTAAGAACTCGCTTCTATTGTAGTAGAGATACTCGTAGATTATTTATTGTGATAGTAAATGTATAATTTAGTATGAATAGATAGACGTAATATAACTGATATCATTATGACAAAAAATTGTGTTATTGAATAAGTCCCATTATAGTCAAATACATCAGACTACAAGAAGTTTAGAGTCAAGACAGAATCAAGTTAAACAGAGAAGCACGAACTGAAATCGTATAAGCCCGGTGTTGTGTAAATAAGCAATTAAGCGCTAGTACTTGGAAGCGCACTAATTACTGACAAACACCTACAAAGAGTAGTTAATTGTGATGTAGCTTTCTCATAAAAGTAAATTATAGTAATGGGAAATTTCAATTTATAATTACTATATCAGAGCATTTTTTTTTGTGTAAATAATTTTCAAAGAGAAGAAAACAACTATACGTATCGTGTATAAATGTTTTTTTCAATAAATCGGAATCTAAATTCAATAAATTTACTTAGCAATTGGATCTTATTCTCATAATGAATGTTGTGCTAAAGACCAATTTCCTTAGGTATAAATAAGAACAAAAGCATAAAAACAAATAGATTTATTTACCGATGCAGCAGCAAATTTTACATACCATATAAAGATTATGGTTGAACCAACGTGGATGTAGGAGCTCTTATTTCAGTCATGAAATTTAGTGGGTATTGGAAAAATTACATTTAGTGAATGGCGTCATCTCATTGCCCAGAGAGTGAGGATAGTAGTAAACAGTGGTGTACACATCGAGAAGAAGAGGAGAGCACCAACACCATGGTGCATAGTCGCAGGGGCTCCCCTATGCAACAGGTAACTTGTTAAATTAAAAACTGTGAAAACGTCAGCAAAATACATTTAGAATACAAAATTAGAAGGAGAACAATTGAAGAGTCAGGGAAAAAACGCTTTCAGTCCATTTTCCTAAATTTTTCAGGAGAGCATAAAGAAAGTTTTTCTCTCTATATGTTCAAAAATTATGGTATATACCATGTACTATTGTAATAGTCGTATTCATCTGTTATAATTTTAATAGTAATTATTTAAAAATATACATATTATAAAAGCCAAACCTTTAACATACACTCAACTGGTAAACAACAGGAGAAAGAGTGGTGTGGCGCGATGGGGCAGATGCATAGCAACGTGACTCATTGGACTCCCCACTACACAAACTGGACCCTGAGCGTTTTTCCCACTGCGCGCTGTGACTGAAAGCGTTGTCTCTACGTTTGTGCCATTAGTTTTTATTAAATTACTGTGAACTGGTAGCTTTTTCTCCCCTTTTCCTTTGCGGGGCCAATAGAGACGGAATTAAACTACAATATTGCGTAAAAACCTTAATTTTCAAATTTTTGGACTGAAAGCATTTCCCCTCTGACTCTTCAATTGCATTTTATATGATAGTGTCCATACGATTAACGAAAGTAAAATAAATATTTAAGAGCTGTAATGGGCCTACATATTGATATCAGCCACAATAGGACAATGGATAAACTGAAAACACTCTAATGGCCCTATTTACAGTAGTAAAATTATAAACGATATTCATTTAAAACTTTTTTAAATATGAATTCAAGACAAATCTAGTCTTTCATATATTACTTTCAAACTTGTATAATTTAACTCTAAGCAATTGAAACTTTTTTTTAATGCAAATTGTTACATATCTCATAGTTTAGTGTACAGAAGTGAAAGTAAATTTTTTTAGGTTCAAAATGATCTTATCGGGTTTAACACAAGATTTTATTAATACAAACTGATCTTAAATTCAGCTTAATTTTTAATAATAATGTTAAATTAATTGTCTCTTTGTTCAGATGTCGCACATTTATACCGAAATACTGGAGGTGGTGAACACCAATAAATATATCGTAACTTTCAGAACTGATAATATAGTTATTTATTGTAACACTCCGTTGTGTGCTGACGAAAAAATTCATTTAGATTCTTTACTGCATTATTATACTGAATTCATGGAACCATAAGGCTATCGCTCCTTATTTAGATGTCTTTACACATCTTTGAAATAACTCACGGGAAGTATTACTCAAGATATCAAGAGTTAAATCATAAATATGAAAAAGTATTTATTGAAAAAAGGACTTTTTCATATTTATTTTAAAAAAATCTTCAATCACTTATATTACTTTAGTTACTAAAATCGGATTTTGAGATATATTTTGTTGAATTTACTGTATCAACTATAGCTGTCTATTAGAAGAAAAGTACCTACTTATATATTTCACATATACTTATATATATTATCACTTATATATTTCCCTAGGCGGCTAATAGAATGGCTGTAGAATTGAAAAAAACCTTACCCAAGTACACTCACAGGCTCCTTACAAGAGACGAAGACGGTCTTCAATTGAATAATACTACACTGTCGCAAAGAATAATATTTAAAAATTAATTCCTAATATTTCATATGAATTTATAATTTTTAGTTTTATATTCATTAAAACTGTTGTCACAAATAAATTTATACACGATGCGATTATAAAATTACTTTTGTGTATAAATAATATCTATAATATAGTATAATAGTAAAAGAATATACAATTTAAAAAAAGAATATTTATGTGAAACGAAATATTTGTTAAATATTAAAATAACTATAAGAGATATTTATATATTTCTATTGAATAGTAGTATAAATATCCCGCATATATTACTGATTACAAATATAACTTAAGCTTTAAAACATATATGTATAAGCATCAGATACCTGTCCTATATACGCCGTGGTGTAATGAGCAAAGTTTGAGAAAAACGTAGAGGCACGGTTTTATGGACGTGGTGTTTAATAAACTGAGCTTATACCCTCTCCGTTCGACTGGATGTTATTACACTTTGAACTGCCGTTTGACTTGGGCTCGATTTAGATACTCGTTTTCTGTTTCTGTTATTTATGAAACCTTTGATCACAACTGAATTTATATACAAAATAAAGGATCACCGAACTTAAATTATTGCATTGATTTCTATATTAAACTTTACAGATCCCAAACCAACCAGCCAATGATACGACCTACTAATGATGACTTAGACGGCTGCGGTGGTTTCCCCAATGCCCGCCAGAGAGCAGGCATAGTTCCTCGTAATTCCAGGAAACTAGTGATGGTGGTAAAAAGGCACCTCTTCATTCCAATATCCAAGACTTCTGACTTGACGGTGTATACAACCAAAAAACATTTATAATTTTAAAATCTGGCCAATAATCCGTAAGGATATGACGTATATCATAGATATCATACATGGATGGTAAAAAACAATTCAACATACAATTTTTAAATAAAATTTAATGAAATGAATATCAAAATTAACATTAATCAGTATATGGTGATTTGTATATTTTTTTTAAATAAGCTAATAAGCTGGGACAACTTTTAGTCGCTATAAATGCGTTCATTGTGTCTTCTGCAATTGTAATTTATTGAGGGTGAGTAAGGGTACCGAGACCTTATTAAAATAAGAAACTGTAAAAATAATAATTTTGGTACTTTTAATAGAGATCACTACAACTCAAGTTATTATATTATGCTGTTAAAAATCTTATAATATAATTTTTAAATTTAACTGATTAGTATTTAATTTCGTATGCTAAAAAAGTAACAAGTTAATATGCTTTCACGGGTTTTAAACAAAAATTACGTTCATAGATATTGCATAAACCTGCGATAATGGCTTAATACATAAATCGTTGACTAGAAATTTAATATTTTTAATAACAGGATTTAGTGATATTAATATTGTGTCTCTGCAGGTACCACTGAGAAAATGACAGAACAAATAAGCATAAAACGAAAATAAAATTTTCCATTATACATGGCAATTAAGTTTCTGATATGACTTTCCAATATCCTTCCTCATGGATCTCGATAGGAGGTGGCCCTTGACCCAACCCTACTCTTCTATACCAACTTGTCACTCGGGAACAGCGTAAATGTCTTTTTAGGACTAAATGTAATTTCTCAGCTAGTTGACTTCTGTTGAATATCTGTTCAAATGCCTTTAGGGGGATACAACAGATAATATCAAACAATTAGGTTTTTGGAATGCACTAAATACGTCATGTAAGTAGCAGACAACACAAATGTAGCATTTAAGCTCTGTTACGTTACACGTGATATGGCATACTCTTATCGTTTTTTAATTATATTCATATTTTCATACGTTTCCTGTGAAATAATGTTCCTAAGTTACATTACAGTTAGTAATTAAATTTTGTATGAAATACGGTAATAACTTTTATCCAATACCAGGATTTATTTGTTCAACAATTATAAATAGGTATTTTTTTATTAGAATAATATAAAAAACCTGTACATTGCAAGTGATGAGAAACCTTTAAGATTGATGGTAGTATGATAAACCTGACCACGACCTCTAAATTATCTGTAATCAGAGTTGACTGAAAATATGTGTCAAAAGTGTTTATGAATCACCCTCTTGTGGTTGTAAATTTTATAGACCGAAGCTAGCCGTTTTTATTATAAGGACATGAATGATTGGACTTGTAAATATTTTTTTTTGTTTTACTTTACATTTGGAATTCACTTGGCTTAAGTCTCGTATTCTACAATGAAACTAACGTTTTTATTCTGGGTATGCGTGTGAGCATATATGAGAGTATGAGGTTATTAACTTGAGACTGAATGTGAAATAGTTTTGTATATAATTGTATGTAATCCATAGATAATAGTATGTAAATTGATTGTGTTTATTTTAAGATAGTTTAAAAATTAATGAATTTGTTTGATTATATATTACGATAAAGCTTATTATGCTTTATTATGCTTATACTGTAGTTTTTGTTTTTAAATTTTAATTATAATTGTGAAGATTAAGTAATTTCAGACACTTCAGACAGTGACCAGAATTATTTTAGTGGCTTGAACTCAAAAAGTACTTGATTTAATTTGTATTATTAAGTATAACTAATTACTCACCTGGGTATGTGATTGGTTATTGTTAAGAATTTACCTATGTAATGTATGTACTTATATTTATATGAAGGAATAAATCATTATTGTCATAAATAATAAATATTATTTTCAACCACTTTTGTAACAAACCGCCGTGGCAACTTGGTAATATTACACTGTAGCAGTATACCATTCAAAGAACAGGTTATGGCGGTTTGTTGGAGGGCTGTATCGATTAACCACTAACTACTTACCGTTTGCTCTAAATTTCAATCCCTCTGCCTCTCGCCAGCAGTGGTTCTTGACACGAAACTGGTCAAGGTCAAACAATATCTACAACCCCACTCTACGTCATACTACTACTCCTTCCAAACCGAATACATTTTTAGGTTCTATTGTTGACCAGAGTGAGTGTTTTTACCGTAATAGAAATAAAATGGTTTTCAGATTGTGAGACAAAGTAGAAAAAGTGGGAGGAAATTACTAAGGACAAAGTGTAAAAACTGAATGTTTTGTAATCTCTTTGCCATTCATTATTAAATGTCGTAGACTCAATAAATTACTAAAAAGAAAAGTAATATTTAAAATAATAATGTTGAATAAGTGTTTAAATAAATACAGCTTCAAAACTCCCCACAAAATAGCTAGTGCTTGCATATAATGATTACGGTATTAATAAAGAATACACTCAAATGAATGAATGTTTTATTTCACCACAAATCCAACTTGCCTTAATATTGCATTGCTTCTCCAAATAGCAAGAAGCAAAGCCCAGCAGACGCTGAAATTATATTGTCTCTCTGAATCCAGCTAATAGTTGATTGTATAGATAATTTATCTTTAATTCACACTTTTATAAATTTACTTGATAGGATTTTTCATCACAGGGTAAAAGCTTCATGGTAGTTGCACTAATGATCAGTTCCGCATAATTTATTCCAAAAATATATTTATTGTTTTTATGCATTGAACAAATTTTAAGATATTTACGACATTTCAATGTTAAAATAGTAATAATATCGATTATAATTTTTTTATTGTGGCGTTTGCCACTTTATTTTGTTGACCGTTGGACGGGCAGGGAGCTGTTTCACTACAGCTGGTCGAATCGTCTGTTTTTTCCAGATGGTTTTTCTCTATTTCTAGATGTTTCTGTGGAATTCTGCCTGTTTGATTGGTTCTAGTTCTCAGGTTTTCTTGATTTCTGGAATTAAGTTTCTTGCTCGCTTCTCTTCTGGCTTCCGTAGGGCGAGGACATCTTAGAGTTTCTGTGGTCGGAGTTTTATGATCAAAGCTACCTGTCCGCTCCCTCGACGAACCGGCACGGTGTTTTGGTATTAATATCGTGGGCCCTACCTTCCAATCAACGTTTCACGACCTCGTTTAATATTTAGGACCCAGTCGTTCCAAATTCAGTGTACGAATTTCGTTGCAACGACATTATAATGTTAAAATAGTAATAATATCGATTATAATTTCTTTAGAGGCATTGTTGTATTTTCTATGTACTTACACATAAAATAGAGCATATTAAATATATTTAATATAAAGATCCTAAATATAACAGTTCCTTGCGTGTTAAGGAGATGTGTAAAAAATATGGAACATAAGCACGTGTGTATCCTTATCTGTTTTTGTTTACAAAGACTTTTTAGAAAAATGTAATGCCCCCTGTACAATGAACAACTTTAGTTACAGAACGTAGTAAACGACTAACAACACATCAATAATTTGGAGGCAAACATCACTAACACAATAATGTCAGCCTTATATGAGATAAATGAAAGCGTTAATCTTGAAAGTGGCACGTTTGATTTTGGGATTTATGTGTCGTAACAGACCCTTGTAAAAATAATATTTTTAGCTCAAGTATTTGTTTTGAATAACAATAAATATAACAAAATACTGTTGGGAATATCAATGGGAGATTCTCAATTAAAGGCTATAAATATAAATAAGGATTATCAATGATTAGTATTTTGGATTTTAATTTAATTTCTATGCTCCAAGTAATATACGAGCCATATCATTTCTGATTGAAAAAAAAAAACACATATTTTATGTTTATTACGGATATACTCGGAAATAGAAATGAGAGCCTTCGACACAGTTGAGAAAGTCTTTTCCTATTTGTCGAGTTTTAAAATTAATTAAGACATACAAGCTCGTGAAAATTATATTTCAGTGGCTCGTTCGTCCCGGTAGATTTTATTTTAGAATACATTTGTTTTTTGTGCCGTTAATTTGTGTGTTTTTTTCTTTTTTCTCAGACTCTTTGTTGTAACAGGATTTGATAAGCTATATGGCAATGAAATTATCTGTTTTTTTATCTTTGTATAAGGATCTTCGTAAGTGATATTACAAAAGCAAATAAAATATCTATTACAGGTTAATTTTATAATTGCAAAAACCGTTTGATTTATTCATCTCAGGGAGAATAATGCATGAATATAAACAGGATAGTGATTATTAAATTATAAATTGTTTGTAGCTAAGGCTTGTAACCATTTTAATATTTGTGCATTACACATATAAAGGACTAGATTATAATTTTAATAATTATTAATCTCTCATACATTGGCATTTAAATAGAACATTTATTACTATAAAGAATTTATTAGTAACATACGTAATTTTCTGTTATTTGTCTTAGATCAAAATAGAAACATTAAGTTGATTAAAAAGATCAACTGACCCACAAACAGTGTCCGTGCATAATGATACTAGAATGTATCATCGAATCTTACTGTAAATACCACTGACAAACGTGTTGAAATGTCTAATTGGCTCACAGTTTCATATGTCACCCGAATCTCTGTTTAAACTAGCCTTTGGGATTATTGCAATTTAGATTACTTCATTATCTGACGATATTTAGATTTCTATATTATTTATAATTTGATTATCCTATTCTCGCATATCGTATTGTAATTTATACATGATATTGTTCGTAAAGTTGACAGAAACCCTAAACTTTACTCTCTTGTATCAGTATATTATGAAGAGTAAGACTAGTCGTTGTCCACTAGATTAATATAACTGATAGCACATGCAAATCAATAGTTAATAAAATAGTTTGTAACTTGCAGTCACAATAATCTGTAAATAAAAATAACCATAGTTATAAAAATTTACAAGTATAAATATATAGGTTTTCAGAATTAGATTTTTAGAAAGAGAGACTTAAGTGAAAATAGGGGATACAATTACTTAAGACAATAGCAATAGAACTAAATAATGTTTGGTTCCCTTGTCATTATTTATTTCAAGTAGCAGAGTCGGTCAGCTAATTTAAATAATATTATTATTAATATACTTTAAATTTATTAAAATGTATAACAGTAATGAAATCGTATTAAACAATTACAATCATAGATTCTGAAAGGCAGAAAATATTACCCATTCGTATTCATTTATACAAAAGATTATTATTTAGGAATAAATGTTACTCTTATTTACATACTTCATCAGTAATTTAAATGAAAACTTTTACTGTAAAAGTATGATAGTATTTGAGCAATGCGCATAAAAAACTGACCTATTAACGGCACTAAACATTATGCAGTTTTACTATATTACGTGTCGCGGTGGTACAGTAAATATACTGTGGTTATTAAGTAACAGCAGTGCCTTCAATTATAACGGTACCTTCCGGATCTACAACAGTCAGGGATAATAACTACTAGATGGGAAATGGTTCCAGCCTGTCGAGGGATATCATACGTTCCGCAGCAAATGACGTTTTACCCTCAGTACTTGTAACTCGTCAATTCGGCAGACGGCAACATCCGTGGTGCAATTACTCACCAAGTGCAGTAGTAACAGTTTTATTTTCCTTCATGTATCACACGTGCAAACAACTATACATTTTTCCAATATTGATCCATAGTTAAATTTAGATGTAAACTGAGACTTAAATATTATATGATTAATTATAAACGGATAGGATATCATTACAAGTACTATTAATAAATACAATCTAGTACATAAAACGACGGTCTTTTCTAACGGAAAAAGCAGGGTATAATTGATATAGACACAAAAATATAAGTATAACAAAATGAAATGAAAACTGTATAAAAATGGACAGTTCGTAATAACTACTCTTTACTGTGTTGTAGAGGTTTTTAGCTCCACTATTCATATAAGAACAAAAAAAAGAACCAGATAATAGTAATTTCAGCTGAAAAAAAAAAATTCAATAAAGACAAATTACTTGTGCAGTCACGATATTGGCAGATAGAATTCGATTCAAAGAAACAGTGTCGTTGGCAGACTCACTGAACGTTTTTCTGGAATATCATTAGCGATTCATCCGATATCGCTTCGGTTATCAAGTTACTGTCTTTATTAAACTTTCCTCTTCAACTTTTCTTATTTCAACTTGTAACATGACTGAGTATTCAAGATTTGGACGCCTATTGTGTCAGTCCTTTTAGAATAAAGGACACATCAATACCTATTTATAAATAGTTCACAGAAACTTTTTTTAACATTTATATTCAGAAAGAATTTAAACACGATCCTATTACATGCCTTCACGATTAATAGTTTTTTCTTACACTAGAATCCCTTAATTTGTTTTACTGTTAAACTTTTTAACAGTAACACCATCAAGTATCATCTATTTAAAGTGTCTTGTGATAAATAAAGCATAATAACGAAAATTAGAAATGTATATGCTGACCTTATCCAACATAACATAAAGTTCAATTGAAGATAGATAATATTTATTCAAATAATATCCATTTTGAAAACAGAGGTAAATGGTATTTCTTTTGTTGTTGTTTTTGTCTCTTTTACACATTTTATTTGGGCTAATACTCTAAGATGCATCCCATTAAAGGCCTTAAAATAGTTAGGATATAACTTCGAAAACCCGTAAGAAAATCCGAGCTAATACAAAGGATTATATGTATAATTTAAAAAGTATCATTTAATTATAAATGAAGTCTAGAAATTAACTATTTTCAAGTGGTAACAGATTAATTTATTGTCTACAAATCTCAAAGTAAATATTATTTCCAAAAAGTTTAATTCTCAAATTATAATTTTATGGACAATGCTGTAGGCCTTACTGACCGTAGTTTCCTCTTTTATGTCGTTTAACCCGATGGTAAGAGTGGCTGTTGCCCCTGCATAGACCGTCAAGTTGAGGAAGTGAGCTGATTATTTGGAGAGCGGACTTAGCGAGATGTCCTCTGCCAGGCTCCTCCCACCATGGGCACGCCGGCCATATCCTGTGAGTAAACGGGGAAGAATTAGTAAACCTTTTAAGCACTGTTGCTTTTTAAATAATTTACCTTATAATAGTCCAAGCTCTCCCTTCTACTATCTATCGGCATTAATGTGGGAATTAGATTAGTCCATGCGCCGAGAATTAGTTAAATTTCATTTATTTAATTTTATTTATTTATTTCTAAACAGTACATAAATACATTTGACAAAAAGTTGTTAAAAGGAATTTAATAAGTAATATTTCCCATAGAAATTTACGGGTGTGTCTTCATTTTCAATTAATAAACGTAGTAACTAGTTTTTCTTGAAATCTTAAAATGCATTTCTCTTCCGGAAGAAATCAATCATCAACTACATTAATTATGCTGGAGGGCGAAATGTTTTCAAAAGAGTTAAAAAATTCAACATAAATTTTTCTAAGATTAAACTTTAGTACCTTGGCACACTAAAACGAACCGTTAGACAGATATTAGTTATAAGTTAAAACTATGGATACACTATGTATAGTCTTTTTATGGATAAAGATGGAGGGTTGTAACTCGGGACACCTTTCCAGGAAATAGAAATAAACTCGTTACTCACTGTTAAACTTTGCTTACTTCCCGAAAATGGGACTTGGGGAGGAAGATCTGCTCAAAATATTTTAATGTAAAGCCCCTTTCCAAGAAGGGTCATCATTTGAAAGAGCTTAATAAAAGAAGAAAACCGTGGCAACTAGAGCTTTCCATCTCAACCCAGTACAACATGGCAGCTCATTAAAATAATTGAGTTAAAATTATCAATTGATCTTTCTCAACATTCAATGTCCAAGGATGGAAAAATGATACTTGTGACATCCCTCTAGGAAACAAAAGCAAACCATTTCCGGACCAGTTTAAAATTTGTAAATATAAACTTACAGTAGCATCAGTATTTACAATTGCGTTAAGCAATAAAACGGCTAAGACTACATGAACTTTGTTTCTTATATTATAAGTTCAAACTGCTGTCTCAGGACAGTTTGGCAATGTCAAAGCCTGTTGTAGAAAATTAAAATGGCACGTTAAATTGATTCAAGGGCGATTTTTTTTATTTCAGCTACTATTCTGTCCCCAAGGTTATTAGTGCACTGGGGTTTCGTTTTAAAGACGATGTTGTTAATGTTACCACTTGATTACTTTGTGTGGGGTCACATTAACTAAAACGTATAAAAAACGAAACCCCATTGCATTAATGAACTTATGCTAAAAATGGCAAAAAGAGTCAGTTTTTGATATTTTTGTAAAATTATAGATTTTTGGTTTATTGATGTAAAATAATTTATATCTATTATTATGTAGCAATAAGAGTTAGCTTTATTCCTTATAACAACCTAATTGGTAATATACTTTTATAATGTTTCAATTGTGTACTTTGAATATATTCTATTTTAGTAACAAGTCTTTATTTAAAACATCACTTTTAAACAGTTCAAAGAAGTTATATAACTTTTCAGTATTTTTTTGTAACAAAATATATATTTTAAATATATTTTGAAAATAATAACAGTCATAAATAACTGAGAAGGTACGTACTGTCATACCTTGTGTGAACTGTCAGGATGAGTTTTACCCTCAACCCCCTAAACTAACAACGATAGTGGGACAGCCTGACCAAACGATGCGGACGTGTTTGCCTAGGGTTGCCATCTCTGACGTCACAAATTTGCAAGCGAGACTCAACTGTTGAGGACGGATTTGTAGGATCTGTTACAAACATTTATGTTTCCCGCGGACATAAATCTGTTCCATGAAGTATTGCAAGCAACTTTGTACACTCTGTTAACCTTTTACGTAACAAATATATCGAGGGGAATAAATACAAACTATTAATCACACTGACTAGTTATGTCCGATTTCTGAAAAACATGGATGTTAAAAGTCTTGTAACGTATATTCCCCGTGATTTTTTGGCTGAACGTTAGCGAAGCCTTGAACTGTAAATTATAGAAAGATTTTCCTTTTGACTGTGTGTCCCACGATATATCGAGAATGAATTGAAATTAAGGCTTCATATCTATATAAGTAACATCCAGTCTGAATATGGTGGTTATTACTGGAAGATATTTGTATCCGTCACAAATATTTTTACTTTGGTGTAATTGGGAACAATGATGTCATCGAAAAAATCGAATAATAAGCCAGTTTCTTATTAATCTGATTTTGTTATGTGGCTAAATAATATGTGACTTAGTAAAGCATACAGTTATAGTCATTTTGCATAAATATCATCGACGCCTGTTACGCAAAACGGGGTGTAGTGTACTTTTATAGATAACACGCTCAAACAAGTTTTAGATTTTAATATTTATACCAAAATTAAAGGAACTACTCTCTCATTGACCAAAAATGAAAAGGTACATTTAGAGTGTAGGTGATTGTTACTTCTTGGATGTCATAACAACAGTTTATTTACAGTGAAATAATTTTAAGCTCGAAATAGAATATCCCCCAATAAGTATTTCTAGAATATACATTTAGTATTTGTTATTTTTCTTCAGAAAATTCCAAAGTAGCTCACGTTTTACTGTGGAATACACAGGTATTTGTTGATATTTATTATATGGAGTACATAAATAAGTTCAGAGTTTATAAACCTATTGTAAACATTTATTTTCGATACTACAAGACACACTCTTTACAATTCGTCAATTTATATTATTAAAAATTATTGATAGTTCACATTTTGAACAGCGTTTTCATGCCTAAACATAATATCTATCTTTTTCTAAATCGTGCATATATTGTACATTTTCATTGATATTTGGATCTTTTAGCTTTCTAAATTCCACTATACTTTGACTAATGAAGTATATTTTATTAAAACGATATCCATTATATTGGTATCAGAAGTAGGCAACAAACCATAAGGATAACCCAGTAATGTAGAGTTAGTAGGATATTAGATACCCTTAATTGTGTAATTGGCAATTTTCGTACATGCTTTTTGTTGAAATGCACGTGTCATCATTAAATGGGTCTTTAAACTGCCGGTTGTTGTTATTTTTATGCCCTTATTTCCTTTGTGTATTTACGACAGGTGTCTCTGTTTTTACATAACATTAATAAGCACCTAATAACATTTAAGTGTTTTTTGTAGATTGTATATTTTTTACCAGGTAGGTATATATTTGGCCGAAGAATTAAGGGTTGATTTCTAACTAAATAATCTATTATACTATAGTAAACCTATTTATTCTATGAAAATTTATAATACCTTTAATATTGTAAATATTTGCTTGTGTTCGAAAAAATAAATGTATAAAAGTTTAAAATTGTTTTAAGAGCCTGATCCCAAAAGACCCGTCATTATGGCCAGCTCTTGAAGCATACATGTGGACAGTGTTGGACTGCTCCTCGTAGTTTGAGTCTAACTCATTCATTACACTCTACAAGTTTAAAGTTCAGAAACGTGACTTTTAGTTGTACTTCAGTGTAACTAATTTAATAATTTATACTTTAGATATAACATAACTTTATTGTGGATAGCAGATTTGAGCTTACTTTAATATCTACATACTGTAGGCCTAATCCTATATTTTTATCCTATATTCACGGAAACAACAGTTAGATAAACGAGTTTGAATGTTTACCACAAACTACTAGGTAGCGCTAATAAAGGGAGTAACAGATAGAAAGAAATGTATAAACAAAAATAATTTTTAAGCAATTACTTCTAGTTTTTAAGATGTTATCAAGGAATAAGGTACCGATATTTTTACGCTTTTCAACATGACTGTAACTTTGAAAGTTCAAACTTCGGAAACTTATTTACCAATTAAGAAAATGATTTTATACTAGATATGTACAAGTGTAATTTTTGAGTATATAATTTTATAACTCAAAAGTGATAATAATGTACGTGCAATTTTGTAAACCTTTATATAAAACGTTGATTTTATCACTGATTTAATGGAACTTGTAAATAATTACCTAACAAGTATGAAACTTTTGTCTTAATCAGACCACAGGCCTGAGTATTGTAAACGCTCAAAGTTGAAGTTCCCTTGAAAATAGACACAACCCGGTACCGTCTTGTTACTATCGACATACAACTGACAGTTACTGTTTATAAATTATTTGCTTTACATGTTTAAACACAGAAATAAACAAGCTAAATTCTTCACTTCCGTTACTTTAAATTTACTAGTTAGTTTGTATTTAAATTTCAACCTTGGCCTTATACACTTTTTAATTCAAGAGTATTTAACTTTAGTAACAAACTGTTTGTTGTTTACACTCGTACAACAAAATAGCTAACATTTTTTCATTTATGTAAAAAGTGTGATGTTACCAGGGCGTGTTACCTAGATACTGAATGTGTTTCTATGATGCAGGACCGTGACTTGTGATGAATAAACAACAGAAGTCGAGGCCAGCTGGTGAGTCACAGCTGCCGGGGTGTCACATTTGTACAACTCCGGACACAACCATTAGCGAGGATTACAATGTCAAATTAAAATTTGGCTGAACAGATTGCTTCTATGTAATTATGGCGTTTCACTGAAGTTACGTTTTTTCCACTATTTAATGTCAGTGACTGGTCAAGTGGTACCAAATGTAGATAAGACTATGGTTATACACTTCAGATTACAAAAATGGAATGTTTTCATGTTATGTACAGTGTTTATTTAACTTTGAATTGAGACCAATCTCTGTTTGTTTTTAGCGTGTCCGTTTGACTATTAAACGTATAAAAAAAAGGGTGACGCCGGAATAATATGGGAGCAGTCAGCCAAAATGCAAAGTAGTTTAGTTTTTTTGAAATGGTTAGAGAAATTATTACAAAGAAACAATTCAATTGCAGCCAAACTAATTTTCATGGAAATTGAATAAGACGTTACTGAAAGTGTTATAGAAAACTAAACCGTGAGTTTCCAAATCATATACTTTACACTTAAACCTACTACATTAAGGGGACGTAAATTATAGCTATAGCACCGTCAGACAAACTAACTACAGATACCGAAAGTCGCTAAATTTAGCCTAACGGTCTGTGTGTACGTATATGGCTAAGGGACGCTAGTTTAAAATTTATTTAGTTGGTTTGAGTGTATCACACTAAGAAAAATGTCTTATAAAATAACTATTATTTTAAATTTTATAAAACTTATGTTACTCTTCTCTTTACCAATAAAGAAAGCGTACCTTAGATCGATTTCTTTGTTATAGGAAGTTTCTGTAGCAATTTCAGGTTTAGAGAACATTGTTGAACAAGAAGAAACAGGTTGTAACCTTACACAATATAAATCGACTTCTGGGACAGACTACTGTATTTTAATTCATTCTTCTATTGCCCAAAGTCTAAACCCCGATTGGTTAATAGTTGTTATTCTATTGTTTATTTTATTAATTAATATTTTTTTTCGCTAGAAATTTAGTAGTTAAACAAGATAAAAATAGCGCACATTGCAAAAATTTAATCGAAATTATATTTGTTAAGCTATGAGTACGATGTTTTCAGAACAATATTCTAAGTAGTTTTTAAGTCTTTATTCGAAATTAGAAATAAATTAAAATAAATCAAATTGAATTTGTGGTTTTTAAAACTAACTGCATTTATAATTATGTAAGGATGTTAAAGAATATAAAAAAAAACATGGAGAAAATTAGATGTCTAAGGTTGATTATTACGCATTAACCCATACAGATTTCCTCCTTAGGGAAACGGTAATGGTAGGTCATATTACTCATTCATATTACTCATGACATATTTATAAACGTTCTGCTCAGTGCTCAGGCAAAATTAACAAACGATTCTTATGGTTTTGCAAATTATACAATTATTATTTGCAAGTAGCGGGACTTCCTTATTCCATCAGCAAGTTCTTTCGACAAATGATTCTTTATTGGCCTTCTACATATATGGCCTGGATAATTCTAGAAAAGTTAGCTTTTGGAGGAGATTTTGGATGTATGACTTGACATTGTGCTTGTTTAATAAATACGTCTCACGACCTAAATGTTATCTGGAAATAGAAAGTATCCAGTGATGTGTATCTCAATCATCATTTTATATGCAATTCAGTTACTCAGAACTTTAAAACGCTTCTTTATTTTAATTATAAATTGGTATTAAATCAGGGTTTTTTGTTACTTTATTGACAGATTTTCACTATTGGCACTAAAAGGTAAAGTTAAGGATATTTCACTTTACTGGGCGAGGTTAGGATTTAAGAAGCTTTATCTAATACGCAATCTGGGGTATTGAAGGCCGAGCAGGTGGGTTGATTGTAAAAACAGTATCGCTCAGCAGTCACCGTCCTTAGAGCAGGCACGCTCCAAAGTTACTTGACTCGGTTACCTTGCGATAACCTGCACACGAGTTATGGCTAAAAAGTACAAACACTGCAATCACGAGAGCCGATCAGGTAGCACCTCAAACTTCTCCTTATTTACAACTTCTACTTTGTATCTCCCAAAAGTCCCAATGGAAAGTTAGAAAGTGGTAAGTGAAGAAGTGCTTTATATTATGGTGTGTTTGTAAATGGAAACAAGTATAGTTTTGAGTAAACGGTATGCCATTAAATTATTTGTTAGACTTGGTTAATCTGAGTCTTTGAATTTCGAACATTTTTTAAGAAGCTTACAAGGAATATTAAATAACAAGATCATAAATATTCGGTGGAATAAGGAAATTTGAAGTAAGCTCTTTCTGGGATGAATTTAACATCAAAAACTAACGAGAACATTGAACGAATGAATGAGGACTCTACGGAGGTCAGACCGTCGAATTACATTACGACTAGTGAGTATGTAGTTAAGTTTGAATAGCTTCCTTGTTCATTCAATTCTGACACAAGATTTTGGTTATAAGATAAGTTTGTGCTAAGATGATACCCAAATAATGTTAAAGAAGAATGTGTGACTTGATCTTCTTGACAGTATTGAAAAGAACCCTAATTGTTTCAGTCACGTAGTCACTGGTGAGGAACTATGAGTTTTCGAGTATGATGCCTGGAAAATCAACCTATTATCCAAGTCTTTTATAAACAAGTCCTTGGACGGCTCAGGATATACTTCCCGTCAGATCGAATATTTCAGACCATTTTGTACTCAATAATAATAATTCCCTCTGTCACACGGCAATCCTTATCAAACAGTTCTTTTAACTAATATAGGTACTCCTGTAGTTCCCTAGCCCCCCTCCCCCTTATTCACTTATTTTAGTCCCTATGACTCTTTATTTTTCATGAGATAGGGAAAAAAAACTGTAAGGGCGTTAACTTCAAACCATTGGAAATATCCAACAGAGCATAACTGAGGAACTAAAGGCGATACCAGTTAAAGTATTCTGGTACTGCTATGAAAATTGGGAACAACGCTTCCACAGCTGTATACTTGCCCAAGGAAAATACCTCATAGGTTAAAAAATCAATGTATAAAATGTTATTAAATTTCAAATAAAAAATCACTCTCATTAATTTTCTACCACAGATACTAGTATCTGTTAAACTACACCATTGGTACAATATAAATTAGAATGACAGTTTTTCTATCTTAGGATATAAATGTGCAAGAGTATTTTGTTGGAAAAATCTAAATACGAAGAAAATAAAGGCTTTTCGGCCACCAGTTGATGGCAAAATTCAATTTCCCTCGAATATTTTGTACGATAACAGTTAAAGAGTTAACCTATAGTTTGTATTAAATGGTGAAAGTCTATCCCTATTACTTCTAAATTGATTTTTAAATTGCTATATCTGTCAAATTTAATTAAATTATTGACACAGTGAAGGTAATATTTAAGATTGTTCGATTTCATACATTATTTGGCGTAGTAACATGCATAGAAAAGTAAATGGTAAAGTGCATTTTTTGTTGTTTTGAGTTCACTGAGATTACAGATGAATAATTGGATGAAAGGGCCGTGGTTGTGAAAAAGTTTGAACTTAAAGTTCACGAGACATAATGGCGTGAGATTTGGAACAAAGCTCAGAACTGGAAAATTAGTGCTAGGGCTATAATATACATTTTAATACTTGACATTATAAACACTCATTTATACTCTAAAGATTGTCTTTATATGCCATGGATAATGTCCTTCCTAGAATATCTTTTCTACCTGAAGAACGCTAGCTGTTTATCACATGATAATGCAGATCGTGTTAATTTGCATGGCTTTGTAGTAATAAGTGAATTTTGATTTGACTTTAATTGAGTACAAAGAAAAGTTGGAATAAATTTATTCATCGTACAATATAGTGCCCTCAATACGAAATATTTTGTTGAAACTTGATATTCTGTCCAAGATTTTGTCCACTTTATGGGAAAAAAAGGAAAAATTCTCACACTGTCCCTACGTCTAGCGTTGTATGAACTTCATAAGGAGGAATGTCTTTTTTTTTAATGTTTCCACTAGTATCCACGAAGTTTAACTCGGTTGAAATAGTGTCTGATAGGGTACTTAAAATAAATCTGAACTGAAGAGGATGTAGTTGGTCTCTTTTACGGTTTTCTATGTATTCTATAAATTTTGTCATTTCTTTGCGATAATTATTACAAATAAATAACCCCTTTTAAAGAGTGAAAACCATGAAGGAGCATCAGTTTTGAAAGGAAAATGCGCTTGGGATGTTTAAGAATTCTTCGGTCTTAAGAAATATCAAATTCCAAAGGGATCGAATAAAGGCAAAGGTTGTTTGCCATGTTTGTCTCATTTGGAATGGTCATCAAAACATAGGCTACTCTTGAAGGGGAATCTATTTTCTAACACACAACAGAGTATCGGAGAACCCAACAACTCGAAGATTCAGTAAAACCTATCGCACAGCCAGACTGACAATTGAATGGACTGCACTCTTAAATTTAGGCTCCAAAGTAAACATCACTCCCATTTAGACCGAGAGGAAGAATCTTTGTAAAGTTTCAAGTCTCTAGGAGCTTTTTAACAATAGGTTAGCTCATCTGGACAAATGAATAGATAGACGCTCAACTGCACAACTTTAAGCAGGTCAAGTAGCCTCATTATTGAAATATGCCTGTAGAGTAATTTTCGTTTTAACAATCTATTTCAATGTTTTTAAAGCACAATAATTAAAACCGATGCATTTTTTTACTGTGCGTTCAAACATTCAACTCAATTACTTAAGTCGTGGCATCATTGTTATATCCAATTTTACTTATAAAAAGGTTTTCTCAGTTTTTTTTTCAGTTTGTTTCCTCGAGAAAGCTGCGCAGTGAATTTTCAATAATAATATCCTATAATCTTGTAAGCTTCTCAAGGCCTTGCATTTGCATGACAATCTGCTTCACTCACCTCTCCATCATCACTAAGATAAGTATGAATTCATAGCTGAACTCGTTCTTCTTAATTCTATTCATAATCACTAATATTGCTTAAAACCAATAGTTTCTCATAAAGAATACCTTTGTCGTAAAGAATTAAGTGAGTCATTATGACAATAGTGAACTAACAATAACACTATCGTAATCTGTAATTAAGTATTTAATTAGAATATCTCAATACCAAATTTTTGCAATTCATTACATCTTAGGATTATACATTAATTTTAGTATTATTTAGCACACCCAACATCGGTAAAATACGATGAGTGAAACATTTAAAAATAACCTGATAAAACAGAGTTTGTAGAATATCGAGAGAGGAAGCAGGGTTCAAGTGCTCTTTTGGTCGTACGTTAAAAATTAGGAAATATAGCAGCAACCGCCTGTGTGTTCAAGGGTATATTTACACTGAACTTGTCGCATTTATTCCATTATGGTATCCTTGAGAAAGGAAACCTTATTTATTTATTTTAAGAGAGAGATGTAGTAAACTTGTTTCCTTTATACAAATGTTTGGTAGTGATATTTATTTACAATAACTTTTTAAAATAGCATAGTCGTAACAAAATTTATGAAATGAAAACATCGTGAGGCTTCATACTTATTTTACTTGCCTTGTCAATATTTTTCATGCTATTAATTATTATTTGCCTAATATAATACTTAGCTCAATTGATTACGTTATTTCCAAGTTTTCATTTATTGGTACATAAATAATAAAACATATATCCTATTGTTTCGTTCTTTTTATAATCCTAGAAATGTCAATTATATAAAATTTTGAATTTTAAAAGAGTTTAGCGTTGAATAAATAAATTCCAAATCCACCTATTTCTAAACCAATTATGCCATTTTGATGTTGATGTTCCCTTGAACAAACATCTGAAATCGAATAACTTATCTATTAATTATTTATTCTATTCACTCTTTCAAACCTTCCTTCCTATTACGATTATGAGGAACGAAATTCGCATATATTTTTCCTGTACCTAAATTTACCTAAACTGGAATTAAATTTAACATTTTCAAAGAGTAGATAATGTAATATATGAAAGGTTTTTACTGCATCAATTAAATTATTGTTACAACTTATTTGTACAAAGTTACAAAAATAATAACTTATTTACTGGCTATATGTAAGTGCGTTGAAATAAAGCACTTTTCTGAAGCCAAATATAAAATAATATACACACAATTTTAAAATTAAAATAAATTATAGTAGTATACGTATAGCCTGAAGGATTAATGCCTTGTTATTTACTCTTTGTTCCTGTTATACTAACTGTTAAATGTTATTTTAAATGCCTTTGAAGCCCACTACGAACTAATTATAATAATAAACACAACAGGTAATATTACCAGCCACCCAGAACGAGTGAGAGAGAAGACACACATAGTTTTGTCATCTTCGACGGCAAATCTTTATCATTACCACGTAAAGCGTTAGGTTGATGAAAACACAACAAAGTTAGCTGAGGCTTTGATGCTGCGGCTTTGACTGTCGTGTTTCTTAAGCTCTATTATCTGGTAGCAAATGATTAACTATGTATATATCCCATACAAATTAAAGCCCTTTTTAAAATTTTTATATTGATATTATTTAAACATATTTCAATGTGTAAAAATAAAGCATTCAAAATATGGCTTACACCATTATATTGTAATAAAAAATACCTTTCAAATAGTATGAGCTAGACTTATATTTAAGATTTATATAACATTGCATAAGATCCGTAGGATTCCCTGAATGTAGGTGTAAGTGTGTGTTGGTTATTAGATAAAAATTAGTTAATATTACTATAAAGCATTGTGGGATGTATTTAAAGTATATCTACTATGGAATTAAGGTAATTAAATTGATGTATTTCCAAACCTGTTTGTAGAAAAGTTCAATAAAACTTTAATATTACTACTTAGTTTCTGCTGCGTCTTGCAATTTAAAATATTTTCTTTTTACATATTTGGAATTTTTTAATATTAATACAAAATTAAATTTTTTAAATGCAAACCTAGTTATTTCACATATTTTTGTTTCTTGTTTGGTCTGTGTTAAATAATGTAAATTTATGTTATACCATAGACTACTTTTACACCTAATTCTACTTTTACTTCCATGATATATTTATTTTTTTTACATTCTTTTATGTTTATTATGAACCAATATTATTGAAAGATGCTATGCGCCACATACTATTTTATATTCTTCCTTCAATAGTGTTTTTATGGTGGGGTTATTAAATAGTTATAACTTAATAATTTTCTAAAAAGGCAATCTATAGTTCTGACCACATTTCCTGATATCTCCATAAATAAAAGCAAGTGATTTTTTACTACATTATGTGTCGTTTAACAAACTTAGCTAACGTTACGCGGAAAAGTTCCAATCTAAACCTCAACCAATTCTTAAAATGTCCTACAGACAGGAAATGGAAAAGAAAAGAACTAATTCATCTCCTTAGAAAAACAAGAAATTACTGTGTTTGCAATCATGCTTAGGAAAAGCCCATGAAGTGCCATACATAATCAATAAACTATATCGGAAATAAAGGAAATTAAAAAAAATTAAGAACATCAAGTGATTATTATGCGTATAAAATAAATTAAGATATAACAAGAAGCAAATAGTACAATTTGCAAATATAGCATGGGCATTACTAACTAGTATGTATGGAAGAGGAAATAAAATGTCTCCTAAAACATGATGGCTAACATAATGATCATGTTAAAACATTCAGATAAAAAGAGAAATTTTGACATCTTGTGGTTAATTTTCTTTAGTCTTTCACCTAACTATTAATTACCTGAGGGTTAAAATCTGATATTTGCTTCGGTAAGACAACTAGCGACAAAAGCACAATAGCCTGCAGCTGACTATCTGGTAGACGTTAACATGGTAACGATTGTCTACACTGCTTTCATGTAAATCCGTGGCTTTGTAGTGTTTTATCAGATACCTTGAAATAGCTAGATCGTATACGTTTTATTGTCATGAAAATTATTTGTTTGTTTTGTTTTATTCTGTATATATATATATATATATATATATATATTATATATATATATATATATATATATATATATATATATATATATATATATATAATCTTGATTTATTCAACTCAGGAAGAATAAATTATGAATAAAAATAGGATAGTGATGTTAGCAACCAATAAACTGTTGGTAGCTAAAAATTTTAAACGTTTTAATATTGGAGCACTCAATTTATAACGCACAGCGTTATAATAATATTAATTAATCTCTAAAACATTAGAATTTAAATCGTACATTTATTACAAGAAGAGCCTACTCCATAATAGAATGTTTCGTGATAGTTCTGATTCGTGGTGGATCTGAATAGAAACATTAGGTTCACTTCAAAGATCAACTGACTGCAATTAACAGAGTGTCTGACTGTCAGTATAATAACGATACTAGAATGCACATGGAATCATCACTGTCAATATCATTGACAAACGTGTTGAAATATCTAATTGCACCACCAATTAACCCTTCATCGACAGACTGTCAAATTGGCTTACAGTATCATATGTCACCCGGACCTCTGTTAAAACTGGTCTTTGGGGTTATTAAAATTTAGATTACTCCATTACCTAACGGTGTACAAAGCACAATATTAGGTATAATTTTCTTATCCTATTCTAAAACGTAAAATCATTAAAAAACAATGTGTTTGTATAACAATTTCCAGAAGCCGAGAACTAATTTTGATTATAATTAAACAAACATAAATTTCGATTTTATTACATTGATGGAAAATCTCTCTCTAAGAATAAAATCGACCCTAAGCCACTATAGTTTTGATTGAGTGAATGGGAAATGGGAGTGAATGAAAATGGATAAACATATATGATGAAATTTTACCCTCCAGCTTTCATTAGTAGACTTGAAATTTTCTATAAATCTTCGTGCAGACAATTTATCCAATTTACATGTCAAACTGTGGTATTTTTATAAGCGTCCTTTAAGGCTATTTCATTGCCGTCTGTCGTTCTAATAGTCAATATGTAAATGAGCGATAGACTTAACATTTTTAACTGAACATCAACAAAGCCTGTTACACATGGTCTACTCCTATGCTTTATGTAATTTGTAATAACTTCGTTTAGGAAACTTTAGGAACGTTATTAATGTAACAAACTGTTTAAAGAAACTAATTATATTTCATAAAACCGTACTTGTATTTATCAGATTAAACTATAATTATATATTTATACGAAATGCTAGTTCAAATGATACAGAAAGAGATGAGGTACATGAAATTAGTTTCTACTTTAAAATCGAAATTCCCGATTCATTCTATAACGATTAGAGTGCTCGCTAGAGGCAGCCTGCTCTTTGATTCGATACGTGTATGACTACTGTTAAAGCGAGTAAATTAATTACATATATCCATTAAATGAAAGCACAAAAATCTAAATATGTCCATGGTAACAATCAATCCTTAGGCTTCGAAAGGCAGCCTTTTAATCCATTATCCAATCACATACTTGTAAATAATTAAATTCATTACAGATACATTTCAGATTTTGACAATTCAATATTGAATTATTATTTAAATAAAAATTTATATTTTAGTCTCATTTTATTTTTCATAGAACTTTAATATTGAGTTATTCTTCAACTAATAGTTACGAGCACAGACGCTGACTTTTATAAATGAAACATAAATTCCCACCAAATCATGAAAGATAGGGACATGGCATTAGGTATATGGGTTTATTGTAACCTGATTAATAATTGCGCAGACATAATAAGAAAAGATTTTCCTCTGCAGCTCAAGCCATCTTTCCACTTACATATAAATTTCCGGAGATTGCTTTAAGAAATGCATTGCAGGAAATACGTGTTATTAATTCAAACATTCTGTTACATACACAGTTTTCATAAAAGGGTGTCACAAACTTATGTGGCCGATAGTACTTAAATATATATCATATCATATAAACATAGGTCGAAAAATGCCGCTAACCACCATATTGTACTACTTATAAAACAAATTTTCGAAAGTTATTCAAGCTGAAGAAATCAATTTTAGGACATAGATTTCAATAGGTAACAGAAACAAATCATGTTATTTTTAATACTATCCAAATAGCTTATGTTAAGAAATTTAAATTGAAACAGTAAAACCCTAATAAGTTATAATACATTTAGTAGGCATTAAGTATTTTAAGAACTATATTAAATTTCAACAGTTTTCAAGAAATCAGTCAATGAATAAGGGAGCACGATCACTTTAAAAGTACGCTTGCACAAGCCAGGAGCAGCAGCTAACAAGTGTTTTTTATAGGTATCAGCTGTTTTCATTAGTTATAAAAATGTATATGTTACCAAAAATTTGGAAATTGTTATAACAGTTCCAAGGTACTTTTTCAAGGAAATCCTTCTACGCATAAGCGAGTACGACTAATTATTTAAAGTTATACTTGCCAAAGCTGGGAGTGATATACTTGTCATATACTACACATACAAATCGTACTACGAATAGATAAAAATATTAATTTGTTTTGATTCATTTAGGATAATAAATCAAAATAGTATCAAATATTTATATAACTATCCAATATATTAGGATAATATTAAAAAGCACATAGAGTTTATCGCTTTATAAGAACGAATTGGCGTGGATAATTTTGGAGCACTTTTGCCGTAAACTTGTTATAATAAACTGTAGATGTTGAAAAACTAACCACTCTTAGACCATCTGAAGTAAAATAATGAAGATAATTGTTACAATTGAATTTAATTAATAAATAGAATTATCTGTATAACGAAACTGTTATGGTTTCCTATTAAATGTTATATATTTATGTTTTTAATTACATAAAAGACACAATTTGACATGAAAAGTAGATTTCCTCAACCTATTATCCCTGTAGGCTACTAGAACCATGATGTTTAAACATTCTAGGTCAAACAGTATTTCTCTACTTAGCGTGCCTGTCGACAATGAAGAACGATACCTGTTCGATAACCAGACTTAGTAGATTCACTTCTATGTCGCTCTGCCAACAGTGACCCGTTTTACTACAACATTAAGAATCAAGAAAACTATCAATCCTTAACTAAATAATAGCAAATAGAGAAATGTAACTAGAATACTGGATTATTCAATGCTGGTAACCGAGGATCACATTAATTCCGGAATCAATCCTGCTCTAGTGTTAATCCATGATTGCATATGCAGAGCTCTCAGCCCACTGACATCAACAAACAGTTTCAGTTGATTACGAATTTATTGATTACCAGTTGATTGCCAAAATATCGGATTTCAAGACGGCAATTGCCGATCAGATATTTCCTGACAAACATAAACTCTCTATGCAAGTCTTTATTATGATTTTTCACATACTTCAACATATAAGTGTGTAACACAACATTAACCTTACTCTGCCGGGTAAATTTTTACAAGTAGATTCTCCAAAAATAAATCAAACATATAATAATTTCAAATTTTTTCATTATAAAGATTATTACTAAATTTAAAACTTATTATAATTACTCTAACATTATATTTAAGCTATTCAATTTCATTGATTTATGGGAAATAAATTTATATATTGCGGGTGGAAACGTAGATTTATTTTTACAGTATTTATAACGTAAAATAAAACACTTCATTGTATGAGAAAATTATTCAGAACGTATCACCTCAATAAACTAGAAGAAAAAGAGGCGGGAGTTAATTATTGGATCATTGAAACGGATGAAGTTAATGAGATTCTTTGAGAACTGACATCAAAGTCTGATATTGGTTATGGCATCGGAAAATTGAGAATATCGTTAAATTCTGTAGTGTATCTCGTATAATGTACAGTCTCGTAATATGCTGTCGTCTTTTAAATATAATTTTATATTTAACATATTACCTATAAGTAAGATTTTATATGAAATAATAGTTTTAATTTATAAGGAGTACAATAGTAGTAATTTTTGTCTTATATTTCTTTGATTGAAATTATGAGTGTATCCCAGAATTAATACTTACAGATGTACCCTATTGAGTCTGTTGGTATCAATAGACATTTCAAAATATAAAGCAATTATGTCATTAAGTCGAAAATGCAAAGTGATGCAATCCAACGTTGCGAATCTCTAGTTCTTATTCACCAGCAATATTTTGTATAGCTAAAACAATAATAAGGCTAAACTAAAATTTATTTAAATAAAATCTTAAAAATAATTATTTGTCTCAAAACTTTATGAGTATTTCAATTTGGAATGGTTTCTTTATCAAAACACTCTCAACGCAATTTGTTTCAAAGGGGATATTTTTATAGATTTTTACAAAATCAAGTAAATAATTCAGTTATCCTATTTAGAGTGATTTCTAGACTGAGGTGAGGTTCATAGCTGATAAATTTCGTTTGAACGAGTAAGATATTCCATCATGGAGGTCAAGAATATTGATTCTCCTAAGGCAGAAGGTCTCACAGACCGTGTAATACTTCATTTAAAGTGGATTATAGAAAGATTTCGTTTGCAGATTGAATTGTAATCTTCTTTTAAAGAAATTGTTTGTTTTCTCTATTTTTTATTCTATAACATATGGAAATTTTCCTAACTGAAAGTTAAAACAATTCTAAATATTTCCAAATAAGATATTAATAGAATGCTTTATAACAATATGTTAAATAACTAGTAAAGTATATTTAATGCTGCTGACTAAAGTCTTTTGGACTAATATAAATTTGGCTTGAATATGGATTTTTGTATTTTGTAAAATTTACTTATTATATAAATATAAGTCAAGGAATGTGTTGCGTGAATCTGTCAAGCATTAATTCGTTTCAAATATTAAATGTCATACATTTCTTCTACATTACAAAGAATGCTCGTATACCAGAATTCATTATCATCGGCAGATTAACTGGCAATCTTTACACGAATATGTATTTTAATTTTTTGTTGTGGTAAAAGCATGGTAGTAACTACAAGAATATAGATTAAATTTTAATCTGTCTTAGACGTTGGTAATAATACAACAAGTAATAAATCTAATGCCAACATTCTTTCATGTTAGCTTCGTTAAATAAATGATCTAGTATGAGCAATATAAGTTTCTCGTCATCATTAGAAAGCTCGGATGAATCAACTTTTCCAGTCGTTTATGAAACATATTATATTTTCTGATCTTGCATGGGCTGATGGCACAAAGACGGCAGTTCACATCCAGTTCCACGCCACACATCAAGTCTATATGATGTCTTATTATATACTCACTCAACGTTATCGTTGGGCTTTACGTAATTTTTACATCAAAACCTATATTGGGTCACTGAAATGCGTTCATTGAAAGCATTTTTCGAGACTTAAGCACCTCGTAATGTGATTAACTGTTATTTTACATAAAATGTAATGCTACCGTGAAATATCCCCATTGTATCAGTGGGGCATAAATAGTTAGTTTATGTATTACTAGTTTATATTTTATGATGAACACTAATTTCAATTGTGTTTCATATGTGTACATATGAAACACAATTTCATATGTGTTATCAAACATACCTGAAATTGCATTCAATTATTTTAATGTGTAGATCTTATTTTTACACGCTTTTTAAAAAGATGTCATGCGAGTTTTGTTGTATTCAATGACTATTTTAAATAATGCAATACTTTAAATTGAATAAACAAAATAAGGTCATAATGAAACAGATTGTACTGAAAGTTTACGGGTATTGTCTACAATTCTACAACGCCTCGCAGTATTATGCATTGTTTGGCTCATTGATTTAACACTCTAACACTCTGTATTGGTTGAGCTCTATTGATTAGACATTCATTGTTGTTTATGAACTCCTGATTATGACATACCGTACTTCAAATAGGTTTAGTTCAATTTATTATCCTTTTTTTAAACATCGTCCGTTAAAATTCGTCTGCGATTGATTAGACATACTTTATTTTTTATTCCCTATTTATTACAACATTGCTTGGTTATAAATAATAATGTAAAATAAATATAATTCCTAATATATAATGTTTTAATGCTAAATTATAACCGATTTATTACTAACGAAGCCCAGTGTGTTGTAATACTTGATTAGTTGTTAACATTGATTAGTATAATTATCAGTGACATTTATTTACAAAAGAAAAAACCAAAAACAACATGGCAATATTAAACAGTATTTGTAACGAAAACATATCTTTATTTATAACATGTTATTACAATGCAGAGACAATAACAAACATGCAATAATCCATAAAGGATTTTCTCTCTACAATGCTTTTTACAGAAAATTCAAACTCCAGTTATGTTGAAATTTTGATTTCAACCATCATATATTGTACCACATTCTCAAAACATGGGAAACAATTTCGTTGTTAATCACATAATTAATCAATCATCCATCATTATCCATAATTTATTTCTCTTATTGCAACAATATAGGCGATGGCCCTTCCACGTGTAGCGTAACAGGCTTCGTTTAAGGTGAATACAAAGCTTGAAGTCTATAATAGGTAAATACATTTCTAAGATGTTTCGTGGTTACATACAGACATGTAATGTAAAGAAAAGGTAGGTGAGGTTATCACAACGTTTAGTATATTACTACGTTTTAAACCCTTCGCGCGCTGTTGACAAATATAACCGCCAATATTTACTTTGCTCAAAACGCTCTTGACAAATATATTCGCTTTTAAACATTGAGGTTATTATTGGGAGTAAGTAGTTCCCAGTTTTGCCGGTGGAGTGCAGCAACTGCTGGAGCATATATCCCTCAATAGAAAAGCACAGTTATAGTTGTCCCCGCCTCCCGGTTTTTCTCCAAGCTGCAAAATGGCGGCGCACTACCCATGCCACTGCCTGTTTTGCCAGACACAAGCGCTACTGACGAACTAACTCGCCGGTTTAGTTCGTTCGCGGATTGCGAGTGGAACTGTTGTGTTTACGTTGTCAAATTGGTTTTTGACATATTGGGAAGATGTGTTGTGTGTACACGCAACGGTTTACGCAAGGAGGCCATTTACGTGTGCGAGACATGCACCGCCCGGCCGAACCTGCACCCGGATACGTGTTTCAAGACGTACCACACGTTGACGTTATCTTGAACACCGTGATGGCTAATTTTAGATCTTTTTATACCCATTAATGTTTTATTTTAATTGTATAATATACATATAATACACTATAATATAATATTATACACGATAGTAAAATTTCGTTCAACATTTCGTTAAATTTGGTGTATTTATATTTTTTTATAATTTAAATAAACGTATTAAAAAAATTATACTTTTTTTCGTTCCCAAAAGTCTTTTTATATGGTAACAATCTCAAATACAACATTAGCGTTGACTTTATGGAAAAAAAATTTTTGAGGTATATGTAGCGTTTAGGTATGGTGCGTCCCAAATTGCCGTAGCGCGGGAAGGTTTAAGACAGATAATGTCCCCAATATTTACTTTTATTATATTACCTTTTATTTTCACTGCAATATTAATATCAATTAGTTAATATTTCAGATGTTGATATCTCATATAATTATGTTCAGCTTTTTTCAAACTAATTTGTTTTGCTATCATCCTGTTGGCATCATGGTATTGTACACGAGCAATGCAATGTTATCTACTGAGCAAACTCTCAGCCAAATCTCATGGAGTGAAATGCATCACCATCAAACTTATTGTTTCTAACGTATAAATGAAGCTTCTAGTAATCTTTCAAGTAATACTTCTTTTCGTTTCATAGTTATTGTCTGGAGAAACTAATAATATTAAATGAAATATTTCTAGGCTTCACTAATGTACAGCCAAAAACAACTATATTTAGTAAACGAAATTATTTACCACAATTAGCAATTACGAAAATTATTACCACGAATGATAATTATTTTTCCTGATAGTTTTAGGAAAACATTATGTAAAAAATTAGGGTGTAGCATAATGTTCTAATATATACTTCTTAGTATATTTTAACTTTCAGTTTTATTTGGAAATTAAAAATTTGTAATTCTGATATCTAAATATCCTGTAAAACAGCAATATTATTTTACTATCATAATACATGTTATCTAATTTTACTAAAATCTAAAAAGAAGTGAATTAGTAGTATATTTCTATTAATCTGAAAAATTGGATCGCCTTTATAAAAAAAATATATTACCTTGTTAAAAAACTGTAAAATATATAAAACAGTTATATTTCAAGTAAAAGGATACATAAGATTCTCACTCTTATTCATAAATATTAATGTCTGTTCTTACCAAGTTCTGATATGGAATCTCCCGTAATTTATTTTATACGGAGAAGATAATGTACAGAGGTTTTAGCATTTGTCTCACTATTAATGGACAAATAAGAGCATACATAAACTCTCTAATCACTTTATGATAGTTACATAGCACAGTAGGGGTAATTAATTGGCATATATCTGGTTATTATATGAACTAATAAAAGATTAGCTTTCAAAATCATTCAGACAACGACTTTAATATTTGTAAAGTTCAACATATTTTCTTTGCGCTTATGAGAAATTACTTAAATATAACATAATGAATCAAAACTAGGATTATTAAATTAAAATATTACAAGACATATAATGAATACTGTCTTCTTACAATTATAATAAGAGTTACGAGGAAAAGATAAATGAAAAGCACTCAGTTGTCCATGTTTGCGACCAACTCATCCGCTGCGGGAATCCGACAACAGTTGTACTTGTTACAACAAGCAACATGTTCTGCCGACTTTCTGTGTTCTGGAACAGTTGGGTATTATCACCGAGCGACTGCATGGGTTTTAACGTATAATATGTACACTGGTAATACTTTTGATATATTTTATATGGGTATTTTCCATGCGAAGGATATCTACAATATTGTGATATAACCCGCTGAAATAAATAAATATATTTGATTGGAAACAATAAATGTATGCATGCATGTTAGTTTTAAACTATCAAATGATAACACCTAAAATTAAATTTCAGAATTGTCTTTTATGATAATAAAAATAACTTTTTCAAAGCGTAAAGTTTAGGAAACAGGATTTTTCCTGGACATTTTCAATCGTTCGGTGGTAAGTTCACTAAACGATGGTAAGTGTCCGGGAACATCCTGTCTCCTTCAAAATCCTGTCATCGTCAAAAAAATACCTTCAAACAATGTATAAAGTTTAGTTCTTCTTGATTCAAAGAACTTTAGAAGATCCAATATTTATAAATATATTTTAAAATATTATTGTAAAACACACACATTTCAGTTTTAGTAGGTCACAAACCAAACCGCTATTATAAAACTAAAACTTTCAAGCTCATTGTTTAAGAATAAATTGCTTAAATATAATATACCTTAATTTCTAGTACAGTAATAGACTGTGCGAGTGTGTTTAGATGTTTTAATTTGTTTAGTTAGAATCCGTATAAGTGTGGTTAGTTTTAAAGTTATAATGTTAGAAGCTTTACAATGACCACATTAATGTTATTAAATTTAGAAAAATACAAGTCTATCTAAAACTACTGCATATAAAACCTCAAACGAAATACTTATTTTTACAAGTAAACCACACGTCAAGTTACAACAGCAGCGTTTCAATGCCGTAACGTACAAAAGGGACGAGAACAGACTCCTTTGCAAGTTTTCTCTCATGTTTCCACGTACATTATAATAAACGTTACTTCGCTGTGAATAATAGCACATGTCACACAACGTATTCCGTTGGTTTTAATACTCTACAGTAATACACATATGATAAAATATTATTAGATAACATACTATCTGAGCATTAAACATATGGAATCTTTTTGGGTTAAATATTTGAAATTAATACTATAATGTGTTTAATATATTCTATTAATATTTAAATGTCAGATAAGAATAAATTTTGTGCAGAATATATGTAACAAACTCTCTATTATGAGCTCAGGGTTAGCTACTTGCAGTGGTGTCCTTAAGCTGGCATAATGTCTCTTCTAAATGTACGTCTGTTCTTATTTCTTCAGGTTTCTAGAGAAAATAGGCTATTTATTTTCAATTTGTATTATAATTACTGTATAGGTAAGAATAATTTCACTTATGATACATATCCACTCAAGAAATACCTTTATTCTAACCTTTGAGAATCTTGTTACTTGGCCTCACGTGCTCATCTATATCTGGTTATTGTAAAAACAAAATTATATACATTGGCTTTAAGGATGAATCCTCTTCACTACCTAGATGAAATTATTTGAGATTAAGTTATTTTGTTTTAAACGTATATTGCCAGCTCCAAACTACATTTGATTTGCAGCAACCCAATTACTCTTGCTTGAAAAAAGCTTTAGAATACACGATATTATTAACATCTTATTTTAAGAAGTACATATTTTTTAAATTATTTATAACGCATCTGTAAAGAACCAAACAGCCATGATTTACAGCTACCCCATCAAACCAGTCTGATGGATGAATATGGGATAAATTTGAATCTTTTAGCTAAGTTTCCTATAGGAGAGGCAGCTTCAGTTATCCAAAGTAAGGTTAGACTTTAGAAAATGTAACTTCTGTTACTTTGGCTCGAGAAGGTACAATGATCTCTATGAAATTAGAATTATGTAAAACCCAACGACATTTTTAATTAAAATTAAAGTATATCAAACAATAACTGTTAAATAATATATATGATATTAGAAATTTATAGTTGAGACTTATTTTTTTGACGCTTCGTGACAATTTTTAATTACGAAAATTATTACCACGAATGTTAAATTATTTTTCCTGATAGTTTTAGGAAACATTATGTAAAAAATTAGGGTGTAGCATAATGTTCTAATATATACTTCTTAGTATATTTTAACTTTCAGTTTTATTTGGAAATTAAAAATTTGTAATTCTGATATCTAAATATCCTGTAAAACAGCAATTTTATTTTACTATCATAATACATGTTATCTAATTTTACTAAAATCTAAAAAGAAGTGAATTAGTAGTATATTTCTATTAATCTGAAAAATTGGATCGCCTTTATAAAAAAATATATTACCTTGTTAAAAAACTGTAAAATATATAAAACAGTTATATTTCAAGTAAAAGGATACATAAGATTCTCACTCTTATTCATAAATATTAATGTCTGTTCTTACCAAGTTCTGATATGGAATCTCCCGTAATTTATTTTATACGGAGAAGATAATGTACAGAGGTTTTAGCATTTGTCTCACTATTAATGGACAAATAAGAGCATACATAAACTCTCTAATCACTTTATGATAGTTACATAGCACAGTAGGGGTAATTAATTGGCATATATCTGGTTATTATATGAACTAATAAAAGATTAGCTTTCAAAATCATTCAGACAACGACTTTAATATTTGTAAAGTTCAACATATTTTCTTTGCGCTTATGAGAAATTACTTAAATATAACATAATGAATCAAAACTAGGATTATTAAATTAAAATATTACAAGACATATAATGAATACTGTCTTCTTACAATTATAATAAGAGTTACGAGGAAAAGATAAATGAAAAGCACTCAGTTGTCCATGTTCGCGACCAACTCATCCGCTGCGGGAATCCGACAACAGTTGTACTTGTTACAACAAGCAACATGTTCTGCCGACTTTCTGTGTTCTGGAACAGTTGGGTATTATCACCGAGCGACTGCATGGGTTTTAACGTATATATGTACACTGGTAATACTTTTGATATATTTTATATTATTTTCCATGCGAAGGATATCTACAATATTGTGATATAACCCGCTGAAATAAATAAATATATTTGATTGGAAACAATAAATGTATGCATGCATGTTAGTTTTAAACTATCAAATGATAACACCTAAAATTAAATTTCAGAATTGTCTTTTATGATAATAAAAATAACTTTTCAAAGCGTAAAGTTTAGGAAACAGGATTTTTCCTGGACATTTTCAATCGTTCGGTGGTAAGTTCATCACTAAACGATGGTAAGTGTCCGGGAACATCCTGTCTCCTTCAAAATCCTGTCATCGTCAAAAAATACCTTCAAACAATGTATAAAGTTTAGTTCTTCTTGATTCAAAGAACTTTAGAAGATCCAATATTTATAAATATATTTTAAAATATTATTGTAAAACACACACATTTCAGTTTTAGTAGGTCACAAACCAAACCGCTATTATAAAACTAAAACTTTCAAGCTCATTGTTTAAGAATAAATTGCTTAAATATAATATACCTTAATTTCTAGTACAGTAATAGACTGTGCGAGTGTGTTTAGATGTTTTAATTTGTTTAGTTAGAATCCGTATAAGTGTGGTTAGTTTTAAAGTTATAATGTTAGAAGCTTTACAATGACCACATTAATGTTATTAAATTTAGAAAAATACAAGTCTATCTAAAACTACTGCATATAAAACCTCAAACGAAATACTTATTTTTACAAGTAAACCACACGTCAAGTTACAACAGCAGCGTTTCAATGCCGTAACGTACAAAAGGGACGAGAACAGACTCCTTTGCAAGTTTTCTCCGCTGTTATTAGGTACATTTTTCCACGTACATTATAATAAACGTTACTTCGCTGTGAATAATAGCACATGTCACACAACGTATTCCGTTGGTTTTAATACTCTACAGTAATACACATATGATAAAATAACATACTATCTGAGCATTAAACATATGGAATCTTTTTGGGTTAAATATTTGAAATTAATACTATAATGTGTTTAATATATTCTATTAATATTTAAATGTCAGATAAGAATAAATTTTGTGCAGAATATATGTAACAAACTCTCTATTATAAGCTCAGGGTTAGCTACTTGCAGTGGTGTCCTTAAGCTGGCATAATGTCTCTTCTAAATGTACGTCTGTTCTTATTTCTTCAGGTTTCTAGAGAAAATAGGCTATTTATTTTCAATTTGTATTATAATTACTGTATAGGTAAGAATAATTTCACTTATGATACATATCCACTCAAGAAATACCTTTATTCTAACCTTTGAGAATCTTGTTACTTGGCCTCACGTGCTCATCTATATCTGGTTACTGTAAAAACAAAATTATATACATTGGCTTTAAGGATGAATCCTCTTCACTACCTAGATGAAATTATTTGAGATTAAGTTATTTTGTTTTAAACGTATATTGCCAGCTCCAAACTACATTTGATTTGCAGCAACCCAATTACTCTTGCTTGAAAAAAGCTTTAGAATACACGATATTATTAACATCTTATTTTAAGAAGTACATATTTTTAAATTATTTATAACGCATCTGTAAAGAACCAAACAGCCATGATTTACAGCTACCCCATCAAACCAGTCTGATGGATGAATATGGGATAAATTTGAATCTTTTAGCTAAGTTTCCTATAGGAGAGGCAGCTTCAGTTATCCAAAGTAAGGTTAGACTTTAGAAAATGTAACTTCTGTTACTTTGGCTCGAGAAGGTACAATGATCTCTATGAAATTAGAATTATATAAAACCCAACGACATTTTTAATTAAAATTAAAGTATATCAAACAATAACTGTTAAATAATATATATGATATTAGAAATTTATAGTTGAGACTTATTTTTTTGACGCTTCGTGACAATTTTTAATTTGGTTTTTTAGAAATTCGTTATGTTTTAATACTCATTTTCCTTATTACTTAATATCTATTTAATGTTAGTTTTAGTTCAATGTAGATTATACCTATATGTCAGTTTTAGGAAAAGAAATTCTAGTAAAAAGCTCAAAATAAAGTAGCATTTTTATCTATTTCATACAATGAGACGTGTGCTGATTTCTCCAATGGTGCAATCGTGGTAAGAACTATTTTTAGTTACTTCAAAATTACTTTGTATCTTCATTTGTGACAAAATAAGATTTCAACCTTATTTGCATTTTATCCTTAAAGCTAGCTTTAAATTATCATCTAGTTAGAAAAATAAAAACATTCCTTTTTAAATACGTAACAGCTTTGATAAGGAAACCTGTAAAATAAATTCCACAAAAATCGCAACCAAAATTAGGGGTAGTGAAAAATCAAAAGACTTTGTCTCAATTTATCAGTTTTCTAGAGGGTGAAGTACTATTTTGTAACAATTCTCAAATTATATATTTTAGTATCCATTTTTTTAAGATACATTTCAGTTTTACGTGACATAAGTGTGTGTTGTCGAAAATAAATACCCAAGTGAGTATGACAACGAATAGCTCCTGCATAATTAAATCAAGTTACGGAAATCACTTTAGTCAACAACGCAAAAAAGACTTTATTGATCCTGTACTTGCAGGATAAAGAGATAATAAAACTAGAGGGCGCTGGCTATTAATATGTTATGTTCAAATTTGAGGGGTGTGGACTAAAATACCAGGACTCAATTCTCTAACAGCATCAGATTATATACGCTTAAATAAGCGGAAGATATACTCTATAAGCGATATTTATATTCTTCAAATTGCAGTCCTTAAATTTATAAATAATTATAATATTCTTTACATTGCATAAAAGTATGCTTTAAACGCCACTTAAAATTTAAATTTCATAATTAGTTTGCCTCAAGAGTTTTGAAATTCTGACCTCAGAGAAGCGCCGGAAGGGATCGGCCATACCTCCCAAGTTTTTCTAATCCCGGATTAATATCCGGTCCACAGATTACTTTACACCTCGTCAACTTTATAAACTACAATACTGGACTAAAAGAAAGTGTCTAATTAAAATCAATGAGTAATCGTAAGGGATGATACAACAAATTATATTTCAATATGTTTGTTAGCAATAAATTATTTATATATGACAACAAGTATGAAACATAACTATGGGTTTGGCAAATTTCTATTTTTAAAATGTATATATTAATGACTCATAAAAGGATATTAACTATGCTTCTAGCGTCCTATTAGAAATTTCTAAATATACATGTGATAGTACACTACTCCTATATTAAGTTACCCCTTTTTAAACCTAAATATTGTATTTATACAGTTACAAAATATATCAATAAATAATTACAAATAACTATTGATATATATATATAGATATATATATATATATATATATATATATATATATATATATATAATACTATAATATACCGTTGCCAATGTGATAAAAGTGTGTTCAATAGAGATGTTAGAAATTCCATGGAGTGACAAGCATCGTCTCCGACATGGATGTTTCTCCCATATTAAGGAAGTTCAACATGTCAGTTCCATCTGAATATATCCTGAATTTATAATTATTATTTAGAAATGTTCCGAGGGGTTCTTTAGGTATAGAAAATTATTTAAATTCCTCTTACATCTAAATTATTATTTATTTCCATAGGCCTATCTCGTCTTTTGAAGAATATAAAATTCACTGCTTTATTCTTTTTGTGTTATCCTGGGACAAGGAGCTGGGGAAAAATCTAACTTCATCTCATTCTTTAAAGACACATTCTGAGCGGCTATCGTACCGACATGACATTTAGGATGGGTAAGGACGGAGGATTGGAATATCCTCATGCCGAGATTCCATGATATAGCAACCATCTGGAAAGTATAGGCGCTCACTCTGTCAATGTAAATTGGAAGAGGGGGAGGTTTTCTATATTGTAAACTCTATCGGAAACATTGGGCGGGAATATAAAAAGTTATTTATTTAAAATTATATTAGAATTTGCAGTCAGTGATGTTACGCTTCTGGACTCTGGATTACCCAGAAATAAGGACAACAATCAGTTCTACCTGTGTAAATGTTTCTATCTATGTATACTAACCAGTCAAAGTGATCTTGTTGAAAATCAGCCACCATTTTGTTACGTATGTTAAGAACAGATTATATTGTTTTATAAAATATTGTATTTAGAAATATTTGCTAATTTTTAAATCAATACAGTAATAAACAAAATATAGCCAAGTTTGTGCACAATATCAATATGCATATTTGCTGACTTGAACATCTATTTGGTATTCGTACATGTATAGCATTATACTTCTCATTACCGTGCCTAAAAGAGGGAGGACCTCTCCACTTCATGTGTCGTTTAACAGGATATGTTTAGGTAGCATACAAAAAATTGAGACCATAGCTCATTCTAATTTTGATATATGTTGCAAACCGATATCTAAATAAGAAAAAAAATATAAATCTTCAGCAGATTAGAGAGAAATTGTTTTAGCCTACTTAGTAATGTGCTTCAATAACGATAATCCAAATCCCTTATATATTGACATGCACCGATATAGAAACGTATTTTTCTGCGTATAAATTTCATGAAAAATTTAAAGTCTACAGATTATAACTTTCTTGAGATATATTGCAGATAATTATTCTACAAGTTTAAAGATAGCTGCTTAGTATTGAGAGGACAAATAACAAGAGTAATTAAAGAACAAAGATCGATCCCGAAAGCCGAATATATTTATTTGGAGGTATTAGAATTTAAATGAACAAATACGGTTTCGGAGGATCTAAATGTATAGTATTCAGAGCGCATTTAAAATAAAATTAAACAGTTACATATAAAGAGGGAAGGACGGGTATTGAACATTAGGATAATTAAGGAGCATTAAATATTGATAGATACCAACTCACCGATTTTGATATAGATTATTGCCTATCTTAATCCAATTAAGGGGGCATCCAGTTCGTCCAAGCATTCCAGGGCTGCAGTGGCATCCATGGAAGTACGGGTCACTGTTAACACCTTTCTGCTGTCACTAATAACATTCACTAGCATGGTAGGTAATATGTTTAGAGGGGATTCATCTGTCCGTCCCACACGAGGGGAATTCAGCGCGACACTATTTTGGTAACCGTGTTCACAAATAGCATTGACAATACTTCTATTACAAACGAATGCGATAAATAGGGCATCGAAACATAAGACGATACTGTGTCTCCTACTAAAAACGAGAACAAAGAGCTAGGCTTGCGAGTGACAGCGATCGGAGCATGTGATGCTCAGATCGACTCCGACGGTAAAACCTCTATCGAGTAAGAGAAAGGTCATAATGACACATGACGGTACTAATCTGCCAAAAAAAGAAGCGAAAGAAGAGCGATACTATGAGTGTCCTGGACCGTAGGTTATTCCCAGATTGGCTCCTACGGTAACACTAAACAAATCGGGTGTCTAAGGATGATCCTGGACAGCGGACGCACAGAAGGACGGGACTACCCAAAGAGTTGTACAAATTGGAGACGGCTGTTAGATCAGACTGTAGATCCAATGGTTATTGGAAAAGCTCAAAATATTATTGATTTGGAACGGGTATGCCGGGAACTATTTCGACTGATATCTAGTAGTATTCTTAATAATACAATAATGACTGCTCTTACTGTACATTGCAAATATTATATGACAGTGACAAATATAAAAATTTAAAATAATTACCCAGTTTAAAAATGTAATAGATTTTTTAATATCCCGTTGCCAATATGATAACGATCTTACAAATTCAAGGAGTGACAAGCACCATCTCCGACATGGATGTTTACCCTGTAAATGAAGGTCAACATGTCAGTTCTATCTTAAAATCACTATTAATATTGACAAATAGGCATGAATAAATAATATTTTTTAGAAACTCTATTTATTTATTTCCAACGGTAAACCATTATAATTCTTACAGCATACCTGACACAATATTTCACACAATAAGATGGCATAGCTGATATACAAGACATAGAAACGACTGACGAGAAAGGACTGCAATAACACACTTACTAAACTATAAATATAAATTATAATATTACCAAGTGATACACACTATAATAAAGCAAGTCGGTTGCAACACAAATAGAATAATAACTCTCACACTAAGCATACACGATCATTTATAATAATTTCAAACATTTTCCTCACGCAGAAAATAAAAATAAATAATACAGAAAAACCTGAAAATAATTTAAATACCTAAGAAAGTAACATGGAATAAACTATTTGTAACAGTGTAACAAAGGAAAAGCTATGTAACAGTACGTAAAAGGGAGAATGACTATACAGAGAAATAGCAAAGACAATAACTATAGACGGTAGATAACAAGGTAATTAAACTAAGAACAGATATAAATAACCCATAACAATATTTAACAAAAATAAAACTATAAAGTTTTCAACAATAAATAAAGCAATAAATCTACAGTTCATAAAGAGTTATTAATTTATAAATGTATTCTCTTTATTGGTTTTAAGGAATTTCTACATGACATTTGAAGCAATTACTAAAATTTACAAAGAGAAGCAAATATATGCAATAATTAACTCTGATACTATAACTATTAACCTTCACATATTCACTGAAGTAACCCATTCAGCACAGTCTGCTCTACTGTGATGTAAAATATTAAGCAAACCTCTGCCAAAGTAAAGCCAGATGTTGATACAGATTAACTCAGTTTCCACTCTGAGAGCATTTAGCAGCTTAGTAAACATGTGCTGACGTTAACCTAGTTAATATTATTATGTTGTCTCTGCAAGCGACAAGTTTTACCTTTTTACAGTGTTGTGTGTGGTCATATACTGATATTCACCATGTATTGTCTTTGCGAGCAAAATGCGTATCCTTGTCCGTGATATCTGTTAATGATATGCTAATACTCACTAGAAAAATATTATCTTAATATCACAAAATATTTAATAAACTACGATAGATACAGAACATAACAATATCTTAGATCCATTATTTTAAATAAAAGGATTTTGGTCTATATTAAATTACAAATTCAATACTTTTAATAAAAAGTTTAAGAATAGAATATTTATTTATTTTCCAGAAATTAAACAATACTTCTGCAGTTTAGGCTACAATAGCCTAAGATTTGTGAAACATTTTCCGTTGTTTTTGCTTAGTTAAATATCAGATGTATCAAATTTTAAGGAATAATTTAAAATTATTAAAATACTTAAATATTTATATATAGTCGATAAATTTATTCCATTGATACGACGAACAGGTTTACGAATATTTCTAGGTGAAAGAGCTGTATATTTATCAATATTGATTTTTAAAATACTGTAACATATTTAATCTTTTATGTTATTGTTTCATAGATTTTTTAGTGCATGATGCGATTAACTTAGGTTTGAAACAAAAGTATTTTTGAATCCTCTAATATCTACTGGTTTGATGTCCCGAATGTTATCAATATAGCTCTTTAGTTCAATAGATGAAAGATTTTTCATTAATAGAGGATAACTAGGTTAGATTTTTACACTTTATTAATTTGAAGAAATCTTTAAGTAAAACTCACATCTTTATAAAGTTTAAGATTTTTCTCAGATAATTATTTATATTTTTATAAGAATATTAAGAAATGAGGATGATTTCACCCTGTATAATAATTTTAATGGAAAGAATTAGGTATTTGTTATATGTATAGTAAATTTCAAGAGGTTTAGTCAATTAGTTAAACAATTTTAAAAATAGGTTAACAATTGTAATAGTATTCATTAAATTATATGGCAGACAACAGATTTTAGAATTGTAAGAAATCAATTATGGAGTCACAATATATTCAGAACTTCTCCTACGATGAATGAGAATAAAATAATAATGTATAGACGGTAAACTTCTCTGTCTGACATTATTGTAGCTGATTGTACTCTCTCCGTCTGGTTTGGTAAACTTTCAACTTTGCCTTCAGTTTCAGCTGTTTATCTTATCTTGAAGAACTTAGTAATTACTTAACTTTGGCAGTGTTTTATCACTGGATTCACTGGCTTACAGCAACTGATATCCCGTTCACAATAAATGTTTTAGCTTAATATTGTAACGGTTATTGATAAATCTTCTTTAAAGGTTTTCTTGTTTAAATATTATGAGGAACCTATTGTAATCTTTTTAATACTTAATCTTACTATGCTACATAATGAACGGTTATAACTTTATACCTCTCTAATTTTAATTTTAGTTTAATGTTACAGCCACATGTTTATACTTTTGGATGGAGTTTATAATACTTATTATTTAAATGTATTTAGTATTGAATAAAATAGATTTATAACGAAATTTTGTAAGAAAACCTTATTATATTAATATATTATATTTTTTTATTGATTTTAGTTGATTATAGACGATTTGTCAGTGTCTTACCCTACCTACTGCGGTTGTGTAGTTTGGTGCACCTGTTTGGTGGATTTTCTTTATATTCTGGACCCTCAGGTATATTTATGAGATTTTTCATAAATTTTTGTGTGTAAACTATTGCTGTAAAAATTTATTTAGAAGGCCTTACTCAGCATATAATAATACATTTTGTATGTTTAAATCTTTTGCTTTAAGATTTATGACATCTAGAAGATTTTAGATTCAAGAATTCCCAAAACGTAATGTTTCATATGTTTTCATATAACGGATGACATAATATGTGTGTGTGTGTGTGAGTCCTCTTTTGTTTAATTGTATTGCAATTTTACAAGAACTTTTTTAGTGTTGTCAATTAACATGTATGTACATTGTGTTATAAAACCCATCTTAAAAGTCTTTTAATAGAAGTCGAACTGTGTTCTCAGAACTGTGTGTGCATCAAATAAAAAATGAGAAGCTAATATCTAAATTTAGAGCCATTGTAATACGTCCATTTAAATATTACGTTTAATATTTTGCTGTAGTGTTGGCTGTTATTGCTAAATAATGTATTATTATTTAGGTGAATAGGTATGGAATAGGTATGTTGCTTCTTAAACCAGAATGAAAGATACGAAAAAAACCACAAAGCTAAGTATTTATTGTACATCCAAATATAATCTACTAAAAACAGCATTTGAAATATTTTAAGATATTATCTATTCGTGTAATCAGACGAAATTTGGGCAATAAAGGACGATATTACAAAAAAATGTGTGAGTTTAAAGTTTTGCAGACACTGCAAACTGTGTTCTAAGTCTGTGAAGATAGATAAATATTCTAAAAACACGTTTAATAGTGTGAGTGATAATAGGAACTGATATCGTGACCAAACATACTTCAAGAGTTTTCATCGTGAGGCGTACGGCCAAAGTCTCGCCGCAGATATAATCAGCCTCATCTCTCTCACTAAGGGGCTGTATCAGATTTGGTGGAAAAAAAGAGTACATACTTACTTTTACATAGTCATTTTTGAAAGAAGGCACCGAGACCTGGTAGACAGTAATAATGTGATTTTTACCATATTTTGTTTTGTTTGTAACAAAAATAAAATGCAGTTGACAATTATCTTCAATAGTGAATAGCACGGCTATGCACAGAGAGATGAAAGGCTGATGTGAACAAATTAAATAATACTGAGCAAGATCAGTTACCCTGTGATACACCACGCAGTTTAATGATAACCGTAGACGTATAACTGTTGATATTATCAGATATGTTTCAATACTTTCTAATAAAATTCATCAATATATTGAATTTTAAGAGTAGTGCAGAGCACATCATGATAGCGTTAGCGACCCCCTAGTCATTTCGATCGATATTTACCTAAGCTGAAAAATTCCTCCTTAAACGGATATAATATGAGAATTTGGATGATTTAGACTTAAATTTGTTTCCGAAATCTCTATAAAACATCACATTAGCTGCCCTTTTATAAGATAAAAATAAAAAAACGTTATATACCGTACTTCCTAATCTTTTATGAGTAAAACGTCACTTGAACAAAAACATCACGTTGGGAAAAAATTCATCTTGAGTGGAATAAATCACTATTAGCCACACTTCCGTGTTTTCTTTAAATCCCCAACCGAGGTAAACTAAACAGTTACACGTTTATTGTCTTGACTATTTTATTATGACAGCTTAAATTTATATGTCTCTTAAACTTATTGACTTAATAGTTATTTGTGGACTATTTAAAATTGGCTATTCATCCATTAGAATTTTACAATATCATCTTACGTATCAGGTTTATTTTGGAATTGATGAACATTAAAAATATGTTACAAATATGATTCGCTAAGAGTGATATAAACGTAGATTTGCATGCAGTAAGAAATAATCATGGACGTGCTCTGAATAAGACGAGCGGGGACGTTATAAAAAGTGGTCGTAAACATTGACGTATTAAAAAGGCTTCAACTTTGGTTGCGAGCTTCTCTTATGAAGGCAGCTAAAAGCCTTCCATTAATTTAAATATTTTGACAACTTTTACATCTAAGTGGCGCAATTACCTTTTAATCTCAAGAACAATGACGCGTACAAAAGTTTGGTCCTAACTTCATTATTTACTTTATTTAAAATTACTGTTTGAACTCGTAGTAAAATTATTGAAGCGTTAACTTTTAAAGCATATGTAAAATATTTAAGGCAAATTTTCTTTCTATTTACAACTTACATTGGACTTCGGGCTACACAAAATGCATGCTATCAATCATTCCTAGTTAAATCTTCGTTCATGAACATGGTGATCTCTTTCAGAAATTAGAGATAATTTTTATGCCTTTATTAACGAGAATTGCAAAAGTGTAGGAAGTCCCAACAAGATAAATTGTGAGATACAGCATTCCGCAGTTTGAAAAAACTTTTGAACTAAGGACGAGATCCACATGTAACTTTTGCATCTTAAGTGTAGTCTCTGCTTCTCTCAATATTCTTATTACAAACATAAATCCTTGCGTCTTAATTTTTGAAATTAATGCTTTTTATAACATTAATTTATAAGTCTATTTAAAATATATATAATTTAAAATAACATTGTTACAAAAATCTATTTAAATATTTGAGAGACAATCCTCGAAACAGTTTCAACAGGGTAACCGTAAATACGAGTATGTTAAGGAGTAAGATGTTTCAGGTCACATCCTTGTGGTTATCATAATCTTTTTGGTCCTTGCGATAGGGTAGGTAAAGCTTAAAATTAATATTATAAAATAATCACCATTGTCGTTATGGCATGGTTTTTTAAGATTTTATGTGTTTTACAGAATTTCTACATGACTTATGAGGCAACTACTAAAATTTACAAAAATAGGCAAATATATACAATATTAACCCTGATCCTATAACTATTAACCTTCAAATATTCACTGGAGAGGCCCATTCGGCACAGTCAGCGCTACTGTGTTGTAAAATGATAAGCTAACCTGTGCCTAAGTAAAGTCGGAAGTTGATCCAGATTAACTCAGTTTCCACTCTGAAAGCATTTAGCAGCTTAGTAAACATGTGCTGACGTTAACCCAATTAATATAATTATGTTGTCTCTGCAAGCGACAAATGTACCTTTGTACAGTGTTACGTGTGGTCATATACTGATATTCACCATATATTATCTCTGCAAGCAACAAGCTCACATTTGTAAAGTGCTATGAGTTAATAATATGCTTATATTCACAAGAAACATATTATCATAATTTCACAAAATATTTAATAATCTATCTTCAATATACATCACAACAATCCTGTGTTCCTATGTTTTCAAAAATTAAGGATTTTTGTCTATACTAAATTTAAAATGTACAATTCTTGTTAAAAATATAAAAAGGACGTTTTTTTCAATTTTACAGAAATTTAACATTACTGCTGTAGGTTAGGCATAATTGACAACAATAACAATAAAAATAAGTCACAACAATGATCATAACTAAACAAAATATCAAACACATTACTAAATATTATATTTCAACCTGTTTAAATCAGCAGTACACTTTTTGCATAAAAACTAATATATTTTAGTTATATTTTTCATCAAAACAATAGGCAATAGATGAATATTGGTTGGAGAGGGCTAGGAAGAAAGGAAATTTGCAGATACATGCTATATTTTCTCAATTTCATTCACGAAACTCCCACGAGTACGATACGTAAATGAGCTACCCGAGCCTGCTCAGCTATCTCAATTCTAGTCATCTTCCACGCTCAAAAAGGTTATAGAGCTACTATTACGTCATTTTTCTCTCCTCACGGATAATTTCATGATGATTTGCTTTGGCAGTGTTTTGACAATCACAGTTCAGGAAATAGGATACTTATATCAATTATATTGTATAGATAAATTTACAACATGCACACTTCTCAAGAAATCATACGAATTTCATAGAAGAATTGAAAATGTTTGCAAATCAAGTAGATGGAACAATATGTGTTATTCTTAAAGGTTATTTAGATTCAAACATTTCTAATTGAATTGATTCATACTTTTAAATTTCAAAAATATTAAGCTGTTAGAACTTTATCACATATTAGTTTAAAATTCTTTTAAATAAAAATCTTCCAATCCTTAAAGGAGTGCTTATATTGCTTTTGTAGGATCTGAATATGATGATGCTATATAATAAAAAATAATGCTCCTTTTAATAATTTTGAAAATAATATACAACTAAACTTCTTAACCCAAAAGATTTTCATTTTAGTATTTAAATATTTAAAAACGTGATAGAAAATTAAGTATAAAAAATATATATTACAGTTTAAATTCAAATAAGGTCTTATTGAATTTAAATTTACAAAAGTACAAAATATTGTATTAATTTCAAGATTAAATTCTTGAAATCAAAAGGAAATTTGGAATAATTTATTCATACGATGTTACGAATGTTTACCAAACTATTTAATTCTAAATTTTTAAGTATTGGTTTTTAAATAGATAGACAAAGTAGTAAAGACATAAAATAATTTGAAGGACCATTTTTTGAAGGGAAATAATTCGATAGTAAAATTATTCTTAGTATTCAGATGAATTACAACTTTTAACATTTCTGCTAGTGTTATCTGAGTTATAAATCAGAAGTATCAATATTTGAGAATGACTAATGTAAATCTGTCGACATGTATGACATTACTTAAATATTTATTGATAATTGATAATTTATTTCATTGATACAAGAACAGTTTAAGTTATATGATAGGTCAAAGAGTTATATACTGATCAATATAAATTTTTAAATTACTGTAACATAATCAATCTGCTATTTTATTGTTTCTCAGATTTTTTTGTGCATGATGTGAATATTTAAGGTTTGAATAGAAAGTGCTGATTAAAACATATCCTCTAATATCTATTAATGTGTTATATGTAATTGTAACAAAATAGGTCTGTAGTTCACTACATGTAAGATTTTTTAAAGGAATGTAGGATTTTTACACTTTGTTCATAAAAAAATAATTACAACTCGCATATTTATAGTTTCAAATTTTTTAGAGATAAATATTTTTAGTTTTATAAGAATATTAAAAAATGTGTGATGATTTGACCCTTTTTAATAAGTTAAATCAAAAAAAGTTAGATATTTGTTATAAGTGTACTAAACTTCAAAAACAAAAAGTCAGTGTAACAAGTTAGTCAAGTAGTTAAAAAATTAAATAAATAGGTGCTCAGTTTTAATAGCATCAATTAAATTATGTGGCAGGCAACAGATTTTAGGATTGTAAAAAACCAATTGTAAATGCACGATATGTCCAGAACTTCCCTTTCGATAAATGAGAACAAAAGAATAATTTACCGACGGCAGACCTCTTTGACTGTCATTATTGTAGCCGATTGTACTCTCTCCGTCTGGTTTGGTAAACTTTCAACTTTGCCTTCAGTTTCGGCTGTTTATCTTATCTTGAAGAACTTAGTAATTGCTTAACTTTGGCAGTGTTTTATCACTGGATTCATTGGCTTACAGCGACTAATATCCCTTTCACAATAAATGTTCTGGATTAATAATGTAACGGTTATTGATAAATCTCTTTTAAAGGTTTTTTATTTAAATAATATAATAAACCGACTGTAAGTTTTTAATACTTAATCTTATTATCCTACACAATGAACGATTATAGCTGTATATCTCTCCAATTTTACTTTTAGCTTACTATTACAGTCTCATGTTTATACTCTAGGATAGAGTTTGTAATACTTATTATTTAAATGTATTTCGTAATAAATAAAATAAATTTATAACGAAAAGTACGTAAACAAACCGTATTATATTAACATTTTATTTGTTACATTATTTATAGTTCATTAGAGACGATTTGTCCTCAATGCCTTACCCTCCCTATTGCGGTTGTGTTCTTTAGTGAAGTGTTTAGAAAAGGGTATATTCAAGAATTGTGTGTGTGTGTGTGTGTGTGTGTGTGTGTGTGTGTGTGTGTGTGTGTGTGTGTGTGTGTGTGTGTGTGTGTGTGTGTGTGTGTGTGTGTGTGTGTGTGTGTGTGTGTGTGTGAGCGCTTATGTTTAACTGTATTGAAATTTTGAATGAAAATTTTTATTGTTGTTGATTTACAATTTACAATTTACAGGTCTCTAAAATGTTTTACTGTAAACACAAAAGAAACAGGTAATAATTAGTTTACCTACCATTTATCATTCGTATACTTTTGTAGTCTTAAAAGCATACAGTAAGGTTTGCACACTTTCTGCAACTACCGTTGACCACAGAGTAAGAAAATCTGTACATAAGGAAATACAAAATGTTGTTAGTATTTATTCCTAGTGTACATTTAATCGTATATTTAACAAATATGAAGTACGAAGTGCTTGGTCAGTTTTGTACTGAAGATATCAAAGTATAAGTTGTTCTCTAACTTTTAATATACCTATAAATTTGTATAGAATGTTATGAAACCCACCTTAAAAACCTTTTGATAGAATTAGGTTTCTCAGAATTGTGTATGGATCCACCAAAAAATGAGATACTAGTAGCCAAATCTAGAGCCATTGTAATACGTCCATTGAAATATTACGTTTAAGTTTTTGCTGAAGTTTTGGCTGTTATTGCTAAATAATGAATTATTATTTAGGTGAATAAGTATGTTGTATGTTGCAGAATGAAAAATACGAAAATACAACAAAGCTAAGTGTTTATTATACATCCAAATATAACCTACTAAAAGCAGTATTTGAAAGTTTTTAAGATATTATTTATTTGTGTAATCAGACGAAATTTGGGCAATAAATATGTATGTAAGGCCGATATCACTATCACATATATAAGTTTAAAGTTTTGCAGAATCTGCAAACTGTGTTCTAAGTCTCTGCAGATCAATAAAGATTCTGAGAACCCGTTTAATAGTGTGACTGATCACACGAACTGATATCGTGACTAAACACTACTTCAAGAGTTTTCATCGTGAGGCGCACGGCCAAAGTCTAGCCGCAGATCAAATCAACCTCATCTCTCTCACTAAAGGGCTGTATCAGATTTGGTGGAAAGAAGAGTACATACTTACTTTTAGCTAGTCCTTTTTGAAAGAACGCACCGAAACCCGGTAGTCAGAAATAATATGATTTATGAACATTTTTGTTTTGTTTGTGACATAAATCAAATGCAATATACAGTTACCTTGCATAGTGAATAGCACGGCTATGCACAGCGAGATGAAAGGCTGATGTGAACAAATGAAATATTACTGAGCAAGATCAGTTACCCCGTGATACACCACGCCGTTTAATGATAACTGTAGACGTATCACTGTTGACATTATCAGATATGTTTCAACACGTTCAACTAATGTTCTTCAATATATTTAATTTTAAGAATACTACAGAGCAGAGCATGATGGCGGTAGTGAACACCTGGTCATCTGGATCCTTACCTAAGCTGACAAATTCCTCCTTAAACTGATATAATATGAGAATCTGTTTCATTTAGAATTAAATTTGTTCCGAAATCTCTAGAACACATCACATTAGCTGCCCTTTTATAAATCCAAAATAAAAACATAATATACCGTACTTCATAATCTTTTGTGGGTAAAACTTGACTTAAACAAAAACATCAAATTAGCAAAAATATACATCTTTAATGGAATAATTCACCATTAGTCACACTTTCGTGTATTCTGTTACAAACCCAAAGGAGATAAAATAATTAGGTACACGTTTATTGTCTTGACTATTTTATTACGAGAGCTTTAATTTATTTATGCAGGATATTTAAATTTATATTTCCCTTAAACCTATTGACTTAATAGTGATTTGTGGATTATTTAAAATTGACTATTCATCCATTAAAATACCTCAATAACATCAGATTTTTTAGAATCTATGAACCATAAAAATATGTTACGAATATACCCTAAGAGTGATATAAATATTGATTAGCATGCAGTAAGAAATAATCATGTACGTGCTCTGAGTAAGGCGAGCGGGGACGTTATAAAAAATCGGTCGTAAACATTGACGTATTAAAAAGGCTCCAACTTTGGCTGCGAGCTTCTCTTTTGAAGGCGGCTAAAAGCCTTCAATTAATTTAAATATTTTGCGCGACAACTTTTACATCTAAGTGGCGCAATTACCTTTTGGTTTCAAGAACAATGACGCTTACAAAAGTTTGGTCCTACTTCATTATTTACTTTATTTAAAATTACTGTTTGAACTAGTAGTAAAATTATTGATCACGTTAACTTTTAAAGCATATGTAAAATATTTAAGGCAAAGTGTCTTTCTATTTACATCCTTAATTGGACTTTGGGCTAAACAAAATGCATGCTATTAATCATTCCTGGTTAATTCTTGGTTCATGAACATGGTGATCTCTTCCATAAATTAGAAATACTTTTTTATGTCTTTACTAGTGTGAATTGCAGAAGTGTAGGAAATCCCCATGAGATAACTTGTGAGATAGAGCATTCCGCAGTTTGACAAAACTTTTGAACTAAGAACGAGATCCACATGTAACTTTTACATCTAAAGTGTCGTCTCTGCTTCTCTCAAATTCTTATCACAAACATAAATCCTTGCGTCTTCATTTTTGAAATGAATGCATTTTATAACATTAAGTTACAACATTTTTTAATTATATACACTAAAATAACATTTTTACAAAAATCTATTAAAAAATTTGAGTGAAAATCCTCGAAACAGTTTCAACAGGGTCACCGTAAATACGAGTATGTTAAGGTGTAAGATATTTCAGGTCACATCCTTGTGGTTATCATAATTTTTTTGGTCCTTGCGATAGGGTAGGTAAAGCTTAAAATTAAGATTATAAAATGATCGCCATTGCCGTTATGGCATGGTTTCTTATATTTTTCTTGTTAATTTTATAATCTGTGGCAGATTGGTTAACTACGGTGGAATTTCTTCCATCGGTAACTAATTATCACAATGCTATTTGACTTTCTTCGGTTTATTATAGGACGCTCCTTATGGGTTTTACCCTAGATACATTATATGAAGGATTAATATAGAACCAGATACTGAAATTTTTCATTGACTATTACATTGTTAAAACAGCTAGGTAAAGTTTTGCTGCTCATATCTATCTTTCAGGTGGCACTCTTCTAAGGAGCAATTTTAATACATTCAGGACTGTGACGAAGTGATTTGCACATATCAGGATTACAATTACACCCACGTCTCATCCTAACTTGCATAAACTGGTAATTAGTAGAATTGTTGTGTTTATTTCAGTGTTGTTGTAAAGATTTAGTAAGAAATATGGTTATTATTTATAAGCGAGACAGAAAAATATGATTTTTTTATTGCAGATCTGTATTATTTATTGAAGTAATGTATTTAAAAAAATTATATCAGGACTATAATTTTTTAACAAATTTCAATCAATAAAGTTTATATTAATGTTTATGTCCTTTTCAGAATTATATTTTTACTAAACTGTCTGCTTAGTAATCTTATTTCAATTGTGGAATAAGATTACTAAGTTTTTAAAGATTTCTTATAGATCTTTTCCAGGTAGATTCATATGTATACGGTGCTATTCTGTCCAAAAGGGGTACATACATTCAAGGATCCAAGTATAGGAATGAAAGATGTGCAATGTAAATTAGATTACAGTTTCACGCTAAGTATTAATAATTCGTTATTGAAATAACTATGCAATAATAAAAATAATAATAAGAAGAAAGATTCCCATTATATTTTTATAAAATTGTTCGGTAAAATAATAGAATGCATGTTAACATGAACTCCGTATAATCATAATGTATTTGAACTTGTGACATATTAAAAAATGTACCTCATTATCCCAAAACATCCAACATCATGTTATGGTAACTAGGAGTATAGATTTTTATCAGTTGATCTCTGATATTATTCTCAATTTAATAAACAAAACTTATATGTATCAAGATATCTCGAGAAAGATTTTATTTGTAAATTTCAAACTTTGCAGTAACTTAATTTCTATAAAGACGAGAATGGCTCATATAAAGTTGCATGTCAAACCATAATCTTTTACTGTACAAATGTCTTTGACACATTGTTGTATATTGTTGTATCTGGCAATAATTAATTAATATAAATATAGATTTTGAATTTTGTATTGATCCACAGCGTCACACGACCTTTGGTGTGGCATACTGCTACCTAGTAACTCGTATATAAAATACAGTTATTATAATAACAATACAATATATTTAATACTTTGCGTAGTATATTAATATACTTTATACAAACTAAAATTTCTGGAACTCTTTAATTCTAGAACAAATTTGTGGGATTTTTATGTGCTAAGGGGGAAAGATTATTTGCTAATCTAACGGATATCAATCTATACCGGAATTATCTTAGTTAAAGTGGACCTATACAAGTTTTAATTGGTGATCACGTTGTATTCTATTGTCAGTCTTATATAATTATTTGGAGAAGACCGTTTGAAAATAATCTGATTGTGATTGCTTCGTTTGACCCCGCTCTCAACACTGTTGCCGGTTTTACGTGTATGGAATATAACTCAACCAAAGCAACACCAGTTTCAATTAATAAATATCATCGGTTACTAAAGTAAACAAATATGTGTACTATTGATTATATCTAGCAGATATTATATCAGGAAAAAGCTATAGGGGAGTACGGGTACGAATTAAAAGTCATCGGAGAATTGCAGTGCGGATTGGTATAAAAGAAGCGTTAAATAATTAAAGTTCCTTGAATATATATTCTACAAATAATTAATATTTCCCATATTATCATTTTAGTTTTACAAATATAAATAGTAAAATACTATAGGCAGTGCGTATCACGTATAGCGAGGCTTTTATTAAATGTCACCTTCCTTTCATAGGGAGCAAGACTTTGTGTGAATTGTGATTTGAAATATTACCAATTATCTTAAACTTACTTGAAGACATTTACATGGGGAAAATCAGTGCAAAGGTTTTGATAGTGAAACTATTCGAAGAAATAAGATCCTGGGACCTGATCGAACATCGGTATTATAAAGGTGAACAACCTACAGAATACAGTGCTTAATTATTTTAGCATAGTCATAGATAATTGTGCACTAGATAGAGGTTTTCTTACCAGGAATACTGCTTACTGATTACGTAACATGGACTGAAAAAAACTACATTCACATTCACATCAGGGGGGGATTCCCAAAGATAATACCAGTACCACTTAATAAAAAGCAGCATTTTGCTTTCTTCTCTCGGCATTTTTTTTAATATTGTAAATGTTAAAAATATTAAGAGGTCCTTACCTCACAATTCAACTTACTGAGTTTTACCCACATTGTCAAATTACTGTGCCCAAAACTACTTATCACACTTCTGTTGATATTTTTGCACAGTTTTTCAGTTTCTTAAAGTCCATTTCACTTTGCACCAGAAACTAACGGAAATTAAAGTAGAAAGACAGATGTTTTAGTAAATTTCAAGTTTAGGAATCTACTTTATTACATTAAAATGTACCAACAATTTTGAACCCTTCTTTTGTAAACCAGTAACATGTTTATCACAACGTAAGTACTAGTGGGATACGGTCTTTAATTATATTTTATAGAAAAAGTATTAAATATTTTTCATCCGGAACATAATAACAATATAATTTATTATTATAGAGATAGAACTTATAAGAAATCATAGTGAGTCCAACCGTCTAAATATTTATATGAATGTTAGCACACAAATACTTTGCTCTTCACGTTAAATTGTACAATTTATCTAAAAATTTCTTTATCATGAAGTGTTTTTAACATTATTTGCAAACAAACCTTGAACTCAAGGTTTTAACTACCGAGGCAAGTCAAGTGCCAGTTAGTTACTTTCCATCCTGCCCTTTGTCACTACTTCAGTCAATTTTCTATCATAAGAAGTTAACTCTGATTTTATTTTGTTGCTTATTTGATTTGTATTTATATCAGTAAACAAACTTAAAAAAACTATAACATATTTTAAATATGACAAAAATTACTGGACTTAACACTCGTTTCAAGAACTTTCATAAACTTTCAGTTGTGCATTAGTGAACATGATGACCTGACGGCTAGTAATGTTTCATTTCTGTGGGTCGGCCTTCTGTCTATTTTCTGTCTGTCCACACGATATTTCAAACAAAACTACCTTTACACATAACATTTCCAAACTTCATTCCTTCATACGTAACACCTAGTTTACTGATGGTATACGACAACTCATTGGCTGTGGGTAAATAATATTTTTCATAGGTCTTACGTATAATCATAGTAGCAACATAAAATTTACGATAAATAAAATTTAAAACAGAAAAATCATATAAAATTTAATCATCTATCTATATACTTCAATTTTTGCACTGAAACTGACGAACAGTACTATATGCAGGACCTGGTTAGGTGTACTTCTTCCCTGTTTATTCTCATTTATCAATCAAATTATTGTAATTTTTAGAGTACATATGATTTGGCAGTAGTATAGTTTCGTTAAATTTAGGATTTAATTCGGCAAAATAATTATAGCTTAAAGAAATACATTAAGATTTTAAGTATGTGTTTTTTAGTTTGTTCTTTTAGATGAATATCTGAAAGGATAGTATTATATTTTCAAAAATTGCATTATTATATGTTAGGAAAAGCAATAAATTACTTTTAGAGGGTTGAAAATAGTTTTTTCTCTAGCTGTAAACTAAAAAATGTTCACTTAAGATAATATTTGAATGTTTACCTCACGTCGTATATTTTTTGTTTACTACAGAAGGCTTGATTCTAGTTGTATAAACTTAGTGTTATATTTCAGTAACATATAATGGTGCAAAAACTACTAGTTTAATAATTAATGGTATATATTTATACATTACGTTTATGAGAGCAGAGTATAAATGTAATTTTATCTAATCTAATATAACATTGAAACTAATTAATTTCACAACTTGAATTAACATTTAAAATATTATTATCGTTACCTTTCCTAAATTATACAAAAATTTAATGTCACGAACATAATTCTATGTTATTTAATACAAGCCATAATGTGTTTAATACCTAAAACCAATGTACGGGACGTATGAACGCCATATTGAACAATATACTACACTACCGAGGGAAATCTCAGGCTAATACAATAAGTGTCACCGCAGCGACTGGGACAGGAGGTATCCGGAGAATCTTGACACTTTAATATAAACAGAGTTTAGACCTTGTGTAATTTCACTCTTGTAGTATAATATGAAAATCTTCTCCACGCACCCGTGATGGCTAATGTTTAAATTTTATTGCGGATGATCTTTAGTGACTAGAAAACGTTGCTTTCAAAAATATTTTACCAAAATACTTGTTAGTTGCGTTAGGGTTATAAAAAAAATTCTACTCACCATCTTCTGAATAAAATGTGTCTAACTCTTTTAATACAGACGACTTCGCAACTGTATTCACATCAATGAAGGAACTATGAAATTATTAAAATTAGATTAAACCAACGTTTCCTAGTTGCACACTCTGGTATGATTTGCGTAAACACATAACAAGGAGAACTAATATCGTATATAAATGTATTCAGCTCATATTGTCATCAATATTGCATCAAGTAAACAAGTACAAGGCGTCGGAATTTTGTTCCTAAGCATTTCGGTGTGAATTGACTACAAAATCACACCTCTTTTACTAGGGCAATAAAATTGAGCCTTGTGGACTTGAAACTGATTTCTATCTCAATACAAAGCTTTCAGTATTATTGGCCTTTTATAGTAACACTTCTTCTTCTCAACAACGTTTTCTATATCCTTCACATTGTTTTTTAATATTGACATCTTAACGTAATCATTTAGTTATATCGTTCACACATCCTAATTCTAACTGGTATTAATGGTTGCTTTCTATTTTAAACAATTTACTTAATTTGCATGCTAATAAACATATATCCTTTCTATCATTCTAGATGTTTATATCTGAGATATTAAAACTCTATGATCACTCCAATTATCATAATTACTTTTGTTGTTCCATATAGCAATAATTTACGTAGTCAATTCTTTAAATTGTTTTCCACTGTCGTATATTAATTTGTATTGGCTCACAGGTTTAGTGTTATTATAATGATCAGTTTCTGAATTTCAGGACCAATTATTTTGGATTTGTAGGTAACTTCAGGTTTAACTGTAATATAAATTTGTTTTAAGTAAACATATTGCTGGTAGCTCAGTCCAGCTATATGTATGACAGACATATTTTGTTTTAAATTTATCTAATGAAACAACTTTTGGGTAGTGTTGAAACATTAATATTCGTTATTTAAAGTAAATGTAATACTTCTTTATTCCCATTACATTATAATTAGAATTGCTGCCTGGAACACACATTTTCTCAGGATATTCAATGGAATAATCGTGTTTATTTACCGAAAAGACAAAGTAAAATAATTGATTGCTTCCGTGTTAGCAAAGTAAGAACCATTAGTTTACTATGGAAGCTATGCACCGTCCAGGAGCAAATCACGACAAGTCAGCCACCGTTAGCGACGTAGCAGTGGAGGTGGGGGAACAGTCTGTCGTCATGTAACCCATATTGTATACACTGCCTCAGCAAGAAACACATATGTAACATTGTCGAACATACTTTGCAATAGTGCGAGTATAACTTGCACTTAGGCAAAAAGTTTTGTTCGTAATATAACTTTGAGATAAGTACTTTCCGAAATACTGTCAGTATCCAGCTTCTAGTAAGATATCGTATAATAGCTATCGTAAGTTTAGTTACTTGTCTTTAGCTCATTTAGAATATTGTTGGACATAAATGTTGACAAATATTTAATACAGTTAGTTTTTAAAACGATATTAGTTTAATTATTTATATGTTTCTCCCTGAAAACCACTACACACACACACAAACACACGCACAAGCACTCACACACATTATATATATATATATATATATATATATATATATACTTTTATATATATAATATGTATTATATATATATATTATATATATATATATTATATATATAATTAAATTAATTAATGAAATAAATAAATTATTAATAATTTTAATAAATTAATAATTTAATTTATTATTAAGTAAATCATAATTGAATGCATCGAAATGTATTTTGTAGCTTAGCCTTTCTTATTAAATTATGTACTATATGCAAACCTATTTTTATGAATTAATTTTGTTAAGTTACAACCAATATAATATATTCATATAATGAGCCTAATCTTAATCGACGACGTATGCGTTTAGTATTTCTAAGCTTAAAATTAACATATTTGTTACTCTTTATATAACATACGATAATAATAAGTACATAACGTAGTAAAAACTGACCTACTGATATTATAATATTGAACAAACAAGTTAATTTTATTCAACACAAATTAAATAAGTGGCATGACTTTATATAAACATATTTAAGTAGGCTACACTATTTATCTGATATTTATGTATGTGAAAAATTTGGTTCAAGGTATAAGAAGGCCATTTTAGATAATATACTATACTCACGAGGGTAATATAAGGCTAATACAATATGTCTCACCACAGTAACTGGGACAGGAGGTGTCTTGAGAATCATTATACTTTAACATTAATAGAATATAAACATCGTGATATGTATTTTCACTTCATAATATTCTTACCTATTGTAATCATTTCTTTTTATACAGTTTTCGTAAAAACCAAGTTGAAAAGGATTTAGCTAGCCCATTATCGATAGTTTTAATAGAAATTCGAAAGCGCAATCTGCTCTATAATTGATATTTTATATCCAGAAATAAATATATAATTCTTTTATTTTAAAGGAGGTTTCTTTTCAGTATGTAAACAATGCATTAAATGTATTCATTATACAACTAATATACACTTATAGTGGTAGATTTGATCTATTCTATTTCAGTTAAATGAAATCCATGGTCTCTATTATGTAGAATATGTCTAAGATAATAAATACAGAGTGGGCCAGATAAAACCGGTCCCGAGCGAGTTTACGTAATACTCATACAATGCGTACAGGAAACTGAAAAAGTGACTAGGCGAAATAAAAAAAATACATAATATTAAGTAAAATGAAATTTTATTTTGTCTATTTTACAACATGTACATTTAAGGATTTACAGTCTCTGTTCAAAATGGGAGCCACCAACTTGTATGCAAATTTCAGCACGGCGAATCATGTTCAGGAAAACAGTCTGCAATTCTTCTACTGGAATGTTGGCAATTTCTTGTCGTATGTTTTGCTTCAATTCTTCTAAAGTCCGTGGGTTGTTGTGATAGACATTACCTTTGAGACGGCCCCAGAGATAAAAATCGCAAGGCGATAGGTCGGGCGATCTGGCTGGCCACAAGTCTTTACTGATGGTTCTCTCTTTAGTAAAAATCACTGTGGATTCGAGCGAGAGATCGATCAGAAGTGTGACAGGTTGCCCCATCTTGTTGGAAGTACGCATATGACACTTCTTCTGGATTCAGTTGTGTAACAAATTCTTCATAGATCCGTAGATAAACGTCTGTATTAACTGTCTCCTCGAAGAATATTGGTCCAATGATCCGGCGACCAGACATTGCGCACCAAACACCAATTTTAAAGTCATCCAATGGTTTCTCATGGGTTACATGAGGATTGTGTGTTGCCCAATACCGCGTATTTTGAGAATTTACATACCCTGATAAGTGGAACCATGCTTCGTCTGTAGAAATGAATAAAAATGGATCCACGTTACCTTCTGCAATTTCTTGAAGAACCCATTGACAGTAACGTACACGTCTAGCCAAATCAACCTCTTTCAATTCCTGAACAATACTCACACGATAGGCATGCATTTTTAATCCATGCAGTATACGCCGACAAGATGTTCGAGAAATTCCGACTTGTTGCGATAATCGTCGTGTGGACTTTGAAGGACTCCTTCCAATAATGGTCTGTACATTGGCCACAGCTTCTGGTGTTCGTACAGTTGGTTGTTTGTCTCTCTTCATATTGGACACATTGCCTGTTGTACTCCACTTTTTAATTAAACCCTGAATGGTTGATTTAGCAGGAACTCGACCTTCAGGATACTTCTCAAGAAACTTTTCACGGACCGACATTATTGAAGTTGTACGAACATATTCCTCCACTATGAAAACACGCTGTTCTATTGAATACGGCATGATCCACACTGCTCGGTCAAACACTCAAGCTACACTGACGTGGACAGATAGACAGGACAGGAACGGACGGCAGACAGTAGTGGAAGGGGAAAGGTCAATGTCCCGTCATGCTGTACATCGGCGCGCCTACGCCTCTCGGGACCGGTTTTATCTGGCCCACTTTGTATTTTAGACTTTATTAATTATTAAAATGAAATTTATTCCCCTATCCGGTACTCTTTCAATCGTTGTACATGTACAAACTACCCCATTAAAAGTACCTATTAGGGGTCAGATATAAGTAATTTTATTATTAGGACCCCGATTTATAGTTGGGTGGTTGATGTATTGAGACTTTTTAATAGTTGTGTGATTTTTATATTAGGACATGAATTATACAGGTCTGCGATTGATTTATTTGAACTATAATTTCCTCTTCTGAGGCGGCTGTAGGCAGGTGTTTCTTCGAGAACGTATCCTATTTTTTTTTCAAAATTTGTATCTATACCGTATAAGTTTTAGACTTTAAACATATTTAAGATATTCCTACCCATTATAAATTATAGGTTTGTGATTGATATAATTATAATTCCATATCTTGGGAGGGACGGGAAAGCTGTGGGTAGGTGTTTCTCCAAGAACGTATCCAAACTTTTCCCTCCGTTTTTATCTACTCTGTATCCATTTCACATTTTAAAAAATATTTAAGATATTTCTAAACACGATCATGTATATTCTATCAAGTATGAAAAACAATTTGAATGCAACCCATGTTTAAAATATCAATAGAATATCTTTTGGTGTAAATTATATAATACTTTGGCAGATTATTTGAAAAACAGCCCTTACCCTATAACCTTGAATAAGCGTAAAGGCTTTCTTTATAAAAACTGTTTATGTTATTCTTATTAATATGTGTTTATTTTATGCTCTGAATATTTTGCCCCGGCCACATATACCAGATAAACATGAAATAAAATTACTTTTATAGAGTGCGTTTGGCATTTATTTGCTTCAGGTATATCGTTACTGAACATGTTAATGTTTACACAATATTAATAATTTCAGTCTGAATTTCCCAGGTGGAAACGATCCAATTAGTCGAATACGAGATTAAATGGTTTGATGGATGATATTTTTAAGTTGCGCCTCTCATCACATACATCGAAATACCAGATTTCAGTTGCTAGACGTCAAAGAGAGATCTTATTCAAACTGAATTAGTGCAGGATATGAGATGATCCACATTATCACCTGAAATGAAAGGTAAAGTCAATCACCATCAGTTTCATTAAAAGATAACTCATTACGCCTATTTAAAATAGAGCTCTACATTTCCAATGATACGTCAGTACACCATATAGGAATAGATACCTTTCTGTTAACAAAAATTAACTCTAAAGATAACAGTATCGAACTCACAATAATTTATAAGAAGATGCAACGGAGTATCCATAGATGGACTTACGGACTAGCTTTAGAGTTTATTTTTTAGAAATAAAACCTATAAAAGTCTTCATGTTTCTAAAAGAAAGTCATAGATGGGCGGGAAAACGAAATGGTACCATTAAGGCCCTCTTGGATTCATATTTATAGGTATTTATGTAAATAATATATTGATCTCAATAAAATTTAAATACAGATCCAGATCATAGTCGGTTTTGAGTTTTATATATTCAATTCCAGTCTCATACAGCAGATTGAGCGGGTAGTCTTACTATTCTTATTATTGTTTTTAATTATAATTATATACAAAATCTGTAAGTTATATAAACAGCATGTATATTAAAGGCTGACCAATTATAATTGGTTTCCAAGATACAGGAATCCAACGAGTAGTACTGGAGCAGTCATATTTTGTTCTAATAGGAGCTGTAAACTGAGCTGAACGACCTTTACAACGTCAGCAAAGGTTCGTTAAAATTGAAAACGTAAACCCAATTAAAGACCCGTTCTCAGCTCACGTAACTGGTCAACAATACAGTTAAGAGCGTTTGGTCACTGAACATGTGCCGTACGGTGACGTCGTAATTCTATTACAATGTCGATTATAAACATACTCCAATTTGACGATGGGTATGTAATAAACTAAAATTATAAGTTGCAAACTTGAAATTAAAATAACTCGCAATTTTGCTTTGCCTATAGTCCCCTTAATAATGAATACTGAAAAATGAGTACCTAATTAGTTGACTAATTTAATTTTAAATAATTCGTAGAATCATATCGTATTAGATAACGAATTCTTTCACGAAGAAAGTTGGAAACCTCGAATTTGGTGTTCCTTTAAACTAATCTTAAATAGTTAAAATCTTAAACTGATCTTAAAATCCTATTTAATCAAATACACGGGATTTTACTGGATGTCGCTGTTGAGGACTCGGGTTTAGGTTATTTATAACAATAAAGCAAGATGGCTCACTTAAATCCTCTCAACTGTGTACCAAGTAAGATTTTAATTTTCGGATGAGAAGCAAATAGTAATCACGAGGTTAATTACACTTGCAGTTAAAGTAGTAATTAGTAAGTGTATCTTAAAAAGCAGTTAAAATTATACCAATGAACTACAATAAATAATTGATTCTAATATTTTCACTAAGTAACTAAAGCGGACGTTTCCAACTGCTTTATCGTTTAGTAAATATTATACAAACTAACGGTTCTTAAAATTGTATCAGTCGACTACTTTGAATTTGAAATTTATTTAGATTAAATAACTAATTGAATATATACCAGTTCTTTTGGCAAAGAAGTGTGTAGATGAACAATTGCAAATTCACAATATTAATTCCCTTTTAAGTAGGAGTAAACCAATATCCGAGGTAATATTGTCCCAAGCAGTTTCCAGTTAGGCCCAAGGACTTAACCGACCTGTAGCTTGCTTTCAGGGATTTCCTTAGGATCAATCATCATTTCCAGAGTTTATAACCATGAATGGTACTCTGGGTGGGTAAAAACTGTTTACATTGCTAGATTAAACCATACCATAAAAGTTATTTGTATATTATTTAATTATAATTTATGATTCCCAGATTACAAATTAAATCTTTTTCTTTTTAGGTATAAAATAATTTACTAGGGTTCGATGCAAAATTCAATTGTATAGATAATTGAATAATTTATATGTTTTGTAGCGGTAAGTATACAGTAAAACTGTTAAATTAATATCATGAAATCTACATCCACTAACAGCCACTAGTTCAAGATTAAAATTTGTAATCACTTCTAAATTGAATTATCAAAAAATGATATTGGTTTCAGCTTTACTGTTATATAGATAGAAGGTATTAGAAATATTTACTTGAAGTTACAAATTATTAGGTATTGGAAAATCCGTGTATTCTTCTCCGACTGTCACTACTAATTAACCAGACAGTTTAGTAAAATTTTCCCTAGCTTTGATTCCTTATCTTGGGTTTTTTTAATATTGCCAATCTTACGAGCTTCAGTTGTAACACGATTCAAATTATTGAAAGTATTTTTCATGTGCACTGGCACTAGTGAATGGCAATTATCAGATTATCCAACTTAAAATCCACTGAACTGAAGTGGCCTTGTGTTACAGGTGATACTTATTAAGGAACAGACATGACCTTGGTCCAACCATGCTATTATTCCGTCAGCCTGGCTGTGAAATTATTGTTCATAGAAAGTTTCTAGCGGCTTAAGTATTTGTACACTCTTACCTCTTGACACATTTACCACTTATATATGGTGAAAGAGATAGTGCAATAGCTCAAACTTCAAACAAAATTTATATTATAAATACCTCAGTTTCATTTGGTATGCCATTTTATTGCAATATATTGTTTTTTTTATTCACAACCCTATTAGATTTGGAATTCAGAAAAATTCATGAAATATTTATAAAATATTCTACGTATGTTTGAAACTGAAAGAATTGTTTTTTATCATAACTGCTTTTCTAGATAATAATAACGAATTTCGAATTTATTTACTATTGCAGTTTTTTATGATTATCCTGTTATATGGCTTATTATTAATTATATATGGATTATATATTTATCAATTCTACTGTTACATAATAAATAATTTATCTAATAATAACTATTCTAACTACTTCTCACAAATAAGTCGGAAGGAAATCATATTTAAAGTGATTGCAAAGGCTGTGCAACTAAATCATACTCATAAATGAAATTTGATATTCAAATAATATTACACTATTTTATATTCCATATCATACATGTATTGTGGAATATGAATTGTACACAACTATTAAAGGTTTTCACCATATTTCATCGAGTACTTCGATTGTTTTCACAAGAACTAGGAAAGAACTAGTGTTTATAATGAACGTTTTTAGGAGGCAACATATTGCACTCTTAAGGGCACCCCAAACGCCAAATAATTTTTTTTTTATACATTTTCTGATTATTATTGATTATTATTCTCTAGAAATTCCTCTTTCCAGTGATATATACACACTTCATATATATAAAGCTCTAAATTAAGATAGAACATTAATTTTGAATGTATGCTTGCAACGTAATTTTTAGCAGATATTTGCAACAACATTTGTGTTTAGCATCATTTTACTTTTTATAGTGCTACTAGTTATTTTTTTCAGTATATGCCCTATGGTGAGGATATAAAAATAAGTAAATTGGAGTGTATAGGGCATATTCAAAAAAGAATGGGAACTTGATTGCGTACACTGAAACAGAAATCAAAGAACACAAAGCTTGCTGATGGTAAGCCGCTTTCGGGAAAATATCGACTAACAGATTTAAGCTGTTCAATAAGCTTCAGATTTTTTATGGCCTAGCTATAAGAAGGAATTGTCACAGCCTGAATGATATGAAAAAAGCAGTCTGGGCCACTTACTTTCATGTCATGTCAAGTAACAATGAGCCAAGTCATGAACTCTGTCCTAAAGAACCTGATATGTGGTGTAAGTACAACATTGCAGTTATCGAGTGCAAAGAATATGACAACGACAAGCACTTTCACCTTCCTGAAATCATAATGTCAGAAGTAAAGCCAATATTTAGAGATCTCTCTAACCCTGAATTGTTAAAAAAAATGCTTAGCTGGTAAAACACAAAACCCAAACGAGGCCTTGAATAATTTATATTGGACCCGTGTGCCTAAAAGGACCTTCGTAGGCCTACCAACATTAAAATTTGGTGCCCAAGATGCTGTATTGTCTTTCAATGATGGCTATTCAAGCAAATGTAAAGTAATTGAGCACCTAGGGCTACAATTAGGTAAGCACTTCATTGAGGCTATGCATCGCCTAGACAAATACCGAATACATAAAAGTGAAAAGGCCGCAGAAGAAATTGGAAAAAAAGATCAGACAGAGCAGGACCTTGCTTAAAAGGAGACTTGAGGACCAGTACCAAGATGCAGAAGACCCAGACAATTCCAGCATATGCTGCTGGAGGGCACTAAGTGTGAGTAAATAGCAAAAATATGATTTTATTTTAGTTTTTGTTGATTTTCCGAAAGTTGCATTTTTAATATTTTGAAGACACATAAGTAAAAAAGTATTAAAGGTAGACCAATGAAACTTTCAGGACATCTTTATATGGGCTTAAACTAGTTTCCTGAGAGAGCATATTTGAATTGAGTCACTAACTTTTGAGATATTGATTTTTTTATTAAATAAAAATTTGTAAAAATAAAGTATAATAAAAAAAAATTAAAATAATATTATTATTAGTTGTATTCAAAAATCCTCTCTCACCACAACCTAGCAAAAGGTGTCCTCTAAGTACTGTAAAGTAGTTTCATCTAGATATCTCTTTTAGTCTTTGAGTAATGTGTCCCACAGTTAACATTATGTTTAAATGGCGTTCGGGCTCCCCTTAAAGGTATTAAAAAAAACGTAGTAAACATGCATGCTTTTAAAAAACGATGTAACAAAACTGATAAAAGTAGCAAATGGCGGTCATCGAAAAATTTTGTGTTGTCTGTTATTACATGTAAACTTTATAAATGTCCATAACCCTGTTGTACATTCAAATCATTCATAAATAATAATGATTTAAAACTAACGTGAATTTTAAAATTCGGTTTAGTATCGGAAACGGTTATTCACTCCTGACTATAGACACTCGCAAATTTTACAGTGAAAAGAACAAGTACTATCGCGGAAGACGCGTATATTCTCAGAACCTTACTTCATCAACACGCTTCACTGCTTTGAAATATTACGACGGCTGTACTGATAAGAAACCCTTTGAAGTGAAAAACAATGTAAAAGCCGATCAGTGGGTCTGGACCTGTGATAAGTTCATACTGGGACGTCATATTTTATTGTGGTTTTGTGTTCTCGTGTCCTTTGGTATAGCCATATAAGTCGGTTTTAAAGTTTTTTATGTAGGAGTAATATAAAAATACTAATTCACTATATCAGCAAATTTATGTCACAATCAATACAATATTTCTTTCTTTATCTGCATTATCTTTGTAATTATAGCGTCAGTATAATTGGTAAAGATCAGATTATAGATCTCGAAATGCTGTGTTACGGTTTGTTACGATACGATTTGTTACGGTAACTGAACGATGGTACATTTCCTTGATTAAACCTTCCATTTTAAAGAACTAACTGTAGCAACTAAAGCAGTAAAAGGCTGTTTGACCGGTATTTTGGTTTTTAGAAAACATATATCTGTCTAATATTATTGAACACGTTAACAAAAACATAGAATGGACAAACATTAGGGACTCTGTGGTGTAATGATTAACAAAATTACCTTGGCAAGGGAAAGGTACGAGTTGAAGTCTCGGTTATCAAAAATGTTTGTCATTCATATTTATTTTTACTTTAAAAATCATTAAAAGGCTGTTTGACAGGTATTTGATTTTTAGATAACATATATTTGTTTAATTACTTAACACCTACGTTAACAACATAGACTGGAAAAAAAATTGGGACCCTGTGGTATAATAATTAACAAATTTACCTTTCAATTGGAAAGGTGCAAGTTGAAGTCCCGGTTAATAAATAAAAAAAACGATTTTTTATTCCTTTTGATTGATTTTATTTTTAAAATTATGTTTAACTGTTTTCTATTTATTCAAGGTTTCCTATAACAACTTACTGATAAACCTTTGAAACCAATCTTCGCTTATGGAAACTATCATGACAGACTTAATAGAATAGACATCACAGTTCTGTCCTTTGGAGTAGAGTTCCAGATGTTTTCCCCTCCTGGAAGATGTATAAATCAGTTGTCGAGAACCAAGATAAAGTGTTATGTATAGGTGAGTATTTTATCAAATATTATCACAAATACTACAAACCACGTGGCTGTTCTTATATCTATAAAATATATAGGAGTGTGTTGTCACACACACACACACACACACTCACACACACACACACACAATGAGATGGAAAATACCAACCTAGCATACTTATTGGTAGGTGTTAAAGATGATTAGCCAATTCTATGAATAGAAATGTATTCATAAAAAAATCATTCTTATATACGTAAAAAATTAAGCTTTTTGAAAAAGGTAAAGTAGGCTATACGGATGAAATCTTTTCAAGGTATTCTAAAGACATTAGAGTACGGAAATGCTTATCAAAATCTTATAAGGGAACATGCACTATCATTGAGCATTATATTGTGTCTATCTATAAAAACAAATAAACCGACGAATTACAAATTAAACATATGCAAACTACGTTATATTTTTAAAATATAACAGGCCTGTTATGAACCATTTGTTTATTCTAATCATGGTTTCCCATAAGAATACATTTTTTATGAAAATATTTCTCATCATAAAAAACAAATTTTGTACAAATCATCTTGCCAAAACCAAAACTAAACCATGCCATTGTTGACGAATAAAAAATCATGCTAATATCAGGAGAGATTTTGGGCAGTTTTGTCTCTTTAGGATAAATTGCCGTGATCGTTTTCCAAAAAGTTGACATCTTTGAGCGAATGCTGAAGGCCTTTACTGTCTTATTTATAGTTTGTGTAGTTTTTTACGCGATTTAAAAAAATATTTTATTATATTACAAAAAAGGAGTGCATTACATACTGTGACTTGTAACAGACTTTGCATATTTTTCATGCCTTATTTCATGTACATAAATAGCTTTATTAGACTAAATGAGTTTATGGCTTCTCACAATTTAAAACTAGACATGATTTTGTTTACACGTATTTATACTGTTATTTTGTCGTTTGCATCATTAGTACTAATGTAAAAATGTTTGGCAACGCTTAAACTTGCGAAATGACATGCATTATTATTGGATGTACTTTACATAAACAATAAACTTTAGGCAACATTTTCACTTAATATAGGTTTGTACTCGAGATATCATGCTGACAGTTGGATAATTATACCTGTACAGCAATAGTTTCTACAGTATATGAAGTGACTTACCCTTCGATAACAGTGACAAACCAACATGGTTGATTTTGAGTTATATTATTTATCATAATAAATGGTTGCATATGACATAGCCTCATTGCAAACAAGGTACCTCAATGAGTGCGTGTAGAAATTACAATATTAATTTTGTTAAATATTTATGAAAAAGAGTATCAGAATAATTAATCTAGCTAGGTGTTTTGATAAACTAGGTCGACGTTGTTATTAAAATATATTTCCTTGACTAGCCAAAGAGCGGAGTCACTTTTGAAGCGTTGACAGTATATTCATTTTTAATGGCTAGCGCAAGTCATTGTCTTATACTTCAAGTAGATAAGACTCTGCAGAAATTTTGCTCCTTAGCAAAGCATTAATACCCGAATTTACTTTTTTGTTATCATGTCCCTGATTATTAAATATATTATATAATGGAAGGTATATATTATATAAAGGAATTATAACTACTCCTTTTAAGCGTGATACTAGTGAAAATTCAAATTTAATAAAATATTTAAAATATCAATAATATACAAAAATATATAATAGGAATGGTTTAGCTAGTTTCATATAGGAGTTTTTTTAATTACTACAAATATTAAATTGTCCTTCTGGTTAAGTTAAACGATCTATACAGGTTTTATAATAGCAGAAATGCTTGGTAATTAAAATAATATTTATTTATTACGTATTAGTTAAGAAATTGATATGAAAATAAACGGTTATAAATAAAAGCAGTTCAAGAAAAGAAGTGTAATAAAATATTTGGGAAATCTTGACTATCGCATACTACTTTTTTCCTTGTTCCATAATTAACGGAGTTAAGAATGTTTAACATGTTTTATGGACGCAGTAAATTAAGCAATTATCATGGCTGAAATATTTCTTTGATTAATATTTTAACCGAGTTTGAACTTAGGTTAGCATTTTTCGCTAGGTTTTCGTGATCGAATATATTATATCAATAATAATGAATTTACAATAAATGGAAAATTTTTATAAATAACAAAAGTAATTGTTTGTTACAAGAAGTCAATATTATAAGCAATACAGAAGACTTTTTTTTAATTTCTCTAGGTCTTGAAGAGTTTAAGTGTCTATATTCGAAGGAATGGAATACTGAATATTTAATAAGTTTAAAGTTGAAATATTTATATAGTACTTTTGCTATAGATTTTAAGATTGTTATAAAACGTATATCAGCTGTTTTTTTTCATTTTGTAGACTTTTATACGGACTGAAATATAACACCAGTAGTACCTTACCTAAAATAAACCGGAATGGGCATTTAGCTATACTCTTTACGTCCTTGGTAAATAAGCTTTTCGGTACATCATTCTTATTCTTGATCTAGGATTCAACCCCTAGTCATCATCCTTTAAAAAAGACATTAAGAAGGCCTCAATATATCATGAGTGTTTGTTAACAGAAGAATTAAAAATTTCCATTTTATTATTCCTCCACAATTGCCTAATATGGTTTAATTGTTCATAATATAATTGTAATGAATATTACAGAGAATTCCAAGTTACTTCACAGTTCACACAATAACTGTTTCACTCTCACTTATAGGCCTCACAACACTATTATTTAAACTTAGACATAAATTGGGTGAAAAGATTAGAATATTTTTCAGTAATTAGCTCCTAACTGCTATGTCATTTAAAAGAAACGCTCACATTACCCATGATCTTCAAGTATGAAATCCAGTGCATAGCCGTGGGTAACTTACGGCGTTTTGATAAAAGGATTACTTTGCTTTATAAATAGTCAAACACTCCAGGACTGCTTCATCATGGTATCCAACAGGACATCCGCAAATCTATGGTTTACACGAGTGTACGCTATTGCTATCATATACTCAAAATCTGCACTTTGTTCTGATTAACTATCCTCGATAGAGATTACATGGTTTCCAACAGAAACACCCTGAACCCTAATTCACCATGATCAGCGAAACTTTTCTAATCTGTAATCTGTCATTGTAGATTTAGAAATCCCAATATCAGAATTTTATTCTGTTTCACTTTCCAAGACGCTTACAACAAAGTCTCAGCAAGTCTTGCAAGAACCTAAGCTATCATACACAGCGAAATACTCCCTGCTATGAACGAATGAAGTCTGTCACAATAGCTACAGAAATCCTTATTTCTGGACTCGATTCTGTCTAACTCTTCAAGACGGATACAACATTGTCTCCAATAATTCTTCCAGTATTATACGCTATTATGAGCAGTAAAATCTACTTCATCAATGAAGTTAGTTCTAGTAGCTTTAGATATCCCAATATATGCATTAAATCCTGTTAGCTCTCAAGGATTTGTACAAAGACAATAAAATATCACATACCACCCGAATTCTTATCATTAGCGATGGATTAAGATTAATAGTAGTCATTGGAACAAATCATTACTCCTGCTGCCATATCTGTCTCATTGTTTCTAGATGTTTACTGGTTCATACATAAAAGTTTTAAAATTAAAACATTCTTATAATTCATTAAGTTAAAATAAATTGTAAAGATTAGTTGACAAATTAGGACTATAATACAAATATCTCACTTTGAGTAAATTTTACTATTTATACCACACTGTCCTTACTTATTCTCTATATTTTGTTTCTTGTAACGAATATGTTTAATAATCAGATTAATACGTGATCGGAATATCTAAAACTTTCAAACTAATTTAATATAACTAAAAGCTGAATTAATTTCAAAAGCATAATTTATTATTTAATGAAGATTATTTTATAGTTCGAACATTCAATGATATATATGAATTAACAACTGAACGGAATTTAATATAATTATTGTGTAATGCATGTCTTGATTATTTTTATATGAAAGAAAATGCGTTTCATATTTGTCATTTATGTCATAAAATATAATATTATAACTGTACACAAGTTTGTTGCGTATTAACTTAACGAAATTCTATACAAAAGTGTAAAGGTAAATTTAATACTAATTACATAATTTTGAAGACTTGGCGGATTTATAAGTTATATATAAATATATATATATATATTTTACATATCAACTTCAATAATCTAACTTTATTAAAGGGCGCGGGAAAATCCAATACGAAATTCTAATAGCATTGACATTACAATAAGGATTTATGACAGGCTCCGGACCACTGATTGGCTTTACTTCTTCAATTCAAAGGGTTCTTATCAATACCACCATTCTTTCATTTAAAAGCAGTGAAGCGTGGTGATTAAAATACTGTCCTGAACGTGTGCGGCTTCTGCGATTGTAGCCCTACCGTTCTCTTCTGTAACGCAGTGTGTGGCTGTGTGACGCCAGGAGCGAATAACCCATCAGAAATACAAATATAGCGTATATTTTATATATATATGTATATATATTTATATTTATATAATCTCTAATTTATTAGAAAACTAACGTATCTGTAAATAAATAAATTATAAATACATAGATTATTGGGCGAAAACGTTGAGTAATTGCCGTTAACTTCTTTTTGTAATTTGTTTTATTTAATACATTTTTAGGCTAAAAACGTGTAGGAAGAAGAATAAAGTTAAGAGTAGCAACATTACAAAGATTGCTCTATAAGAGCAATCTTTTGCTAAGGTAACTGTAGCACTGCGATCATAGAACTATGGGAAGTATATAATTTTCAAGATGTAGTTAAAATACATCCGTACGCTTTTTCGATTTGGTTCTGTGTTTTTGACAAAATTAGAAATCTTTATTAAACACAAATGCAAATTTCTTGTACATGTTAATTCTTATATCATTTGTGGTACTTAAATATTTTAAATTTCAGACCGAAAGTCTCATTTTGCAATGAGTGTAATTCAGGTGTAGTATTATACTCATCAACAGCATTTAGAGCATTATTAAAGGTAATTCAATTGTACAAATATGTGATTTTGTTGGTGTGTTTGCAGTTTGTAAATGTGCTATGTAAGAAAATTTATCCATAAGAGATATGTAATAAAATGGCTGAGTCCAATCCTTTGCGGTATTATTAAAAATGTATTTCATTGTTTAAATTATAACGTTTTGAATTCCTCGGATGAGCGAGAGTAGCTTTGAACGACGCATTTTGTATTCATGAGAACGCAATTAATCTAACAGCTGGTATTATATTAATTCTCCTTACACTTCATCGTTTTGTTTATTGCCTTGCTGAAAGAAACATTACTGAGAAGCAATCTTTCTGTAAAAGCAAAACTTTTAAATACAGACCTTAAGAGTAAATATTTTGCATTCCTATTTTAATATTCTGGGATGCTGTAAGAAGGTAAAGTGCTAAATTTTCACTATGATTTTAATAATATTACTATAAAGTATAAACGTATATAACAAATTAAAAAACTTGATCTGAATTTAAATTGTACCAATATTATTATGAAACATACTGACTGAAAAACTTCAAACAAATTATGTTTTGTTTAGATAACAGTATTTCGGACGTTTTTCTACTTTAAAAGGGATAAAAACAGTTTCGAGATTAGGATCTATCATCTTCTTCAAGTGTTCCTATATGGCCTCCGCTGTCTTATTCTTGTGTTGCGAGATGGGAAATACAACTTTACATAACTTGTATTGAAATTTACCTGTTGTGAGGCAAAGTCGTGCGTGTAAAAGCATTCGTGCCCCCAAAAATAACTTTCGAGATGATTACTGAACAATGGAAATTACCCTATTACCAAACGGGGAGATGAAAACACTATTTTTAAGTTATATGGTGCAACTGGTGGTATTTCTAAAGGTATATCCCCGTATGTATTGTAGCTACCAAGACTAAAACTGCGTAATACATGAAAGGACTACACCCTGAATTTAACCAGCTAAGTGTGATAAAGGAGAATTTTTTACATGGACGCGAATATCTTGGTTTTAAAAACTAAAAAATTCCACCCGAACAGTGATACCAGCACAGAATCCTGGGTGGAGGATAAACTTACGGTAGTTAGTAGAGGAAAGAATTCAACTGCAAAATCATAAGTAACATTTAGTTTTTGATGACAGACTAAACAGCGTCCTTCAGACTAGATAGTTTTTATGCTAGTTTAGATGTGTTCACCGTATCTGCTTTCTTTCTTTCTTTGAGTAGGTTAATTATAAGAGATGAGATAATGTAATATTTCTGTAAAAAGTTTTAACGAAATACAAAAGTTTGACACCTTCTAAAAGATAGATTAGTGTGACTTTCAAAAGGTGGTAATAATGATTTATTTCCTCTCATATTATTTCCTCTGCAAAGTTAAGTTGAATTTAATTTAGATTCAGGATTTTCTCGTAATATAAAAACATTTCAAAATATGATAAAAGTTTTACTTTATAGTTGACAGATTATAACTATTTATTATCTTGTATTCACATTTTTATTTACGCCATTTACGCGTAATTACATACTCCTATCTGAATAAGGTTGAACTAGTGGTTGTTTTATAGGCTAGAAAGAAGGGAAAATCTGGACAAAGTACAGAGGCAATTGTTGTGTGCCTCTGCTACATCAACAGCACTCTTAAATTAATCAGATTTATTCTGTGATGAATTATTTTATACTTAAAAAAACCAACAAGTGTAAAGTTATACGAGATGGCTTTACCTGTATCAGATTAATGGCTCTCATAATATGTATGTTGCGTTAGTATTGAGTACATAATCCATAAAAGACGGAGGGTTTGTACAAAAAATATTTACTCTATTGGAAAGAATGAATAACATTAAATTAAAATTTAAGAGTTAAAAAAAGTTACGGTTTCTGGAAAAGTAAAAGTTTTATAGTTGAGGCTGTAGGTAAATTTATATAGTTGTAGGTAATAGCCCACATAAAAAACCACAACAAGTGGTAATATACGTTCATTAGGTCGCTGTGTCTTTGTGACTATAACAAGTATGTCAGGAAGTCGGTAATTTCAATGATGAAATTTTATTTCTTTAATATTTCTTTATTTACATCATCATAAACAAATTGAAAGTGATCCAAAAGTACATGATAATTAAATCTGTATAGGTTAATATTACTAAATTATTAAGAATATAGAAATACATAGCGATATGAAAGTATTCTGAAACACTATAGACACATTTATTGACAAGATATTGCAAAAGATCTATCTTGAAATATTTAGACGATTGCTCTTCTTTCAAGTGCAGTAGCAGGTGATTATAGAGACTAATACAGGAGTTTCGATAAAATGTAGCTCTATGGAAACGATATTGCAGAAGTCATGCATTACTTGTAAAGTTTTCGTGAGTGTGGTTTGTGGACATGAATTTATTAAGGTTTTGCAAAGCGTACAAAAGGCACTGGAAAGATATATAAAGAAGGCAGAGTTAAGATGTTAAGGTATTAAAAATTGCGTTTAAAAATTTATATTTGAAAATGTATATTCATTTACCAGTGATGTTACATGAAACTTTTACTGATGCTCCAATAATCTTCATTCTACTCATACATTGCATTTGTAGGGTTTCTTTTTTAAAGCCAGGCTGGTATGGACTGAAATCATTGTTGTGGTTTAAGCAAGAATATAGTCTATAAATAATTACACTTTCAAAAATATATGAAAAGTTTGATAACCGAGAAATTAGTCAGAAACTATTAATATAACTTATACTGTTCTTTTTTAGGGTTTATTTTAATATTAAAAAATTTTACAACTCGTGGAATTTACCTTCAAAAATATAGCGATTGATCTGATAGGTAAGAGGCTTATACAAATTGTGAATGCATTTTTTTTTTTCAAAAGAAATGGGGAGATTTGATCTCAACCTGCTGCCATCTTGGACTCTAAAAAGCTTAGCCGCACTAAGTACCTAGAAAGAGTAGGTATCGATAATGTTGTTGTAGGATACTGTGAGCAACGCGAAGGAATAGGGATCGACAGTGACACAAAAACCTTCCCACTATATGATGCAACTCTATTATAATGAAGAAACCTATTGAAGAAAGAAATGCTACTAAAACCTTGAAGAGCGTAAGCAACTGGTTTAATTCTAACCAAATAAACCCGTTACAGACTGGATTCAAAACGAATTATTAGCTAGTGTTGGTTGTCGGAAAATTAATCAAACCCACAAAATTGCAAGGAAAGCGTTGATTTTGTTGACACCCTTTGCTACTTTCTACCATTGTGAGGCGGCCTTCTCAACTGTGGCAGAATTCAAATAAAATACATACTAATCTTAAATACTAACAAAGCCACGTGTTTACAGTTTAACACATTAGTTCAGATTTTTTATAAACTAATAGAGGAAATAATCTTGAAGGAAACAGGATTTTTTGATATTTGTATGATAGATAGTTTACAATTAATCGGCATGCATGAAAATATTTACTGATGTAAATGAATTATTATGTAAAATTATAAAGGTGCAATACTTCATTGTCATTCTTAGTTGACTCTATTGAGATTTAGGGCACCATGGAACGTAGTACAAACCTAAGGGGAGCCTTCAGGCCAAAACGTTTAGGGAACACTGCCTTAAGCAATGAAACCTTCAAATGATTCATCATCTTGTTTCAAGAAACAATTACTTAGTGCTATTTTCCCAACCTTCATAAGATGTAATAAGAGATAAAACTAACCATTGGCCTATTTGGGATGAGAAATAAATATGTAAGGCAGAGGGATGCAAATAGCTCACTTATGTCAAATGTACCAAATGTTAACTGAGTACATTTAACAAAATGTAACAAAATTGTTAATTAACAAGCTGTAATGTAATTTAAAAAGTTCCTGAATATTAATTATTATTAGATATTGCCATAATATAAAAAAATTTTATTTCGTTTAAATTTAAATAAGTATTTATCTATCGCAAGAATGTTATAAAATCAAATATTTTAAAAACAATCAATGCCTTTTACTTGCCTGGCAGTAATTCTTCTTACTGTGAGCTGTGTCTGCATTGTATTGCTCTAATGAAACACTCTTAAAAAATCTAATTAAATAAAAAAAGAAATGGCAAAACATAAAGTATACTAATTAAAAATTAGGCTATTTTGTTATTAAAATATTTTTTTTTATTAAAGCCTTAGTATTTTAGCATCAAAGTATTTAAAAAAAGCCTTGAAATTATAAAGGGTTAAAACACGTTTTGACTACTCCATTAATTTAATGATGCCACGGTAATATTTACCTTTGCATGTAATGCCAGCTTACTCGTATTTTAGTTAATCATCAAAAAATGTATTTTAATTTTTTAATAAAACCTGTAGTACAGATATTATACTAAATGTTTTGAATTTAGTTTTGTTTAGTTTAGTTCAGTGAGAGGTTTTTTTGTACTGATATATTTTTATTCTACAGATAATGGGAATTTTACATATAACTATTGCGATGTACTTTTGAAATTTATTGTGTTCTTAATTAAATTTGCCGCTTGTCTAATTAATTTTTAATAGCATATTTTACAATATTTAGTGTTATAAAACACAGGTAAAATAACTGTAATCTTTAAAAATAGTTTTCAACTTAGACGTGTTGAGTCTTTGTAATAAACTTATGTTTCTATTTATTTATTCTACTTGCAATTCTGGATACTTTCCGGCCTACAAACTAAAGCACTTAGGCATAGTGAAATTCACAATCAAATCAATGTAAAATTATAATAGTATTGTTGCAGAAATATTTAGAAATTTTACTGCCTAGCTGAAGGTATAGATTTTATAATATATAATTATATATATTTATGATTATAAGCAAATAATAATAATAATAATAATAATGGAATAGGTCATGCAATATTACCTATAGAAAATTCCTGTCCATAATGTTGTTAAATACGATTATAAGATCACCGATATTAATATTACGTTTTAATTTAGTGTGCTTATTTAAATATTAAATACTCCTCATACACAATATATTACGTATAATTCTCTCAAAATCCAGATTCATAAAAGTATATGTTGTTTTCTCCTAATAGGTACGATTTTAGGTGACAGATTTAGTTACAGAATCCGTTTGCACTCTAAAAATTTTATTTGTAACTTAACATTAAACTAAAAATTAAAGTTTAAGCTATGAAAATAACAACACAACTTTAATTTTATGCTTTGGGTGAAGAGTATCTTGTAATAGGTCGATAGACAATTTATCAGATAACCATTAACTGTCATACTTTCTGACGATATCACTCGCTAAGATAGTCCCTGAATGTAAATTCTAGGTCGAATGAGACTTTGCTGTAACTGTAAACTGCTTGGGTCATCATTGCTTCGGAAATTGGTTTCTCCTACTTAGAAGGGAGTTAATGCACAGAATTTGTAATCTGTTTCATCTCCTCACCTGTTTGCCAACTGAACTGAAGAGTTCTGCAAACCAAAATGTAATTTTATAAGTTTAAAATATTTCAAATACAGTTTAGAAATACGTTTTCTTATATTATTAAGAATTTTATTTTAATACATTTCTATAAATTAAGTACTTTTTATTTCACAATTAGTTATGAAACTATAATAGTTTATTTTTATATTTTAACCACCTGTTTCTGATTACAAATGTAATCTTAATTAATGATATTCTGTAATCAAAGACTTAATCTTGTACTTAATTTCCCTAAATATAAATTTTTATCTAGTGTTATTGGCATAAGTAAACAGGGACTTTTTTGAATTTTTTATTTTTTTTTCATTTCTTTAATGTATTTTAACTAAATAATTATACAAGGTACTTATTACATGCAGTTTTTTAAAATGTTGTTGTTTTTAATATATTTCACCTGTGTTAATTTAATAATTATTATTTTGAAGGGATTATTAAAAACTTCTGCGTGTAAGTAGTCTTTTAAACATCACAGAGTGGAACTTAATTATCAATTCGCGACATTTAAACAAGGATAATTTAAATGATAAACCATTGGTAAAAATAATTAGTTTAGAAAACATTTAAATTTAGTATAAATTACACACTGACTGTAGACACTAAGGGACTTGTACGAATATTACGTGGCGCTCCTCTGGGGGTTTATGTATTGTAAAGCAGACCGAAAAGGGACACTATATGTTTATACACGTTGGTTTTTTAATGTTAACCCATAAGTCTTACTAATTTTGTATAAAAATAAGATTTTTTGTTACAAATAACGTTTCTTAGGTACGAAGAAGACGAACAAGCAATGGGCTCCCCACTGCCAATAACTACAGAAGACTATACCTAAACCATTTAGAAAAACATATCTTTAGTGCAGTTAAAATACACAATTACTGTACTGGCACAGATATGTAGACTATGTACTCGCCCTAATAAACGGTAAACTAAGAAAATTATAAAATTAACCAAAAACATATAAATTCCTATTACCCAAATATAGTGCTTTGGTTAGAAATTGAAATTGCCTAAGCTTTAAAATTTGGACATCACAATAAGGTATAAAATCAATGTGGACGACTCGATCGAGGCGTAGCAGATAAAGAAGAACCAACCAGTTTGTCCACGACATGACACTCAAATCTGCAATACTTTTATAATTTTCTATATATATTTAACTGTTTTAATGTTGATGACCCGTCTAGGTAAACTTGTAATTTATTTTTTTGTTACTTTTTATGTTTGTGTAGCTTTACACTTTTTTAAATTATTTTAGTTTGCGTTTGACAGTGTCGTAATCGATGCGTTTTTAAGAATATAACGGATTTTTTCATACTGTGAGTACACACAGTAATATCTATCCCAGCAATCAAGCACTTGATGGAAATAAATAAAAAAAAATGTTCACGTAATAAATACATAACATTGTTGGCTATTTTAAATAATCTTGGTAATATTGCTACATGAAATAAATAACATTTCCAAAAATATTAGTTTTTTGTGTAGGTTAGCTATAACTATGCATACCATGTAATTCAGTAAATATAAAATACTAGAATAAATATTCATATATAATCGTAATTTAAAATAAAACTAACTTTGTGAGAAAACACGTGAGATGGATAAAATTTCTCGTATTTCACCGTTTTAATATAATATTACGTGTTATCAAATTGCATGTCTATACAGTGCTACAAAGTGACCCAGAACAAAATATTACCGACTATAAATTTATCTTTTTTCTCTTACATTGTTTATACTATGTTAACTGTTTTTTCTGTATCATCAATAAATGCAAAAATATATTTTTTATGTTGTATAATGATTGTTTACATAAGTTAAAATCTCAAATGGATAACTTATTGATAAAGAAAGTGTACTGTTTCCATAAACTGAAAACACTTTTAAATTTTTCAGGTGGAAAAGAAATCCGCTAAAAATGCCTTTAACTTTACATGGGTGAATAGGAAAACAATAATGTTCTCATAGTTTTTCTTTACAGATTACCTTAATGTATTAAATAGTTTCATTAAAATTTGTGAAGAACTTTACTTAGTTTTTAAGCAATATCTTTAACCAATTACTGCTTGAGTTGTAGAAAAAAGTAATTATCTACCCGATGTGACACAATTTTTTATCTAACCATCACTGGCAGCAGTGGGATGAAGAATATTACAAAACATAGATCTGTACTACTTAAAACAGTGACATTGTAAACCTAATGAAATGAAAACTTAACAACAGCAAATTGATATAGATTACAAAGGAATAGTTAAAATCGTCCTCATTGTACAGAATGTGTAAGTCACCAAGCGCTCTTGACTGTACCGTTGACCAGGTCACGTGGTGTGAGAGCGGTTCTTTAATTGGATGTACGTTTCAACTTTAACGAACCGTTGCTTGTGTTGTAATGACCGTTCAGCTCAGTTTACAAAATATAACTGCATTTCTTTTTAAGATTAGTCCCGTAATTTTAGAACCTCTTACAATGTAATACTTGTGTGCTTTTGAATATGTAGTTTACTTAGAACATTGTTATCCTGTATTCTGATAAAACTATTTAAAACGGGTTAGGTCTATGTCATTAGGAAATGTGGATTTTGTTTTGTTTGCTATTGATCTAAATATTCTTCTTATATGCGTTTAACTTGTCTTATATAACTTCCTATGAATAATTGGTGTAATCCGGTCCATGGGGAAATGTATGAAAAAGTATTTTATAAAGATTGGTTAAATATTTTACAAAGAACGTAAGTTATCAGAATGGAAACTTTCTTTTTTAAAAATTAGTTTCCTAGTTAAATTTGATCCAAAATTGACAAAATAAAATTGGGTATGAAAGTTATACGGTTAAATTACACAACACCATGATTATACTCTTGTTATATTAAAGTGTTAGGATGCTAGAAATATCTCCTGTTCCACTCGCTGTGGTGACAGTTTATTGTATTAGCCTTAGATTTCCCTCGGTGGTGTAGTATATTGTTTAATATGATTTTCTTACACCACGGTATTTTCTTCTAGATATTTTCACATGGGAATATATTTTTTTTAACCCAGGTATTTTGAGTCGTATTCCGTTTTATAACATGTACTAAAATTATGTTATGCCTTATCATTCATTGATTATTCGAATTTTAAAAGTTTATTTTTATTCATAAAGGTATTCTTAAAAATACAATCTAAAAAGGATATATTTTCGTCCAAATTACTAATAATAATATTTTTTAACATTGATATGACTTCAGCTCACTTTAATATTTGAAAATATTTTAATAATGATAGGCTGGTAATGGTGTTTTGTTCATATTATTACTTTACGCTAGCATTAAACTATCTACAAATATTTGAAAAATCACTTGAACAGTAACTACAGGTATTCAATTTTTACTAAATCCTGAAATGCTAAACTCATATATAAACTATGAGTACACTGATTCTATAAAAAGTATTTTATTATTCGGAACTTCAAACATATACTGCAAAGATAAGTCATTAACTGGGGGATTTAAGATTGAAATTCATTAATACAAAATTATATAACAAAAATATGAAGGCTCGAAAATAAAATAATAATGATTAATTTTGTATTCATGGACTTATTTTATTTTAACTTAAAACAATAAAACAAATTTTTTAAACTTTAACATTTAAAATAAAAAGTTATATTGTATAGCCTATGACTTGGAATTTTATTACGAATATTGATTTTTACATTGTTTTTTTGAGTACCAGGGTATAACTGGCTGAATGAAAGATGAAAACATAACTATGCTATGCGAGAGGAAAATAGTTTTTTATAAACATTTCACGTTATGTAAACAGTTTTATGAGTTTTGTTTTTTCGTTTATTTTAGTTTGCTTTACTCGTATATATAAAAATGTCAATGTTAAATTTTACAGGATCTGCCAACGATAGAATAGTTTGAATCCTCCGCAAATAAAAAATAATTTATTGGCCTAAAAAGCTGTTAATTCATTTTCAGCTATGATATTTACTGTCCAATTGAATACATAAAATGAGTGGAACGGAGTTCCAAGTAATGTGAAAGTGGTTAAATATGACATGAAAGGAATTCTACTACAAATATGTTCGTGTTTTCAATATGTGTCTTTAGATATTACATAAATTGTAGTACATAAATTGATAAGATATAAACTTGATTTATGCTCAACACTATGTTAATTATTTATTCAATCTTATTTTAAACAAGTAGTTATTATTATATATTGGTAATTATTGTATTTTTTTGTATATTTGAATGTGAGGTGCCGATAATCTATGAATAAACGTTTTGAAAGAATGAGCTTACATTAAATATTCAAAGCTAATTTAAATTGTTCTTAAAATATCTAGTCCTCTCTAAAAAACTAATTATTATCATACAGCAGTTATATGAAATGCTAAAACAAATTCGTATACAAGAGAAGAAACCCAATAACAGGAAAATTATGATGGTCGTAACTCTGGATTGTGCTTTGAATATTTCTACTACCAATAATCTCCTTCTTCCATGAAAAAGGAATAAATATAAATCATATGTTTCTCAGCATTACTATATGAGAAATATAAATTGTGTATACTATTACTTAAGGTAGTATTGCCATGAAAATAAACTAAAATCATTCTTCAACAATGTTTTTTTCTGTCTGTAACATATAAACAATACATACTAAAAATAGTAATTATATTTTCACTATAAACATAAATTTTGAGACTGAAAAATCTCTATGTTTTAAGATTTATACGGATTTTTTACCTAAAACAATATTTTAGCGAAATTAAAAACTACAAATACACACTTCAAACGATTTGCATCGTTTGTGAATTGCAGCATATAAAATTACGAACAAATAGGTGATTCAAGATTATCTGGCACTTATCTTTCAGGAGCCATTAAATTTAGTTTTAAGAGTCGATTAAAAATATATTTCTCTTATATTTAGAATCTCTGTTCTATTTTCTATTAAACGTCTGCACCTAATTTGTATGCATATCTTCTAAAAAATATTATCAATAAATTTCTACGATTTCTAATATTGTTTTTTATTTTAAAAGTATTTGTTATAAAGTAAAATAATAGTTTTTGTTTGAAAAGTTTTCAATTGTGTTGGCGTAAAATGTTGTTGAAATTATATGGAGAGGATTTTCAGCCTTCTTTTTTCAAAATTAAATGTGAATATTATAGTTTCGTTCATTTAAAGTTTATTTTAATAAACATTAGTATCTGAATTAATTTCTCAATCAGTGACAAACAATTTGATGTTATTTATTATACTTAATATTTGGCTATTTCAATTAGGAAAAACTGACGGAAAATTACGTAATTCAATTAAAAAATCAAATTTCTTGAGTTATCTTCAAAATTATTGATGGTTCTTGCTTTAATAAATTTACTTAAACAACACATGGCAGTGCAAACATTACTCACAAAATTTCTGCGCTGATAAAACATCTTAGCAGCAAACAAAAGGATTTTGAAGAAAACATGATTTTTCCAGACATTTTCCAACGTATAGTTGAAACAGAAAATATCAGTAAAACTACGTTTCGAGAACTGCAATATGATTATTTCTCTTATTTCAGATAAATTTAAAAAACTAATACATAAATACAAACTAGGTTAAAATAAACCAATCATACCAAAGCGTTGTGGCATGCCTAAGTCAGGAATCACAATCACTATGTTGTGTGTCAACTTCACTAACTCTAAAACATGCTCTTAATGAAAAACTATACACATCACTGTCATTAAAACTTAACTACAGAATACAGGTCATAAATACGTCCTGCATTCGTCTACTAACCAGCTGTGATTCCAAAACAAACTTCAAACAAAGAACAGGGTTATATTAATTATTAGAAGATGCAAACTGATTAAAATCCTTCTATGGCTGCTTTTTGTCAAAACTTTCGTTTCCTACATGTAAATATTTTTATTGAATTCATTTACTTAACTACATAGTGCGTTCACCATTGCTTCCTAGTTTATGCACAGACAGCTGAAACTTTTCATGGTAGTATTGAAAACGGGTAGATGTTAGTTATCTTGTAATAAAATTCCACTGAGATTCTATGCAAAGTTTCCAGCCTAAAGCATATTTCATTATGCTACATGATTTTATTAGGTAACACGTTAAAAAGATTAAACTTAACCCTTTCCACCTTTAACCATTATGTGATTTTCTAATTGCCATGAAGGTTAACTAAATCCGACTAATAGATGCTCACTATCGTTCAATTGACGTACTCCACATCGTACTCATGGAAAACGAAGCTCATTAAAAACTTTACATGCGTAAATTGTTTAGGCAAAAATAGTTAAAGGTCTTGAATTTACATTAATTATTTACATAACTAACTGGTATAATCGACAAAACACCTTTTTTGAGAAAAGCAGTACAAATCCAAAGTGATACTGTTTTAAAATGTATAAATAATATTATTGGGGAAGTAATTATCAAGTGTCATCCAGTTGTAAAGGGTTACTGCGTTATGGACACCATGTCTGATTCCCTTTGTATTTTAATGGAAGGCCTTTAGGTGACTATATTGTTTCAGTATTAGGCCTTTCACTTCGTTAGAATCTGTGCGAATTAAATTTGTTCTTTCAATATTTGTTTCTGTAATACCTATAAAGAAAACGGCAGAGTCTAATCAACGCAACTGCACAATCGCAATATGAAAAACCAGTATTTTATTTTACAGTGATATGTCACAAAATGTGAGTGGTGTGCTGGAAATCGGACCAATGAATAACACTTGAAAATAACAAATTTTAATTAAAACCAAACAATTTCATAACAAAGTAAAAATAACTTAGTTTAAAAATGAAGAGCCCCTAAACGTAGCTACTTTTACAAGTGTGATTCAATGCGAATATTAAGTCTAGTCCCACTTCACCTTCCAAATATTGCAACGCCCGAAATCCGACTGTCGTAGACTTGACTCCTTCAGTCTGGGGACCGCCTGATTGGAATTGTGCACCTTACGAGACATTGAGAAAACCTCGTCATCGAGATTACACCGGGTCTAGATTACGCTGCAATGCAGAGTTCTTTTTGAATTTCATCAGAGAAAGGTGGACTTCAGATCTTAGAATAAAGTCTGTGACAGTATAAGATTTCAAGTAACTCACGACTGGAAGATGAAATAGAGCTAACCTCAAAATTTTCAATAAGAGTTGAATTTGTTGAAACGGCCTAAGGTTTATCATGGCAAGAGGGAATATAATACTTTGAAACACATTTGCGCCTTTCTTTCGTAGTATTATGTAATATTTTAAAATAGAATCGTACAATTAATGAAAATAAAAAAATCATTACATATATTTGTTTTAATAATTAATTTACAAATAAAAATTGCACTAAAATTTATACTTCCGCATATTAATCATATCTTTAGAAGATATATCTTAATCATAAAATTGAAGTAAGATAGTTAAAAAACGTTTGCGGTAAAGTTTTTAAGGGGTATAAGATAACATTCATAAAAATTTCTCTGCCGCAAAACACTGTTCACGAAACATCAAAATACGGAAAGATATCTGCCGTAACTGAACATAGATAAAAAACATACATATATACTGAGATTAAAAACAAAATATATTTTTTCCGTAGATTATTTCAATGATATTAAGAGAAATCAAAACATTATGGAAAAGAGAAAACTTTAATCTCAAAATAAAATATATCTTTTTCAGTTTTGGTCACAATAACTGTTGATTGGTCAGTCTTTATAAAATCAGGACAAAGCTCCTTTCCATTATTCACCTTTTTAGGTCCTTTACTGGGTTTGCTGGTTTAGGTTTAATAGGCTCTCCGCAGTGAGGACCGAAATATTTTTAAAAGTTTATTAAGAGATCGAACCCTTTTTAGCGTTAGTTTTCTTATTGGCTGCGAGAGCAAACAGAATAAGGACAAGGTTCGGTCCTGTAAGAAGGTCGACGTTGATGATAGAAGTGGGTGGTCACGAGCTGGGTTTCAACGTTTCGTAACTCTTAAATAAGAAAGAAATCAGATGCCCTATATCCTTCGGCATCTGCTTTCCCAGGTATTTAATTGTAATAGCAATTTTTCGATAGGATTTAGGCAAAAATACGTTTATGATCATCATAAAACTATCAAAGTTATCCGTAAATTTTTTAAAAAGTGGAATTTGTATAAGAATCTGAAGAGTTGGCATTGTTCCTTATGAGGGATGTTTCTATAAAACTTCAAATATATCATCTTTAAGCGATAAAAGTCATTGATTATTTCAGAGACAAATAACTAGAGTGATAGAAAGAAAACGCTACATATTACCAGTTAAATTACATAAATGTATAATTATAGGAAAATTTAGCAATTGACACAAATTTACAAATAAGTATCTGTGAAAGTTAAACCTAAATAATTAAGGATATCCTTCAAGCAATCGGAAATATATTTAAGTTATTACCACTAATGATGATTTAATTTCTTCCAATAATAGTTTTTTCATGGTATAAGGAATAATATTGGATAAACGTGTAATTATTACTTGTATTATCGAAATAAATTATTATCTTAAGGTACCAAAATTTTTTACAGTTTGAAGGATTAACATAAAATAATGGAAGGTTATATAAAATACCAAACGCTACTGGAACTTTGTATTGTGTGCAGACAATGTGGCAGCTATACTCTGTTTTATTGCCTTAGTAAAATAGTTGTAATTTTATAGTCACTTGATATCTGAAATCTTAAAAAGAAATTCCTTGTGCTTGCATTTGCTTACTTCTGTAAATAAGAACACAATCTATACTGAATACATGAATATACGATAGGAGTTCTGTTTCTTATGTACTTGGGCAAATCACAGTGTGGAATTGTAAAACCGTTGGTATTCATCTAATTTCATGAATTTATTACTCTCTCCTAGCGCTTCGTAAATTGGTCTGCATTATTTAATTCTAAGTTTTAAATTCTAAAATCAGTCGCAATTAGTATGTGTATGATAAGCATTATCTCACAACTAAAATACCCTAAATAATAAGTTAAAAGATTTCAAGAGAATTTCTTTCCAAATAATCAAAAACCTTAGGGCAATGAATAAACTTAATAACAGTGAGTGAAGAGCTTACTTAAGGCACTAGATGTGCTAGTGAACTTTAACAACCTTTCATCTTTGTCCATGTTACACATCAGTAATACTTCCTGAAAAACAATACTTCCTGCATTAACATACCCAGCTGTGGTTCTCTTTGTTCATTTAAATAATCAATGAATTACTTCTAACGAATTTTCGTTTCCGTCTATAAATAATAACAAGTTACTAATCACTAAATAAAGTACTATAGTAGAAACGTATTTACGAGAACCTACATCAAGGTAATCACAAATAATGGATTGAATATTCAATAAATATAATTTCAATTATTGTAATATTAATTTTTCTATTATGTGCTTCTTTCAACACTGGGTATATCATAAGTAATCAATCAATCTTTAATCGCATAGTGCTTCAGTCACTCTATGGGACTTACATTAGTTAAACTATACCATTAAGGTATATGATATATACTTTATACACACACACACACACACATATATATATATATATATATATATATATATTATATATATATATTATATATATATACCCACCGTGATATATATACCCACTGCATTACGGATGGTAAGTTCGTTATAAATTGCTTTCAATATTTGTAGGAGATATTTGATGTTTTACTCAAGCAGTTCCTCATCCCGCCATTTAGGCCCCTTTCATATGTAATCTAGTTTCTTACCATAAAACCATCCCGATTCTAATACTCTATACCAAAGTAATGATAACTATCAATAATCATTAAATGTCAAGATTATAAGCCCACTAGGTTTTCTCTAAACATACACATGAATTATTTTTAGTTTTGGGTAAGTGCTGAAGACGACTATAATAGTAGTTGTATAAAATATAACCATTGACCAATAATACTAAGACGAGAGTATATAAGCATTGTAAAATTAGGGGAAATCCCTGCTTGTCTCAAGGGCCAATAGTGACTCGCTGTTGTAAGACATTGCCATGCATGCAGCAAAGAAAATAAATAGGTTACAGATACGAGTAAAAAGATAATTCCCAGAAAGTTGTACGAAAAACTAAAAGTTTGTTGCCAGGATTTTAGTTAATGCTCACGGGGGTTTCCAGGGGAATTTGACGCAGAGCAGCTAAGGATTTTAAAAGGATTATCACAAATGTCAGTAATGTTGAAGGGAAATCGTGTTGTTCTTTTTAGATTATAAACCGAATTATATATTTAGAAAGTTCAATATAAGAAGTTGTAAAGAACGATGGTAGATTAGAGCTCTGAGAAGAAAAATTCTACCACATATTATGAAATATGACAGATATATGAGATAAATTTATTTTCTTTATTTCGTGATATGACACCGAAGTTGGCTCTTGAATGCATTTCCTAGATCAGCAACCTGAAATAGAATGCAAATATTGGGACTTCTCCAATAAATATAATTTCCTTCACATAGCTGGTGAAACTTTTTTCAGACCATATAAAGTTTCCAGGTGACCTCTTGTAGGAAGCAGTTGGAATGAATTAAAAACGGGGAAAATAGGGTGCACATATGAAGTTTCAGATTACCTTCCTATCTCCTATTTCTTACTGAATTGCCATGTTGATATTCAGGAGAATTTTCCTGCATGTGTCCTATGGAGTTCAGTTATGAATTTGGGCCATTAAAATTAATTTTTTATTGATGAATATTTATTTCTCAGTACTCGATTTTGTAATACTTAAGCAGCATTACTTAATTATTTAAAGATTTAAATAATATATTTAAAGGTAATAGTGTGAATTAAAATGAGTGTTCGAATTTTGTAATGTTTTTAATAAAATCTTTTGATTCTTGCTTTTATTGTTTAGCCTGGATGTTAAAATGTGCGATAATCTAATGTTATATTTAAATAAATACTCATAATTCTACATGATATTTTATATCTTAAGTCAGTATATACAATCACTTATGTAAAAATAACAGAGACATCAGCGAAATATGAGTGAGAGTTAAAATAGATATTCAGGGATGAATTATTTAAACAACCAATATTTCCAGTGAATTTTTAAATTTTACGGAATAAAAATCGCAGAGCTCATATTCTGACAGTATCAATTTAATTATGATTGTAACAGTAATTCGATACGTTTAAAACGTAACCTAACAGTAGACTATACTACTACGATATCTAGTGGTCTATTGTTATAGTTAAACGTGACGGAAAATCCTGCATCTTTTTAATGAATTTTTTAAGAGCCAAGTTGCTCTTTGAATCAATACTTCACATGGGATGCATTGCTATTTGCATTAAAAAGATTTTAACAGAAGGGTTTGACTTTTAGCGTGAACATTTTCCTCCCAATCGCTGTAGACTAGGTGCTTGCCGTAAATTCAGAGTTTACATCTCTTTCATTTTTATTTAATTTTGCAAAATATAAAGCACTCTGTGTACAGCAAATACTTTGTTTAAAGCAATAATGATTCGTGACTAAAAGTTGGTAAACTGTAAATTTTTTATGTTTACCATGTTATTCACTTAACTCCACAAACAAAGTTACATGGATCATAACTTGTTCTTATTATAGTGAAGAAAAACATATCTATACAATAAAAATCTTTTCAGAAACTAGCTTTTCGGGCAAGGATTTGCTCAAATAAAGTTTGCATAAAATGCATGAAAGGTTTTGCATAAATACGTGCATAAAATTCCCTTAGGAAATCCCATGTACATATATGTTTTAGTTTATGGTATAAAAAATTAACTAAAACATCTTTACTTTTTCCATTTATAGATTACGTGAGAATAGGTGTTTATTAAAACTAATAAAATCCGTTTGAACGACATTTTGTTTTGCAATTACATAATAGGTACGCTTTTAGCACATATGTGAAAGAAGCGAACAATACAAAATCATTTATATATAAAACGTGAAGGCTCTGATGTTTAGGGGTAGTATGCTCGTCCAAAAATCGAGGTTTTGGAAGTGCGAATCGCACCGTAGTAAGGGCGTTTCTTTCTTTTATCAATTTAAATTTATATATTGTATTACATAAATATGCAAATATTATATAGTGGTTTGAAATGCATTTGTTCCCTAATTGAAATTCATAAAATGAACCTAATAACAAACATTTTGAGAAATAGTATATTTTACTGTAGTTTTGTTCTACACTTGATATCTCGTTTGGAGTTGAGAATTCCAAGGGCACATGTGATTGCTGAGGACTAAAGGGATTAATGGTTATTGCAGTAATGGATTAGGCTATTCCAGAGAGAGCTCGGTCTAAACTCGGACTAAACTTGAGAGATCTGACAAAGAAGAGGTTATATTATATTTATGAAATGGAAGGTGAATATAGCAAATCTAGTCAATATGAGGAACTGCACTTACTTTTGGAATTATAGTAAACAGTAAAATTACAAAATAAAAACAAGTACCATAACCATTATTTTATAAACAATAAACGGGATCCTAGATATATTGGTTATTTCAATAAATACGTGCTTTTTAATAAAGTTAATTAATCACTAGTATTTCCGACATTAGTATTAGTAATATTAACGAATATTTTTATTTCAAGTGTCTAAAATGTTGTATAAAGAAATCATGTTTTGTTTTAATCGGAAGCAAGAAACTCTATTTATATTTTTTAACATAACTCTCGAAAAAAGAGTTTAAAATATATTAGAGGACAGATGTCATTTACAATATTATTAGTGCACATTGTTACACTCATTTGATTTTTAAAAAAATCCAAGTTAAATAAAGTAGTTTTTACCAGCACACTTAACCTATAAACACTTCCACACTTTAATTAAGTGTTAAAATATGTGCCAAGTGATGTGGAGTTAAATTGAAATTCTTTGAATTGATATATTGTTACTAATATTAATATATTATTTAAGTGATATGAAAATTAAACTTAATAGTAAATGGCGCAAGTTTGATAACACATCATGTTTCAGCAGGAGTCCAAAATGACTTGGTGATTTTCTGTTCACAATTACATGTCTAATAATGTCCGAAAATAAGTTGTAACCCTATATCAAATGGTCCAGAGCACCAATACTAATGTGGTTAAACATGGCCAACAGATCTCAATAAATAAAGTAACTAAACTATTTGTATTCGGTAGACCAAATGACCCCTTTAACTACTAACAGATAACAGTCCTGGAACCCCTTAGTTTCAAGAGTTTAAGTGTAAACAAGTGTTTGCTTTGGCGAAAAGTTAGACTGAAACTTACTTTAAACTCGGAACTAGTTCAAACACAGTTTATATTGCCTTTTATAAATAAAACAGAAAATCTTATGGTAAATACGAGTATTTCATATTTGTATTCATCTTTTATACTTATGAAGGAAAAGAAATTGCCTATTTTTTGCAAGATAAATTCAGCATATGGGCCTTTGATGGGAAAATGTAATTACACTTCAGAAAAATCGTTTTGAGTATGCAAAAAATGTGCAAAGAGAATATTTTCTTTTTAATTACGGAAAATAATAGATAATTCTATGAAGTCAGAACAATTCACTGTAATAATTTGAGTAAATGTGGTTGGTTAGTGTACTCTTTAAAACCAATACGACATAAAACGTTTTCTTGGATCAGTTAAACATTATGGTATATGTTAATAACATATCCGCATAGTCCTTTGCTTTAGTCTGGTGGGAAATACTTAGTAACAAATTTATGGTTCCTGAAAGCGATTCTTTGAAGGCCAGGTAGCATATTATATCGATTTAATAGGTAGTTAAAAATATTTTATATGCATTTTGACCAAAATAATAACTTGGTCATGACAATATGTATGAATATGTGAAATTTTTAAAGTATAGGGGCTCCAGTGATAATGATCTAACGCTTACTGTGACTATTCGTAAGAATATACATTTCAGTAAATTTTCAGGATTTATGAGAAATATAAAGCTTAGGTGTTACCACTGTAATCCAACTTTATATTGTTCTTAGTGACGTATATTTAAAAACTGCCTATTGTTTTATTAAAATAATGAGTTTAGGGGGCACTTTCCCTTATGATCAGGGTGATTTTTTTTATTACTGAAAACAAAATAATCACCTTTCCAGTATTCCTAGTAATGTAAGCTTTAAATAACGACAAGTTTTGGTGAATGATTTAGTTTAGGGCCTTCAACGAGGACGATTAAAACAATATTCTTGAAATATTTCTAAATAATTTCAAGATGAATAAGGTTAATAATTATAATGATGAAAAGCATTCAAAATTAATAAATACTGAATGCCACTGGGTCAAATCAAGATTTCATCGACTTTCTATGCCGCCTAAGTCCTATATTTGGGGAGGAGAACACTTTAAAACATTTTATTCTACAAACTGGTTGGGGGGGGGGTGGGGGGGGGGGGGGGTGGGGGGGGGGGGGGGTGGGGGGGGGGGGGGGTGGGGGGGGGGGGGGGTGGGGGGGGGGGGGGGTGGGGGGGGAATAGTGTAAAAAAATTCAAACACTTTGATACACAAGCTGCCTTTTGTTGAGAGCTCTTAATCTGACACAGAGACACAGACCACCTGTAAATACACTTCTATTTGTTGGCCAGATAATAGTGTAAAAAAAATCAACACTGACACACAAGCTGCTTTTGAGAGAGCGTCTTAATCTTGATACAGACACACCCGCCCAGACCATATTACATTGTCCACTTGTTGGCCTGGGTCATAGGCTTGTACATAAATAATATCAATACTGAGGCAAGCTGCTTTGAAGAGGTACTTCAGCCGTTTAGAAGGATTATAAAAAAACTAAATCATTACTAAGGAAAATGGAGAAAAAACAACAAGTAAGTTCATTATTATAATCTTAAACACTAGAGTAATTTTCACACAGATTACTTATAAATGTTATTAGTAACTTGCATTATGTATTAATACCAGAAATATTATAGATTGTAAGAAATTTCCGTGATTTATTGTTACTATCTTTTCCTCAACGCATCAATTCTATTTTCCTCAACGCCCCGCAGACTTGAAGTAAGTGTTGCCCTTCCGTAGAACACACTGACTTTCCCTCCCAACCAGTTAAACCTCAATCATCTCATCAGGCACTTTTCACCTAGATAATTAAAGGACCTTCAAACCCCCTCTAAAAACTATCGCACAATTTGTACTCTTTATAATCCCACGCAAATGAACTTCTGTGTGCAGATCATTCTTACAAACACCTAAGTAGTCTCTATTGGAATTTTTATCTCCTATAGTAACAACTTCAGCTACATATTCACTTTCCAACCAGATCATTATCGCTATGAATTACCCACCACCCCCCCCCCCCCCTCCCAAAAAAGTAAATTGATTCGGTTTGACAAAAAAGGATTGGTCCAGAAGTGTCCCAGGAGGTCTACCTAGAGCAATTTACCAATCACCGGGAATTCATCCAACTATGCTAGATTCCGCACCAGAATGGAAATTCATGTTTAATGTTTGTTTCAGTTCAGATATTGATAAATTTTTTTTTTAAATAACACAGACTAATGTTGCTTCAAGGTTTATTGTATTGCGTCTACTAACGTTATATGTTGTCCAACTTTTTGCTGTTTTGAATTTTGTGATTGAATTAGTGCTTTATGAAAGACGTAGGGGCTCTGTTTTGAAAAACACATAACAAGAAAGAAAATTCTAAATTATACATATTATAAATTGAAATTTAAAAACAAACTCTCCAGTAATATTAAAGTTTTTTATTTTCGTGTCGCCTTTTCGTACCCAATGAAATATCGGACCCAAAATAACTGAAAAATCACTTTCGTTCTCATTGAATATAGAAAAAAGGCCTCCAAAAAAATCTAAAAAAAAACTCATAGTATTGGAGAGGGAGAGTTTTGTTTTTTTTTTAAATATTAATATATAATTTCCAAATAAAAAAAGCCATTCGAGAATGAATGTTATATCTATTATTTCTAATAATACATGACATTTTATAATTAAATTATACAATTGAAAATACTAACCACAGGAATTCAAGAACAGTGTTACCCTTATTTCGAAACGGTCCGTTCTTGCGTTACATTTGGTTAGGAAATAAACCATAGAACATTAATATCAGTGGTTTAGCAAAGTCATGGTTCATAATTTACTTCTTATATTTTATATGTAAAATAAGAAGAAAGCACTTAAATAAAATAAGCAAGAACATAGTGAAATTATACAGGTTGTCATTACCTAATGAAGTTACATAAAACGAGGAGTGTGGTTTTTATAATTTATTTAAATTATTGTTGGAAACTATTGGAATAGATTATTACTGTCGGCAATATCATTCATTTTGCGTATATAATTTTTAAAAATCAGATAATGTTAATAAATTTGGCGAGGTGCAAAATATTAGGTCAGATTGAAACCTCTTTGAGAGCAGGTTCATAACATACAGAATAAGTTAAGCAACAGGTAACAGCTAACTAAGAGCGCTAGGTTCTAAATATATTGATAAAAACACAAACTGTTTATTCTGTTTGCATTTTTATCTCTATCCATTTACTCGTACTTTAATTCTACATTCCTTCTAGTAATCAGTCTTTAAAATAACAGAATATAAATTAAAATAAAGTAAAAATTGTAAAACTCAGTTTCCGTATTACTGAGTATAATGCAGTACTTATTACTGCATATTTTACAACTAACTAGAAGAGCAATTGTTGTAACTTCCAGGTACGACTGTTTGTTCCAAACAAAATAATTAGTGAAGTAAAACCAAATATTACTAAGATATGATTTTTTAGCTTATGAAATAGAAGTGATATTCATTCATTAACATTACATGTCATGAAAATGAACTTTAATGGTTTTTGGTATTTAAAAAAAAAATGTTGCATACATACTTTCTTCACATAAGCTTATTTATTCAAGTAAATATATCATACAGTTTTGTAGGAAAAAAAGTGAAGCCCCTTTTTAATTTGTAACTGATATATGATTACTACTAATAATACTTTGAGAGCGGAAGTGTATATTAGTTATAGGGCTAATAGCTTTCAATGGATGGTTTTTCCAAATTACTATGAATTAACCAGCCAAAAGGTGGAAAAATTGTATTTCTCGGTTTGTTTTTATAATTATTAAATTGAAATTATAATCCATGCTTTCAGCTGTATATTTAGAGCAAAAACTGTTTGATCTTAGGCCTCTAAAATTAATTTGGTAAAACTGCAATTACATGAGCAATATTTTTATAAAACCTACGACGCAGTTTTATTCCCTTTCTTTATATGCGTTGAGATAAATATTACACAGATATAACTTTCTCTACTGTTTACTAAATGTACAATACCACTGAGCGGCTAGTGCTTGTTCAGTTATATAAAAAAACACATAATAATGATTTCACTTTTTTTTAAATTGAACGTAGATAAAATTTAATTTGTCATTACAAATTTGAATCAATTGAATCTGGTTACTAATTGAATATTCTCTACGACCTTGATGTAATATTTAGTGATTAATTAAGAAGGTTTAAAGAGTTTAAACTAAAGATAAATTTGAAATAATAACTTTGATTCATCCATTACGTCAAAAATAAAATAACTTTTATAATTACACACTGGTTTCGGTGTAAATATACCAAATAAATACAATAAATTTAAACTAGTTCCCTTTATTATACATTTCACATAACAACATATAATAGAATGAAACACAATTAAAATTATAGCACAAAAAAGCTTCTGGTCGGCTACACCGCCAATAAAAACCTCCTCGCACAAGCATTTGCTCATGAGCCAGAGCATTTGACTGCATAAAGGAACATTATTTTTCTTACATTATCTTGGAGGAAATGCAGTATTATTTAGTGCCTCACACTCTGTTGTCTATTTACCTCTTATGAAATGTATCACACCACACCGCAATTATTGTAAAAAACCTAAATACAGACAAGGTATAGTTTAATTGCCTAGAGCCAAAATGCATTGTGATTGGAAGAGGACGTAACCCAGTTTTATGTCCGAATTACAGTGGAATATCCCGTAAAAATATAAATAATCATCAGCAATGATAATTTTGGTAGGGGTGCAAGTAGGAGGGTATCAAAGGAGTTTAAAATTATCAAAATTTAGTTTTATCTCAAAATAAATTTATTGTAAACTTAGAATCACAAAACTAACTAAGAATTGTATATATTTTTTTAATTTTCTTCGTTTCACGTTAAATATAAATAATATGAAACTAATAGTTAGAAATTAGCATGGTTTCAGATTATAATAGTACTATCTTGTTTTAATTAAAAAGTTAATTGCAGTAGTCTAGCAAACGTAAGAATATTTAACATCAGGTACAAATTAGAGAAGCAGCTCATTTACAATTTTACCGCTTGATACCAAGAAAGTTGCCATTTACGTCGCTGCTTTTAAACGAATGATCTATTATATTAATTATATATTAAAAATAATTTCCTAGCTAAGTAGATAATTAGTACATTACAAAATAAGTTAATTGTCTGCTCACTTTACGTTTAAGGTTGCCAATTCAAGTTTTAGGCACATAATTGAGACATTTTCTATCTAAGACCTCAAGTGATATTGCAATGAATAACCAATCATAATATTCGATTTTAATGTTTTTGGCCGTTCTAAAATGGCTCTGTATTATATGCATTTACATTTATTGTTAGATAATGTAATGTAATGTGAGCTACTAAGTTTCGAGTTGAGCAATAGTTGAACTGAATTCAAATAATCACGCTGAGGTTTTAAATGTAGTTAATTGAGTAAACACACTACAAAATAATTTTGGCTTTAATTCAATCTCATTAGAGAAGTGGTCATTCTTCCATTGGTAGAGGGAAGTGTATAGCGTAGCGTGTTGAAACTCGAACCATGAAACTGTGAAATTTAAACCATAAGGTTGCTCTGAAATCCCAAACTAACTAGTGGGAAAAATGATTGCAGAGGGAAATATTTCAAACTACGCTACTGAATTAAACTTCTCTACTATTATAAAGTAAGTGTCCACCCCACCACGTGTCAAGGCCCCTGGCTTCGCCGAGATTGAAATTAAATTGAAACTTTATTAGAAGCGATTTTAGATATATAAAGTCCTCTCTTCCAGTTAACCTCAGTTACATGTAACGTGCGATAAAAATACAAAAACTAATTGAAAAAAAACGTGGAAACTGCAATGAAACATTAGAATTACAATTATCTCATTAATTACAAAAAATCAAAATATTATTATTGGACATACTTTCACTATTTATACTACGAATAGCGAAGAATATTAAGCATAGTGATCAAATTAATTAATTTTATGAAGCTTTATACGCTTTTTACCTGTTATTTTCAAGTCTATTACCTCATTTCAACCCTGAGATGTCTCTAACAGACAGCAAATCATACAGAAAGTCACTTTTACACCTGCATCTCAGGCGGTGTAATCAAAGAAGCCCTAATTGAAAGATCCAAGTAAAAATTTACTGATTGACCAAAAATTAAAGTATCTGTTTAGTAATGGGTTGTAGAATCCCTGTCCGGAAAGTGACAGGTCCGGATTAGGGTCCCGTCAGAGAGTTACTGCTTTAATGTTCATTAATTTAAAGTGATAAAAAATTTGTGTTTAAGCTATTTAAACATATTTTATTTATTTTATAGCCTCTTTCACACACACGTCATGCGGTGTATTACCTACCTAGTTATATTTCTAAATCGTCATAATGATATGTATTATAAATGAGAGTTGCACGATTAATGAAATTTAAAACAATTAAATTAAAGCTGTGTAAGTTACTTGTTTGATATTATGAATGTGAACACATAAAAACTGACGATGTTATCACACTATAATTTTTACAGTGACGTAGTTCTCACTGTCAACATCCGGGAAATAACTCCATTTCTTATACAACAATAAATCAAACTTCAATATGTAAATTATCTTCCGCTCCACGCATTCTTTTGTGGTTGCATATTAAAATTTATATTTTTATTTTCACATAATTATAATAGTTAATTAATGTAACTTATATATTGGTAGAATTGGTTTTATTAATAAATATAATTATTTGTATATATCAATATTCTTTTTATTCCATTAACACATCTAATTATACCTATGACCATATCTATAATAATAAGGATTATTGTCTCATTGTATTGTATTGTCATATATCGACATTAAAGAATTAAAATATGGATGAGATAATTCTAATACTTTGAAATTATAATATATACCGTATGAATTATGCACCAAATGATATTTTATAATTAAATATTAGTAACCAGCAATATTTGCTTAAGTTTATTACAAATTTACAAATTACAAATTTGAATAATTATAAATTTTTTTGTAGTAAAAATTTATAATTATTCATTAATATTGATTAAAAATTGTTAAAAATACAGTAAAATTCATTAATCCATGCTCATAAATGAAACGTTTCGTTGTTTTAATTAGCTAGCCATTGATTTTGTCTTTCATTTGGTAAAAATGTCTGGTGCACATGCACATTGTTTTGTAGTTGTAATAACAAATCGACTAATAATGTTTTGCTCGACAATTAATCACGACTCCATAATAAATAACGTTAATTAACCGATTTGATTAATACATCGGTAAATACGCACAATTAGAAAAACATTATATCTTTAATGATAACGCGCTATCTTTGTTATAAATAAATTTTATAATTTGCATCACAGCACGATTAGACTCGGCAATTGCCATTGACCTCATTTCTTCCGCTCTTACTCTTGGACTGCGTTATACGTATTAGACTCATTCAGAAATTGATCATTGATTGCAGCACTTCAATCGCTACACAATGTTTTGTAAAAACCTTATCATAATTACAAACTCACAATAAAACCTATATACGTGACTGTGTTATTTATTAATTTATTTTTGCAGGTTTTATTAAAAATCTTAATATAGGATAAATTCCAATCACAAACATTGCATTTTAATGAGTTTTACAAAGTTTTTGATTTTAAAATTATTTTTAATGGAAAAAATTATAAGTGAATATTTATTCTCGACTGGTATTGAAGATAAACCTACGGCTCACTAGTTTGCTCCGTTATAAACATAATTCCTTGTCTTGCTTTAAGAAGCGGATTCTGCATTTGAACCACAACTGCACTGGGTGGGGGGGGGGGGGGGTGGGGGGGGGGGGGGGTGGGGGGGGGGGGGGGTGGGGGGGGGGGGGGGTGGGGGGGGGGGGGGGTGGGGGGGGGGGGGGGCCTCCGTAATTCTTTTTGTATAAGTTACGAGTACATAGTAAGGCCATGGATTACAACGTTGTTGAGTTTATACCACCATAGAGGGCTATATGAAGGATCATTGTACAAAAAATGTGAAATGAAATATGCCTTTTATCAAGAGGCGGAGTTAGGGCAATTTTAGCCGTTCTCCACCACTCCAAAAACCCTCACATAAAACAGATATATCCATTAAATATCGCTTACAACTATAACAAAATTGCATTTTAAAATTTAAATTAAAATTTAAAACCAAAATATATACTCACTATGTAATAATTTAAAATCAAATTTTATCCAGCTTAATATGTAAGATAAATGTCAAACAAAGATAAATTAAAAATTTAAATTAACAATTTAATTTTTTAAAGAATTTCTTGTTATTGCTACATCATTCTCTCAAACAACACATGCCTGAGCACAAGTCATGTCACTGATCACAGGCGTCACAGTAGTTTGAAGTGGTGGCAGTATGAGAGTTTTTAAACCAGCATGACAACATTGACCACTGGAACGGTAGATATAAACCAAGAACGCTTTAAACTGTGAATGTCCAGCTAAGACTACTATTACACCGTTATATCAAAAAAAAAAAAAAAAAAAAAAACCCCCCGGGTATAAAAAACCCCTTTGGTTTACCACCGCCCCCCCACCACCACCGTGAACTTGGTCATTTCCAACCTAAGACTTGAGCTCAAAGTAAGACCAAGATTAATTTTAATTTGTTTTGAAAATTTAGGTACGTTGGGTTATTGAAGTTTAAGTTTTGGTGCAAACGTTTTTGACCCACGATAATTAACCCACCAATACAAAGCCCGGGTCCCCGATTTTTTACCGCTACAATCTTGGGTTATCCCAATAACCATTGCCCTGCGTTTTGTCTTTCATTTAATTTCAGAGCCCATGTTTATATTATGCCCAACCAAGGGGGGGACCCCTAAATTTTGGATTGTTTCAATGTCTTTGATTGAGTAGAACCATAAATGTGGGGCTCAATACTATCTAGGCCGAAACAGTATGGTACGTAAATTTGTAAAATCAATTCCCTGGCCATAAAAAATGAAAACTTAGAGTGCCTTATAATAGATTTGACGTCATTAATATAAATTGAAAACAATAGAGGGGTCCCAAGAACAGAAGCCCTTGTGGAACACCCCGTATGTTAACGCGTTTTTCCATTCAGCATATTTTTCCCTTTCTTTGACAACATTTGCTGTCGCACACACAGTAAGATACGATTTGACCCAGTTTAAAACACACCCATCGGAAAGAAACCCAATAAAACACCATTTATTTGTTATTCTTTCAATATATGTGGGAATGAGGAAGAAGGGGGGTAATAAAACACAGTGTTCGAAGGCTTTTGGGAAAAAGTTAAAAAAGCAGTAAAATGGTGATTAGTCCCCCTCTTGTTCCATTGCCAATCTGATATCATCGGTGATTTTTTTTTTTAATTAGGGTTGTAGTGGGTGCTGTGGAATTAAGGCCCTGAATCCAGACTGTGTTATTTAGATAAGATGTTTTATAGGTTAATTTCAGATAAGATGAAATTTGTTGACGGTACACCAATCTTCATCAAGGCATCTGTGAGAGACAACTACGAAGAATACTGAATTGGACGTAGGTCAGAAGGGGATTGACGGATTAGACATCTTTTCCTCAACGGACGAATGTGGAATTTGGACCGTCCTTGTAAACCTAAATTCGTGAGCCAAATAACAATTAAATAATAAAAACGTATCGACTATTTACAAATAATTTGGTAATAACATACACTATTGAAACTAACTAGGTTGGTCAAGGATAAAGTTTTTAAAATATCCATGTAAAACGAATATTCATCTATATGTCAAAGTAAAAACTTCAGAATATCTATTGTAAAAACAATTTTCAGTATCCCAGTATTTAGCAAAGACGAATACAGTGAGGACCATCTATGGAATCAACATGTATTCAACATATGTAAAAGGTAAGGTCCCCTCAGATATACTTAACAAACAATTGTATTCGATATGATGAAGAATTCCGATATTCTAAAAAAAATAATATATTTTCTGTATTCGTCGAATGTGTAGACTTAGAATGTCCCCGTAATAAACCGAATTTCGGTACGTATGAAAAGCAGAAGACCTTAATATCCATGTAAGAAGCAAAATGTTCAGTAATATTCTGAAGAAGCGTAAATAAGTTTAAATTGTAAATCAATAAAATTTTGTGAGTTGCTACAATGCAAGAAGAAGATGAGTTTGTCGAATTCGGCCGTCACAATGATTAAATCATGGGCTGGGAGCTGACATGCTACTGAGAAGCCGAAACTGTCTAAGGTGTTTTACTTTCCATTCAAAAAATTTCAAATAATGCCAAAACTAAGCAATGTAAACGTATTTTCATCCATTAATTAGCAATAACTGGTTTTTTAAAAGTTTTCTAATGAACTGTTTAACTGAATAAGGACGTTAAATGAAATTTTAAAAAAACCCCCCATTAATACTGAGTGAATCATAATGTAAGTACGCCGGTGTAACTGTGTCTACTATGTTATCCCCACAGTGTTAAGTAGAGGGATGAGAACCTGGCCCTTGTCTGAATTATTATTACTTTCAAGTATAACCTGCAGAGCTAGAAGCTATTAGTGTTTTAGAATTATATTTTAAACATTTAAAATTATCTTGGATGGGAAATCTTGAAAATGACTTTTCCAGGATTGTCAGATTTGTGTTTTTCCCTTTTGTGTTTGTAGCGGAAATTCGTGTGCAGCGGTCAAATCAAGAGCTATATTTTACGTTTTTGAAAGTTTCCCTTCCTATTAATTAATGATGTTGAATAATATTTTATATAAAAAGTTTTTCATAATTGTAAATGTTTTTTTACATTTATTGAATTCTAAAATTTATCCTGCATAAAGTATACAAAAAATATCAAACCAGCTTTAACCAAAATCAGTGAAAAAAGCAACTGAAAAGAATGATATCATTATAAACAGTATTATGGGACATAATATCGAATATAATTAAAGTGTGCACGAATAGAAAGATTTTGATTTGACAAACACTCGTTTATATTAATTTTGACCACCTATTACACCCCAATATCTATCTTTTTGCTAAATTATTTATTAGGTGATAAATTTTTATATGTATTTAAAGACAAATTAGGTTGGTGCACATATTACAAGTATACTCCCGGCCACTGGATATTCAAATACGCAAGTATAAAATTGTCCTATTAATCAAGAAAATTTAGTTTAATTAAAAACAATTTTTTAGTTAAATAGTAAAATAATACTCTATTTATAGTAATAAAATTATATACTACTCCTATTATTATTTTTAATATAAAACAAGACCCAGAGTGATATTGGGCTGCAAACATATTCTAAGAATATTAAGCCCATGCGTTGTTGATAAGAGATGAAAATACAAGAGTATACAGTAAGAAAATCTGATATCCAGGTGCTGTGGCTAGAATATTTAAGCAAGTGAAATCATCCCTTTGAAACTAATAACCCCATTCAGAAATAGAAGACATTACTCATACAATACAGAGATTTTTACAGCATATTCTTTTCGATGAAAAATATTGCTATTCAAGTAATGGTGCAATACACAGTCCCATAGCACGTCTTGGGTCCGATCAGAGAAATGGATAAATTCTTATTATAAAATTGTATAGAACTGTGAATTGTAAAAATGATGGTAAATGAATCCCAGCTTGCGTTTAAATTATTTATGTAAAATTTCAAATCCTTAATAAATGCAACCTATCCTAAACCATTTTTCACTCTCAAATCATTGATTGAATTTGATTAATAAAACTAAGATGGAATTAAGATTAAGAACGGATATTCTTTTTTATAATTTTATTAGCATAATGTTAATGTATTTGTAAGTGAAACGTGAACCTGTTATTTTGAAAAGCAAAATCGAAAATAGATAATTATGTATAACTCTAGTAACAATTTTATTTTTTATAAAAACAAACCTGAAAAAAAGAGTTTTCAGATAGCATAAAACATAAGACTTTCCACTTCCTTTGAATTTGACAACAAAATTAATATTTTTAACACGTGAAATGTATTAATATACCATAAGATAGTTTAAAACGCCTTTTGTATATAACCAAAAACTTGGTAACCGGATTATTTTGAGACCATTTTTGGCATTGAAAAAACCCAAAGTACTCTATAATGTTTACCACCCCAAATTGTAGTTACTAATTTCTAATTGACAAAATTTATAAAAGTAAAACTAAAATTAAGAAGAGAAAGGGAGTAAAGGTAAAATAAGCCAATCAGGTTTGCTCTCCCATGTTATAAAAATGTTTGGGAGTAAGTAAATAAATAGTAATTATGAAATATTTACAACAGTATTTTTGAGGAACCATACAATTTTTAAAACCATATTCTATAATATATTTAGCTTGCTTATTTAAGGTTCCCCTACATATTATCTGCAATTGCAGCAAATATTTTTAATATTTTTTCAATGAAACATTTATTATTAATTAAATATAAATAGTAGAATTGTTCCAATCATGTGAAATGGTTTATGCATAAACTTCAAATGTAACTCATACGGCCCTGAGGAAGTAAACCACTAGAACGAATGAGATGACAAGCATCACTTGTTAAGACATTAAGTTGATATGTCAAAGTAATTACTTTGGAACTGTCACTATTTGTCAGCGCATTAAAAAAGTGAGAAGTTATAATAACTCATACCTTCCATTAATATAATATAATTTATATAATCTGGGACATGATAACAAGACAAATGTAAAGCCTATTAATTGCTTTTGCTAAGGAACAAAATATCTGCGGAGTCTCATCTACTTGAAGTATGAGATCAAATGTACCTTTGCGCTAGCTATTAAAAATGAATGTGCTGCTCCAACAGCTTCAAAAGTCGACTCCCCTCTTTAGTTCAAGCCACAGAGAAATATACTATTAAATTATCTTTTTTATTTTTTTTTTTAACAGCAACGTCGCCCCAGTTTATCAAACTCGCATCTAAGAAATACAATTATTCTGATATTCTTTTTTAACTTAAATAATTTAAAGTAATATGAAATCGTAACTATCTACAAGAAATCACTGAGGTACATTGTTTGCAATGAGGGCCCATGTCACATGCAACCTTTTATTAGGAATAAAGTACTAATTATACTATAATATATAATATATATATATAACTATATATATATAAAATATATATATATAGAACAATTCATGCTTGGTATTGGTCATTGATTATCGTAAGTGTCTCACTTTAGGAAAACTGTAAGAAATTGGATCCTTTATTTTAAAAGTCCAACTATCTGCATGATTAATCTCGAGAATAAAATTAACATTTGAGTGAAAATTTTGCCTAAAGTTTCATGTTTAATATAGAGTGAACATCCAGTGATGATCAATTTTAACAATTATTTTGAGTGTTGCTGATCATTGTTTAATTTTTACGCATGATTATTAAACATCATGTATAATTTAAACTTGTAGACATAGTTAGCCCATAAACACTTTTTAGTCTAATGAAGGATGTAGTGTTAGAAGTGTGGATATAACTTGAAATTTTAGTCAACGAAATCTAAATGAATGATCTGTTGTGAATACACAGGATAATCTATAGAGTACACACTGTTACTTTGATATTTTTTAATTTCGCCTTCTAATTGTTTATAAACATTTGACATCTTAAACAATACAAACTATAAAACTGCAAGTGGTATTTAAAAGAAATGAGTACAGTGGAAGGACCATCAGCAATCTTGCTTAGTGTTACCACATATTAAAGAAAACTATCACTGCAAATTATCCGAACAGAGTAAAGAAAGAATATTAAAATAGCCCAAATCATTGTACTAGTGACAATCTCTTCTCATATGTAATAACTTAGAAAATTTTAATTTTTTCGTCAATGAACGGTTTAGTTTCGGTTTTGGCTAGGTAATTTGTGGCGGCGAGTATTGTCTTTTTATGAAGAGTAATAAAAAATTCTCTAACTTAATAGAACAATAAATAGAAGAAAAAATAGCTCACAACCATTTATATTAAATTTTTTAAAACACGTTTTTTAAAAAGTATTAAGGGTTAATTATATTGATTGATACCGGAGAAACTTCTATATGTATTTTATAAAGTCCTTCAATACTCAGTTAATATTTAAAACCCGTCGTATTTGTGCTTTATACATATGACAATATTAATGTTTTCGATGATGGTGCATGTCCCTCTATGAGATATTGAGTCCGTTTACATATTACTAATACAGTAATATCTTTAAAAAGATCAGTAGACTTTACATTTTCATCAAAGATTCCTTTATAATCGTAAATGAGAAATAAGTTTTAGTACGTATGCATGTCAATTCATAGAATTTTGACTGAGCTCCTTTAACGCTTTAGGGTCCTCACTGTGTAGGTTGGGTCGATATTTTCACGTCTGATTGTCTTAACTGTCTCTTTGTCCTGTGTAGTTCTAGAAAATATATAAAGAATAAAACCGTACTAATTGTGTAATGTTAATCATCAGAAATCATATTGCCTGTAACCAAATCCACTCTCTACTTTGTACAGATATAAGGATAGTCACGTTACTAGTAATTTTAGTGAAAATATTTGCAAAATTACAGTATCTTTGGTTCTCGACAACTTTCATTATGCAACTTTCAGACATGGAAAACAACTGGAACTCTACTCCAACGGAAACTTATTGATGTGTGTTTTCCCTATGCTCAATGAAGTGCGTGTATAGATATATTTTTATAAATATCCCCCACCTCAGCACTAAATCCTCATCTCACTCGTCTATGACATTGTACACAAACATGATTCCAACAGGTCACCGAAGAAGCCATACTAGTGACAGTCAAAAAATACCATAGTATCCTAAAAATAAAATAATTGATAGTTTAAATCACAATTCTATTCTAAAAATAAATACTCCAAAGATTTCTTAGAAGGTTGTTAGAGGAAATCCTGAATAGAGTGGAAAAAATTTAGCATAAAGAATAACGATCAAACCGATAAAGATGAATGACAAAAAGTTCTTTAATAACCTAAACCTAATTAGAATACTTTCTAATACCTCAACTCGCACCTCTCAATTGCCAAGTGAATTTGTTAATCATTACACCACATAGGTTCCTCATTTTAGCCCCATTCCTAACTATGTTTCTGTTACTATGTTTTCATTAATTAGAATAAATAACATTTTATCAAACAGGCAAATACAACTTAAACAGCTTTTTACTTCTTTTAAAGATTGTTCTTTAAAATGGAAGGATTATGAAGGACACATGATTCAGAGGAAATTTAACACAGCCTTTTGAGATCTGTAAAATGATAATATTTCAATTATATTGATGCTATAAGTTACAAAGATATGCAGATAAAGAAATAAATATTGTATTGATTTTAAAATACATTTTGCTTGATTTAGGTGATCCTAAATTAATTTTAAATTACTTGAACATAACAATTCAATAAACCCATATTATCAGGCTTTAACAAAAGGACTCATTAAATTCAACCGAATAAGCACAATAATACTTGGCGTCCCAGAAAGAAATTATCACAGGTTCCATGAACCACCTGATTGTTTTCCCACTTCAAAGGGTTCTTATCAATACCACACCCACCGTCGTAATATTTCAATGCATTGAATCGTGTCGAACAAGTACGGTTCTAGGTAAACTGCGTGTCTTCCGCGTATATGAGTACCTGTTTTTTTTTTTTCCACTGTGACTTTGCGGGTGACTATAGCGTCAGGAGCGAATAACCGTTTCCAAACAGAATTTTAACAATTCAAGTGAGTTTAAAATCATTAGTATTCTTATGGATTTACTTGAAACCATAACAGGGTTTCAGTGGACATTTATAAAGTGAACATAACAGAAAACACATAAGTTTCGATGACTGCTATCTGCCATCTTCATCAGTTTTGTTTAAATGGCTTTTAAAAAAGCATGCATAATAAATTAATGTGTTTTAAAACCTTTAAGACTTGATATATATTTCCTTTTAAACACTATTAATTATAAACAACAGTTCTTTCCCAAATCTTTCGAAAGCAATCACACGAGGAAATATGGTGAAATTCTGAGATGGTTATTTATCTAATCGTATTCTGCAATATATGTATGATATCCAATATAAAATATTGTAATCTTATTGGAATAGTTGGATTTAAATTTTTGATTAAGATTTCGTTGCAAACACCGCCTTTGCAATCTCTTTCCGTGCTATTTTGGAAGAATTAGGTAGGATAGTTATTGTAACATGTAGAATGGATATTATCATTTATAATATGAGACCTATATTAATTATAATCCATAAAACAGAAATAAATACAAAAAGTTTCGATGAGTAAATAAATAAATTTTAATTCGTTAATTCGAAATATGAATGAAATGCAGTTTATAGGTTAAAACAATTATTTCAATTTTTTGTAAACAACATATAGGAGCTTTTAATACAATATTTCAATAATTTTCGGAAATCCAAATATAATAGAGTTGGGAATAACTAAAAATGTCACTATATATGCAATAAAATGTCGTACCAAAGTTGAACGCAACTGAGTTCTTCATAATTAAGATAATATACATTTTTTTGAAAGTTGGAACTTTTTGCAACTCTTTCACCAGACATAAGTTATAAATATTTCAAGAGGAAAGTATGTACAAATTAGATTAAAAGCATATAGAAACTATTCTATGACGAATTATTGCACAGACAGGAAGACGTATTAATGGCATGGTTTGAACAAGGCCATAGTCCTGTTCATTAATTAAAGTATGAAGTTCTGACATAAGGTCCATGTCATTTAAATGGGATTTTTTAATCTGATAATTCCGAACACTTATGCCCGTGCACAACTGAAGCCCGCAAGGATTGGCAAATATTTAAAATATTTAAAGATATCGAATTAAAGACAGGGAAATTTTTATCCTGAACTGTCCTGGTTAATTAGGAGTGAGCAGTTTGAGAAGAATACACGGATATTCCAATACCTAACAAGTTTTAACCTTGAAGTAAATATTTAGCTAAAAATCCCTAACTAATATAATCAATAAACATCAAGCAAATTTTCAATTTTGCTAATTCAGTTATGAACTGATTAAAAATTGTATTCTTGAACTAATAGCCGATAGAGGACATAGATTGTATTATGTTAATTTAAATGTTTTTACTGTACGATTACCTGCTTGCTTGCTGTCAACAGAACATCTAAATAATTCAATGATCCACACAATTGTAACTTTACATTAAAACTCCAGTGAATTATTTTATGCCAAAAGAGAAAAGATTTAATTTGTAATCTAGGAATCATCAATATAATTACATAATAGACAAATAACATTTATGGTAGGTTTTTAATCTACCAATGTTAAAATGTTTTTACCCACCCAGAGTACCATTCATGGTTATAATGTCTGGAAATGATTTTAATCCAAAGGTAATCCTGAAAGCAAGCTATAGGTTTGGATAAGTCCTTGGGTCTAACTGGAAATGCTTGGGAAAATATTACCTCGGATGTTGGTTTACTCCTACTTAAAAGGGAATTAATTTTACGAACTTATAATTGTTCGTCTCCACACTTCTTTGCCCATAGATTCTCTCAGAACTGATATATTTTAATAAAATATTTAATCTAAATAAATTCAAATTCAAAGTAGTCGACTGATAGAGTTTTAAGAACTGTTATTTTTTTTAATATTACTAAAGGATAAATCAGTTGGAAAAGTACGCTTTAGTTACATAGTGAAAATATCAAAATCAGGTATATATGTTAGTTCATTGGTATAATTTAACTGCGTTTTAAGATATCCATACAAATTAACAACTTTAACTGAAAGCGGTAATAAATCTCTTTATTACTATTTGTTTCTCAATTTAAAATTAAAATCTTCCTTGGTACACAGTTAAGAGGGTTATCGAAAATCAGCCGTCTTGCTTTATCGCTAGAAATAACTTATACCCGCGGCCCTCCCCAGCGATATTCAATAAATACTTTCCGTGTATTTGATTAAACAGCTCCCACGATTCGCGTAACACTTGAGCTATTTAAGATCAATTTAAAGGAACGCCAAAGTCGAGGTTTATAATTTTCTTAAGGAGATAATTTAATATTTTGTACGATTGGGTTCTGTGGAATATTTAAAATTAAATTAGTCAAGTACCTTGCATCGAGTACTCATTTATCAGTATTCATTACTAAAAGGACCAAAGGTAAATCAAAATTTTGAGTTATTTCTATTTCAAGGGTTTTTAACTTAAAATTTTTATTTATTACATACCCATCGTCAAATTGAAGTAAGTTTATAATCGATATTGTTAATAAAATTTCGACGCACCGTACGGCACATGTTCAGTCAACAAACGCTCTTGAATATATTGGTGACCAGGTTACGTGGCTAAGAAAGGTTCTTTAATTGGGTTTACGCATTCAATTTTAACGAACCTTTGCTGGCATTTGTTAAAGGCCGTTCAGCTCAGTTTACAGCTTCCATTAGAACACAAAATATAAACTTCTCCAGTACTGCAGGTTGGTATCCTGTATCTGGAAACCAAATTATAATCGATTAGACGGTAATATACATGCTGTGTATATGTTTTACTGATTTTTATATAATTGTAATTAAAAACAATAATAATAATAGTGGGACTAACTGCTCAACTTCTGTATGAAATTGGACTTGAATACGTATATAAAACTCACAACCGACTGTGGATCTGGATCTGTATTTAAAGTTTATTGAGTTCAATATATTACATACACAAATACCTAGAGATATGAATCTAAGAGAGCCTTAATGATATCATTTCGTTGTCCGTCCGTCTATGGGTTTCTTTTAGAAACAGGAAACACTTTTATTGGTTTTATTTCTAAAACATAAACCCTAAGGTTAGCTCGTCATCTATCCATGGATATTCCGTTGCATCTCTTAATAAATTTCGAGTTTAAAATTGTTATCTTTAGAGTTTTATTAGCAGAAATTTAGCGATCTATATGGTTGTACGGACATATAATTGGAAATTTAAAGCTATAATTTAAATATGCATAAGGGAGTTATCTTTAATAACACTAAAGGTGATTGACTTTACCTTTTGCGTCAGGTGATAATGTGGGTGATCTCATATCCTGGCACTAATTCAGTTTGAATATGATCTCTCTTTAATCAAAATATTATCCATCAAACCATTTAGTCTCGTATTCGACTAATTGTTGCGTTAACACCTGGGCAATTCAGACAAAAATTATTAATTTTATAAACATTTCCATGTATAGTAACATTATACATAAAGCTAATAAAATGGTAAATGTAATCTATAAAAGTGATTTTATTTACTGTTTATCTGGTATAGGGGGCCATGGCAACATTCAGAGCGTAAATAAAAACAGTTTTTGTTAGAAAGTAAATCCTTTAAGTTTATTCTTAATTAATGATAGATAAGGGCTGGTTTTAAAATAATCTTCCAACGTATTATATAATTTACGCCAAGATATTCTACTGATCTTTTTAAACATATTATATGGAGTGCATTCAAACTATATTTAATTTTGATAGAATATACATGATAGGGGGTTTAGGAATATCTTGAATATGTTTTAAAGTTAAACTGGATACAGATTATATAAAAACGGAGGGAAGATTTAGCATACGTTCTCTACACCTACCACCTACCAATAGATTTCCCGCCCCCTCAGGAGAGGAAATTATAATTATAATATAAAATCACAAACCTATAGTTCAGAGTGGGTACAAATATTTTGAATATGTTTAAAAATGTAAAATGACACGGAAAAATATAAGAATGTTGGGAAAAAAAGTTAGGATACGTTCTCGATGAAACACCTGTCCCACTAATCTCCCGCCCCCCCCTCGGCAGAGGGAAAGCAGACTCGTAATAAATCAATCACAACCTATCATTATCATGGGTAGGAATTTTTTGAATATATACAAAAATGTAAAGTGACACGGAGTAGATAGAAATTTTGAGAAAAAGTTAGGATACGTTTTCAAGTCTAACGCAGACCCATAACTCATAGACCTAATATAAAAATCATACAACTATAAAAAGTTTTATTATATCAACCGTCCCCCCTATATCTCGGAGCCCTAATACAAAATTTAATCACCTATATAACTTTCAGGGCCCTAATAGGTACCTGTAATGGGGTAAATTTGAACATGTACCATGATTGTAAGAGTAACGGACAGGAGAATACATTAAAATTGAATTAAATAATAGAGTCTAAACTACTTAATATTTTACTCTTATTCTATATAAGGGATATTATAGATGTCATTTAACTTAAAGAAGATAGATTTAAAACTATCACTATAAGCATATTCTATTTACATATTTTCTATTGATCTTTAAAACGTGATATGTTTAAAAATAAGGTACAATCAAACTGCTTTTTATTTTTGATAGAATATACATGATTGTGGTTAGGAATACATTGAAGGAGATTAAAAGTGTGAACTGTATAAAGAGTAGATAAAAACGGAGGGAAAATTCAAGATACGTTCTCGGATAAACACCTAACCACAGCTTTCCCACCCCCTTAGGGGAAAGAAATTATGGTTCTCATAAATCAATCACAAACAATAAACATGTTTAGTTTATATACATTGGATTTGGATATTTCACTTTAAGGATAATAAAATTAATTAATATAAGGAATTTTCAAACGATAGAAGACACGATCACAATGTTATTATTGTTTTGTTATATTTAAAATCCAATAATTATAATAATATTATTAATTATTTATATTTTTAGATGTATATTATTTCGATTCAAGAGCCTTATGGAATTTTTAACTATAAACATTACAAATAAATCAACATCAGTGTTAGACATAATAATTACCTAACGTCTATTGAAAACACGCACTGAACTTCATGATGGTTTTTATTTCCTTTTATTTTTGTTTAGCTCAGGCCAATTCAACGAACTACATATTATATTCATTATCAAATGTAAAAACTTATAGATTTCATTTCCCACTGTTTTCAGATCAAATTATTTGTTACTATTTTAAACTTAGTTACACTGAAATTAATTAATATAACTATGAATTGTTTTCTTCTGTGTTTCCTACTATTGATTTTTAATACGTATTTCGAACACTCAGGATTAAAAGTAGGTTTTATGTCACGGAGCCGTAATACCTCGCTGACAATTACACGATTATCGCACAGTAGCTTTAAGTACAGAGAGAAAACTAAGGTTAAATAATCTGTCCCAGGACAAAGGTCGACATTACTAAAAAAATTGCAACAGCCAAAGACAGGATTTAAACCTGTATTATATTCAACCTATTTGCCGACCACTCGGTCAACCTCTGTTTATATTTATGCGGTTTGAACAAAATATCTTCATTATCATAACGACACCGGCCTGTGAGCCTAAAAATTAAAATATATGATAATTTGAACAATTCAAAGAATTTACTACGTAAATCATTGTTATATGTAACTAAAAAGTATTTATGGTATAGGAGTGATCGAAGAGATTTAATATAACAGAAATAAACACATAAAATGATGTAAAGGTTTTAATTTTATCAGCAAGCAAATTATAAAATTTTTGATAATTAGAAAACCACCACTAATATCAGATAGAATTAGAATGTGTAAAAGTTATTATATATGATTACGTTTAGGTATCGACATTTAAAAGAATATGAAGGATAAAATAAATTTTAATAGATAGAATAAATAAAATCTAAAGAATAAATTTTTTAGAAGAATAAATGTTACAATAAAAAGACTAATACGACTGAATTCTTTGTAGTGAGATAGAAATCAGTTTCGAGTCTTAAAGGGTCATTTTATAGCCCTAGTAAAAAAGGTGTGATTCTGTAGCCTTTTGGGACACCGAAAATCTCAAGAACAAAATTCCTTAACTTGTAATGGTTTACTATGCAATTATGATAGCAATGTGTACGGGATATATTTATATTAGTTTGTTTTTTTTAACGAAAATCATACTAGAGTGTACAACTAGGAAACGTTGGTATTAACCTCATTTTTATGAATTCAAATTACTGTCATTGTTTTTAAATACATCTCTAAGTCCTACGAGTGTTAGAGACAGTTTATGCAGAAGACGGTGAGTATGAATTCATCATTATAACTCTCTGATGTTACCTTAGACTGTTTGTAATTGAGAATTCTCTTGGTTTTATCTAATTATTAGTGTCAATTGGTAAAAGAAAAATATCAAGATCTTGTATAACATTTAAAATATATATTTTTTGCATTATTTATTATTTTAATAAACACGAATATTTTTCCTTTTATAATGGTTTGCTATCTATAACTATATATTTAAACATTCCTTCCTTGTAGCTGTCTGACGTGTGTACATAACACCTCATATTTTCCCCCATTACAACCTCTCACTTCACCACAAGAAATGCTTTAGTCCTGCAGGGCTCAGCTCATAAAATCTAATTTTTTGAGCGTTAATGCTTCTTCCAAGCTTTAATAAACTGTTCAATAAACTGCCAAAGTCTTTGTAGGAAATGTTAAATATTGAAGAATTCTAATTTTAAAAAGAAAGGAATGCTATTTAAAAAGAATATTATACAGAAAATGCCTTTTTAGAAAACATTTAAGTGAATATTACGTTAATTATTATCATACGGAGAGTATTTAAAGATCTTGCTTCAGACATTATTGTATTAATTGACCCTTGTCATGCATGTACATATGTTTACGACAACAAAGCATTTTGATTTGAATTATGTAAATTAATAAACTGGTTTGGAAAACTCTAGCTCTGTTATCTGATGAGATGATCATTTCTAATTGGGGGGTCTATGTAGTGTGACGTCTGCGTGTCTAAAAGAATGCTAAACGCTTGTCTGCCTTTGTACAGCATTGGAGGTCATCTTTGGTTGTTACCCTTTAGTGTGCGATAAACCGATTAAATTCTGGGTATAATTTGTTTATTCTACTCGTTAAACGTATCCCATATAATAGGCCTGGAGGCAGAATTTTATACTCTAAATTTTATTATTTTACATTTACTAACTTAAAGTAGTTTGGAGAATTGGAACACTTACTTATTAATGATGTGGCATAATTGTAGTAGTGAATTTTCAAAGTAATACTATAAGTCAATCACAGCACCGATGATTCTTTACTGAGATAAACAATTATAACCACCTGAATTTATAATCTAACCAATTTGATGTAAATTATTTAGTATACAAACATAAAACAGACACACTTAGTAAAGTAATTGCAACTTGAAAAGCGTATGGCAGTTGATGTTTACAGTGTTTACCAAACTGTGATTATTCTGGTAGTGTATTTAGTTTAATGAGACTGGTGATTAGGGTGTAGAGGATTTAGTTCCCAGGAAAATGCAATTATTTCTATATTGAGTGACTCCAATATAATTTATATGTTATGATTTCCTCAAGAGTTGGTAATCAATCCCGCATTTGAAATAAATTAGAATGAATTTCAAGTATAGAAATAGGCAACATGTAAATTCTCACACAATCCCCGCTCTTTACAAAAGTGTCATAATTTTAAAACCGGATTAATAATGCTTTTAATCAGTTGGAGTTCTTATTTTAGATTGTACAAATTATTTTAATTTAACAACAGATTAAGGTTAGAATTACTCTGTTTTGAAATTATAGTTTATACATTGTAGTAAGCGTATTTTAACTTTAAAGAGTTGTTTAAAATATAATTATTGATCAATAATTTTAAATATAATTTCCATAATGGAAAACTAATGAATAAATTAAGTTTAAAAAGACATAGTAGTTTTTAATTGTTAATTATTGAAAAAACTAAGAGTTAATTATTTATTAAATTATTTTGTATTGTTTGTAATTTTTTGTATTAAAGGATTAGAATTTATACCCACAAAACCCGACTATTATAATTTTTATTTATCATTCAGAGTTGTTTTACTGTTTATTCAATGGGTAGATTTACCTTAATTTCTAGGGAGGTTAGTGGTTACTAAGGATCTCTTTGGTAATGGATAAGAATTGCGGTATTTTATTGGGTGGTCATTTGGTACCGTCACCTTGGCGATTAGCAGTTCACATGACCTATTATCACCGATAAAAGATTGGGAAATAAAATTCATCGATTAATAAAATTTGTATCACCCCCTATAACGCAATGCACAATATATCACCTTCAATGAGTTTGATTTCTACCTTAGAGCTTTGCAAATCAGAGCTAACATGGGTCACTGTCTATTTAATTATGTCAATGCTATTTATTTTGTTGGCTTAATATTTCTTTCAGAACCCTGGTTGGAATATTACAGCATTTCATTTTTTGTTGTTTATAGGTGTATTACCAATAGCTACTATGAATGAGCTGATATACTTCTGCATCTTATTATATAAAGTGTTTTTTCTGGAATTCCATTTCATTTTTCAGTCACCTTTATCACATTTTATAAGAGTTTTGCTACTAGAAGTTTCAAAAAGTCTAGAGTTTAATAAATTTAGAAACTGTTAATATTATTATGGCCCGAGAAAATCGGTTGAAGTTAAATAGGATCGATTCAGAAATCAGAACTTTAGTATTAAAATCTAAGAGAAAGTGTAATACAGTATTTTAACCAATGCCAAGAAGATTCCAACTTCCAAATACTTAAAGCCTTGTAATTAGGTTTTGTAAATGATGCGTCTGAGCTGTGGTATTGCAGACAAATTCGAGAGTAAGGAAAGACAGTGAACTCAATAAGAAGAGATTTTCGACATTCATTAAGTTGTTTATGTCCTTGATGTATTCCTTTCATATCTTATGTAGTTTTACAAGGATATCATATCTTATGTAGCTACCAGGATATAATTTCTTAGTAAAGTCCACCACTTCCAGCATAGTACTAAAGTTAGTGTTTTCATTACTTTATTTATGGTGAAGGGTAATTTACATCACTCAATAATCATCTCGAAAGTTATTTTGGGGGCATGATAGTATTTTCCAAGTTAGACTTTTCCTCACAAGAGGTAAATTTTGATTCTAGTGATGTTATGTACTATTCTGTACTGCTGTTTCACTATAAATAATAAGACAGCAGAAGACATTATAGTATCAACTGAAGAAGAGGATAGATCCCAATCTTGAAACTTTATCTATCCGTTTGACGATGGAAAACGTCCGAAATACTGTTATCCAAATAAAACACTGTTTTTAGAAGTGTTACACTCAGGATGTTTAAAATTATATTATATAGAATTTAAGTTTATATATAGTTTGTAATTAATTATATAGATTATATACTTTACTAATATTGTTAAAAGCACGGCAATTTAGCGGTTTACATTCATACAGCATCCCAGCATAAGAGTTAAATAAAAATGCTAAATATTTAATCATAATGTCTGTATTTTAAATTTTTATAGTGAATTATTGCTTTACAGTAATGTTTCTTTCAAAAAGGCAATAAACAAAACGATGAAGTGTAAGGAGAATTAATATTATACCAACCGTTAGATTATTTGCGTTCTCATGAATACAAAATGCGCCGTTCAAAGCTACTCTCGCTTAGGCCAGGGAATTCCAAGCGTTTAATTTAAACAATGGAAAACATTTTAAGAATAACTCAAACAATAGGGTTCAGCCAGTTGATTATCTATTGCTATTGGGCAAAGTTTTCATATCTGTACGTTGGATTTACTTTGAATAATGTTATAATTTTATTATTAATGAATATAATATAAAACCTCAAATTCTTTCGTTATACAATCAGAATTTTTGGTCTTTTGAATGCTTAAAAATAAAAAAAAAATATTATAGTATTACTAATTAAAAAACACTTACAAAATATTTACTTTGTGTTTTAAAATGTTTTTTGCACAAACAAGGGTTATTATCTTTATTATATAGTACACTATCATTACGCCACCATACCGGTAATTTTAAAACACTCGGAAGAGTCTTTGTCGATAGCACAGAACTGTAATGAGGGATGAATCTCTACGTTGCATCAAATGCAGGCTGTAGTAAAATGGTCTTGAATCCTTTACTAAAGCCAATAACAATTTTAAAAATTCAAGCACTTTTACAGCTTTACGTTTTATTATTAACCCATGGGAGATGCTTCATTTTAATAATATAGTTAACAGGCATCCAAAGGCTCTCAAGTTTTATTTTTTAAGTACATAATTATTAAATATTCAATACTTGAAGTACAAAATATTACTTAAATCTTTGCAGAAACACAGAAAGAAATTCATAAGCGAAGAACTGTGTAATTGTTTACATGTTTAAAATGATATATCTTCCATAAATCTATGTCTACAGGGAATACAGTTAAGATGGTAAAACATACCTCTTATAAAGGTATCTTTGTAGGCCTACTGTTGGTAATCTTCAATATTTATTTTTATTATCTCCATGTTTTGCCTCAAATTTATTAAATGCTCTAAAATTTTCATTGAGAAAAGTTTTCGTGTAATTCATCATGCTTTTTTTTGAATCAAATTTTTGTGATATTCCAATTTTATAACTCACATAAATCATCTCCTGGCGGTACAGAATGTTAGTGTTATAATCACTTACAACAGCATCAGATAGAATATATTACACATATTAGTTTATGTTTTATTTTATTTTAGATACAACTCATATATAATATAAGCTATATTTGTATCAATTCAAATTGTATTGAGGTTTCCTGTACATTTTCACAACTGTTTCTTACATATTGAACCCTTTCAGGAGGAAAAAACATAATTTTTTTCATAGATGTTAATATAAAAAATACATTTTCATCCTGTCGGCTTATTCGCTTGTGACGTCACAAAGCCACACACCGCTTCGTAATGGAGAGAACGGTCGGGCTACAATCGCGGAAGCCGTACACTGTCAGGACAGTATTGTAATCAACACGCTTCACTGTCCATGAAATGAAAGGACGGTGGTGTTAATAAGAACCCTTTGAATTGAAAAATGTAAAGCCAACCAGTGGTCCGGAGTCTGTCATAATTTCTTATTGTAACGTCAATGGTATTGGGATTTTCGTATTGGATGTTCCGCGCTCTTTGCATAGCTTGATTATAAAAGATTATAACTTATGAATCCGCGATGTCAGCTATAGTTACCATCAGTTAGCATTAAATTTTACTATTATAATTTTCTATAGGATTTCGTTAAGTTAATACGAAATTTTAATAAATATTTCTGGCTGAGCGTCAGCAATGCCTATAACTCAAAGAACTAGAAATATTACATTTTAGTCTGGCAGTCCGCACAATTTAAGAACTAACGTAAGTTCTTAAGAACTGTACTGACAGTTTTTTTATAATAATGAATCACTTTCTTCATAGTACATGCCATTCAACAAAAGAAGGTGTGAACGAAATTTTGTACAATCATAATATGATATTTTAATATGTGACATAGAAATCACAAATAAGAAAAAATTGTCTTTTATACAAAAATAATTAACATGTGTAATTCATAATAGTTATATTAAAACAGTCAAGTTCTTCAATTAATATACAGAGTGAGTTTTATGTCCTGGCAAACCTGGATATAATTTAAACGGCCCGAGATATATATGTGAAACCTTGACCCTACCTATTATAACATATTTTTTTATTTTTTAAGTTGTTGAAAATTTTGCCCCCTTTTCTAAGGGGGGGTAAAGGGGGGCAACTAAAAATGTTCAAATACAAACCCCTATCATGTGACCCCTCATTATAAAGGGAATAAAAAAATAAATCCAATAATCCAAACTAGATGTCTCTACGTTTATTTTAAAAGATTTTATGACAATTTTACAATAATAAAATCTTGTCCTGTTTATCGTAACATGAGTCAACACTAACGCAAATTCTAAAAACAGTTACCTGTTTTAATGTAGCAGGTGTTCAAACTGTTCACCTTCGGCTGTTTGACAGTGTGCTAGACGTGTGTAAAAACTTGAGACATGATAGGGGTTTGTATTTGAAAATGTGTTAGTTGCCCCCCTTTACTCAATTGTAAATTTGTCATAAAATCTGTTAAAATAAACGTACAGACCTCTAGTTTGCATTATTAGATTTCTTTTTTTTATTCCCTTTAAAATGAGGGGTCACATGATAGGGGTTTGTATTTGAACATTTTTAGTTGCCCCCCTTTACCCCCATTTAGAAGAGGGGGGCAAAATTTTCAACAACTTGAAAAATTAAAAAAATATGTTATAATAGGTAGGGTCAAGGTTTCACATATATCTCGGACCGTTTAAATTATATCCAGGTGTGCCAGGACATAAAACTCACTCTGTATATCATTTGAATTTTCCAATAATTATAACATAATATTTGGTTTCATTCAATATTATTATATAACAGGGCAGTTTTCCATTAGTTGAGGGCTAGATATAAGGTAACCCCAGTCCAGATTGATATGATAGGAAAAAGCTTACTAGTATCAAAAACTAAGTGAGGGGAATCTGCACACTACACTACGGCATTAAATGTTGTCTGCTAAAAGTATTACGCTATACTACGTGTCACGTGGCAGGCTTCGTTGTGAGATTATAATATTTCAAGTCTATAGCTCATCTTAATCTTGGGATGTCCCGCAGACAGACGGTATCAATTATTAAAGACACTTTTACACCGCCGCTCCCACCCTCCCCCTCAAAAATCCTGGTGAGAGAGAAACTTTGGAAGCCTACTGAACGTCATGCTCAGATGAATCTATTGATGGAACATACAACATAATACATCACATTATTGTCTGTGTCATAATGAAGTTTCATGCAACTTTTAAAGACCGCACACATAACCTTTCTCAAAATATCTTGCCGCATGCTAACATGATATTTTTATAATTGTTAGGATCTCATAGCAATATTTAAATAACAATAATCTATGTACAAGTCACTTAGTAATAATGTTCAATATATTGGTTTTTAAGAATGTTTATTTTACCATGATAAAAATTAAAAATAGAATGTTGCTCTACTCAGTTAGTTTACAAATTTATTTATTTGGGCAATTTCACGTTTCAATCGTGGTTACCTACATGACCAATCTAACAATATTCACTCATCCTAATGCCAGTGCAGCCTTTATAGAAATAAAAATTACTAAAATATTTCAAGAAAACGCATGGACGATAAAGGAACGTTTAAAATAAAGATTTATAGATTGACAAAGTAAAGTTATCTGTGGAGTAATGGAGAGTATTCCCTGGATGGTAACCCGGAAAGTTATGGATTCGGATTAAGGTTCTGCCATAGTTAAAACTTTTTTTTTCATCAATCTTCATCGAATAATAAATTATACTTTTGACATTCATTCAGCTTTTATTGATATATTGGATAGACAGTTTTTAGATATTCCGATAACATATTTGTCTGAGTATTAAACGTATTCGTTAAATGAAATAAAGTATAGACAATAAGTAGGGACTAAATGGTATAAAGAGCAACATTTATTCAGAAAGTGAGATGTTTGTATTCTAATCCCAGTTGGTCAAATAATCTTAACACATTATTTTTAACTTAACAAAATTATATACATTTTTCCACTTCTATGTCTGAACCGATAAAAGTATAAAGATCAACGCGACAGATATGGTAGCAGGAGTAATGTTTTATTACAATTACCACTTTTTTTCTAGGGGTGCTACGGATAAATTCATTGCTAATGACAGGAATCCGGGTAACCTGTTACGTGGTATTTTATAGGATTGTACATATCCTTGAGAGTTAAACAGGATTTATTGCAAATTTTGAGATATTTCAAGCTATCAGAAAAAGCTTCGTTGATAGAGAACATTTTGCTGCTCATGATAGCGTAGGATAATGGGAGAACTATTGGAGAAAATGTTTTATCCATCTTGGGAAGTTAGACAGAATCGAGTCCAGAAATTAGGATTACGGTATGAATTCTGTAGGGATTTCTCTAACTGTGATAGACTTCATTCGTTCATGGGAGGGAATATTTCGACGTTTATGATAGGTTAGAATATTCCATGAATTTTTGAGACCCTGTTGTAACCGCCTGGGAAAGGTAAACAGAACAGATATTGGGATTTACAATGTCACAACGACAAATTTTCTAGATAGGAAATATTGCGATGCTCATGATGGCTTTAGGGTTCTGGATAAACCTGTTGGATACCTGACTCCATCCTGGAGAGTTAGATATGAATGAGTGCAGATTTAATATTATAATTATTTGAATATTTTAATTTTATGATGAATAATGATAGGTATTTTAACATGGAACTGTGAAGAATGCATAGAACCTGAGAAAATTCAGAAATGGATGTTGGGATTGGGTGGTAACACATGAAAGCTATTGTCAGCAGAATGAGAGTAATACTAAGTCACTGTAACAATACTGGTGTGTCGGCGCTATCGTTTTGGGACTTGATAACAACGTATGTTGGCATGTGTACGAAGAGAGCTTTAGTTTAAATTTAAGTTTAGCTTAGATTGTTATCGTACTGTATCTTATCGCTGTAGATTCTCTGTGGCAACAGACATATATATTATGGAAAAATATTTATTATGTCCAAATAGTTATTGACAGTGCGAGTGTTTACTGACAAACACCAATCATACTCACTTGTATAAGTATGATTCATTCTCAATCAATTAATTAATTTTTTATAAATATACTTCTTTTATATAAAACTGTACAAAATTAATTTATTTCGCTTTGCCCACGAATCTGTTGATTTCTACCAGTACATAAATCTTAATTATTTATTATCTATATTGACCATTGAGACCAATCACTTTAAACATTGTATTTTAAATATTTAATGCAAAAAAACATTGCATTTAATACATTTATTTAAAGGAATATCATAATATTTAACTTGGCTAGGTGTTGGATAAATGAGGGAGACGTTGTTATTAAAATATAATCCCTTGTCTTACTTAGCGGCAGAGCCGTTTTTGAAGAACGACAGAACTTTCATGTTTCATCGCTAGTAAAAGTCCGTTGTCTCATTAGTCTGGTATTTGAGATAACGCAAAAATTATTTTTCTTGGCAAAACATAACAATCCGTAGATGTATTTTTGTACTGACAGGTCCCAAACTAAAATTTATTTCTATTCCACTAGTAAATTATTACACATTTTCCAATATAATTTTTATTGCCAGATAGCTCTACAAATAAAAAAGTGCATTTCACATGACGATATAATCTTAGCTTTTCCAAATGGCACTAAACAATTATATTAGAAACAATTTGAACATTTAATAGCCTTATCTTATTGTTTAGTTCAATGATAGTGAACATAACTCCATGGCATTTTGCTGAACGTTTGTCAATATTGTTACGTTTGTCTTTTTAGACATAAGACTTAATGATAACGCATTTTATGTTTTATGTTTTAGTGCAATTATAATATGCGACTTAGTAACACAGGTGGGTCATAAATAGATATGTACATCGTGTGGCATTCTCTTATTCGTAATATAATAATGTATTCACCTTTTTTTAAGCATAAACCTGAAACTAGAAAAACTATAAACTACATGTGGTCTTCAGCAAAGACTACGCCAAAGCTTAACGATTCACTCAGTTATGCCAACTTTAGGGTCATGGAAAATTACCTCACTAAGACATTATTCTTATAATTCGTGTAAATATATTTTACTTCGCCATCCTTCTACGATTGAGGGCTCATTTTTATTTTATCGTTGTCCTATACACGGAGTCATATCGATGACAAGGCTTATGTAAAGTTTTGGAAATATCATAAATAACGTCATTACTTTTTTCCCTTTAAATGTTCAAAATCGTCTAAAATATATTACATTTCGCCATTTCCCCACGATTTATGGCTTTTTATTCTGCGACCTGACCGTCCCATACAAGGGAACGTATCGATGGCATATTTCTTGGTTAAGTTAGGGGTTTTTTAAATGCATGCAATTTTAACGTTTTTTATAAAGACAAGTTTTTTTTAAGTAATATTTTGTTTATGCCTATTGCTTCCTATAAAATAAGTTATCTTTGTATTGTTATAAATAATTTTTTGAACAAATCAGTATATATTTAGATATTTACAATATAGAAATAATGTGGTTTACAACAATAATACATTTTTTAAAGACATTAATGAACTAAAAAAACGTGCAGATATCATGAATATCTGACTATATATGGAATTAAAATTACAGTATGATATAAATTTCATATACAATTCCTACATTTTTTAGAAATTATCTTCACTGTTGAAACGGCATAGATTGTTAAGCTTACAAGAGCTAAATACAAGTCAAAGTCCGGATAAATGTTTTCGTAGTAAATAAAAACTTTTACTGGTCGTACAGTTTCCTAAAACAATATAAACAAGCCGGGTCAACCTCAAGACTTACTGAAAAATAATGTGGTATCTGTATTTAATAGTTATATATTCCATACATCATGAAAAGAATCTTATAATTAGACGTTTGAAACTCATATCCTTTTGTGATTAGTAAGAGTTATAGGTGATTTCAATCATCAAATGCTATTAAATATTTCACTATTAGTGGTCTTAAAGTTTACTTATACTAGATTATGGTAAAAATTACTGCTTGGTAAATTCTCACTTCTATTTTAATAATATTTTTAAAGCAGGCATGTTTTCTAAGTATCAATCAAAATATTGCTAAGCTCTTTAGACCTTAAGGTTTTCTCGATATTTTGATAAATTAAGCAGCAATGTATTACAATATTAATTATTAACATTACCTGACTTTCCGTGATTTTCGAAAACATAGCAAACGTAATGAAACCCAGCCTAACCCGTTCTAACAGCGGAGGCACAAATCGTGAACTTCTCTGCAAACAGCTTGTCCTCAAAATAGTGAGTTGGAAGGCAAAGTGAGAGGATAAAATATATGAATTTACAATTTTTTGACAGATAAAATTTATTTAGCTCGACACACTTACAGTAATCATCAGACACGCCAACAAATATTATATAATACATACATATATATATAAAATATTTATAGAACTGGCAATTTTCGGTTCCTATCTATTTTGTACTGTTCGTTAACTATCATTTAAGTGTCTGAAGTTGTGTGTTAACTGTATCAAGCTGATAAAATTATAATCTGAGAAAATGTCTTTTTATATTTTTAACCCTTTTGATTCCATCTGTTTTCAATCCAGATCATTTGTGCTTATGAAAATTATATCTCGCTTCCTGTAATATTAGAATAGTAATAACTTTAAATTTTCTCCTCACTCAGTATCTTTCCTAAACTTGACACTAATACGAATCTGAATTTAATATTAGAACTGATTTGTAAATTAATTACTAGCAATTATAAAGAATTAAATAAAGGATGGTTTAGTTTTTATGGGTCCACGTTAAAGACAGTTGGCTTAATCTGGCGCAGTTAACTGTCGGACTCACTTCCAGTCGATTGCAGCAGTTAACGCTGCCAGCAGCTTATCGGCCGGAAATCTTCCGGGCCTGCCACTCCACAACCGACCTCTGATTTCTTGGGATTTCAACATGTTACTGCTATACGTGTATCTATACTTTCCTCAGTAAAAACGTTTAAAATTATATTACTCCGTTTCTCTGTTGTGCAAAAATATATAATTTTAAAAATGTGTAATTGTAATAATGTTGTTTCTTCTTTATATGATATTTATTATTTCGTAGAGCAGGTGATTTCGGGTTTGGAAATATATTTTATATTAAACTGATATTTCTTTTATAGAACTGCTCTAAATACAGACAAAATATAATATTTACTTCACATAATGTTGCAGGCATTTTATAAAGAACTAAGGCAGTATCGTAATCAAACGGCTGAGGATAATAATGTCAAACTTGAATATGTGTTATTTATTCAAGACGAGACATGTTTTTATTAATTTTAGACTAAAGGAAAATAAAAATGTAATTTAATTAATGCCTGACCATCCCACTTTAAATTACAAACACCTATTGTACCTCCGCGTAGAAAAAAACAAGGTATGACGATGAACTGGACAGAGTACACCATCACAGTGGAACACGTTACGTTACACGTCTAGCATCTATTAATACACCAGCAAGCAAGTCTAAAACAGTCAGTACATGCACAATTACATTACTACACAATATATACTGCACTTACTAAATAAGGTCAGAGAATTGTGTATACTTTACCCTATTAAAATAAATTATTTAAATTGAAACAAAACGATATATTCCAGTACATGTCCGATAATACTTTGTAACATTATAAAAAACTGCAGAAATCCAGTTATCATAAAATCAGATAGTCAATTATTGTCTATAATAAACTGAAAAATTAATGTATGGTTTCGGTATAAATCGTTTGGGCCCTTAGCAAATAGAAATAAACATTTCTTGAAATATCCGAGTAAAAATGGATAAGAGAGCGGAAAAAATAACTCTAATATAAAAAAGGTAGTATTCCACATTGTAACAATGACTGATGTACCAAGCAATCCTGAGCTTAATTTCGAAACTTAAAAGTCAATAATTTTATTAATCAGGGAATGTCCCTCGGAGAAACATCTAGTAACACAATCATGCATTTTTACTTCATCCCGGTAGACAAAAGAAAGGTTGAGCAAACCTATTAAGTGATAGGTTTTAATGACGGTCAGTTAAATATCATGGCTGGTAATGTACTATCAAAGACCTTATTCTCGTCTAATTATAAATAACATTTTGTGTTTAAGTATAAATAAAATGTTTAATTCGCCTCCGTATTCTTTTTAATTAGTTTCGAGTCATAGTAAGCCATGGATACAACGTTTTGTGTTATACTCCATAGAGGGCTTTGAGGATCATTGTACTAATAATGTGAAATGAAATATGCCTTTATTCAAGAGGCGGAGTTAGGGCTATTAACCCTCTCTACCACTCAACCTCACATAATATACAGATAAATATATATATATATATATATATATATATATATATATATACATATTTACATTAAATATCCTTAAAACTATAACAAATTCCATTTTAAACTTAAATTTAAATTTAACCAAAATATATACTACTATGTAATAGTTACAAATCAAATTTATCAGCTTAATATGTAAACAAATTTCTAACAAAGATAAATTAAAACTTAAATTAACAATTTACTTTTTAAAAGAATTTCTTGTTATTGCTACATTCATTCTCTCAAACACACAGCCTGACCACAAGCACGCCACGAGCACCGCCACCCGTCACCCCCACAGACCGCCCAGCAACAGGTCCCTGACCCCCGCCCCAAAACGAGCTCGACCTTCTATAATACGGATATCATCAGGAAGAGAGTTCCAGAGGCGACATGCCTGAACAGTGAACGACCTACTGAAGAAGTTCGATCGATGAACAGGAATTGAAAGTAACGTGGATCCCCTTCTCGTAGGTCGTTCACTTATATCAAAAATACATTTGAAATTTTCGGACAGGTAAACAGGTGACCTGTTTCTGATAACTGAATGCAGAGTTGAAAGAATGTGAAGTTGGCGAAATTGTTGAAGTTTCAGAAGCGATAGCTGTTTGAGAAATGGAGTCACACGCTCATAACGTCTGAGATTGAAAATAAATCTGATACAATAGTTTTGAGTACGTTGAAGCCTGTCCGAAAGCTCAACAGTCATGTCACTGATCACAGCGTCACAGTAGTTGAAGTGTGGCAGTATGAGAGTTTTAACCAGCATAACCTTGACACTGAACGGTAGATATAAAGCAAAACTCTTTAAATGCTGTGAATGCCAGCAAATACTCTATTACACGTTACCTTAACCTGGTCATTCTACTTAAGACTTGAGCTCATAGTAAGACCAAGATTTTTTATTTGTTTTGAAAATTTAGTACGTGGTTATTGAGTTTAAGTTTTGGTGCAACGTTGACGTCCAAACGGTCGATCAATCTTGGGTTTCCCAATACCATTGCCAGTGTTTTGTCTTCATTTAATTTCAGCCCATGTTTATTTGCCCAACAAGCAATTGATTCAATGTCTTCATTGATTAGAAACCATAAATGTGCTCAATTCATCAGGTGAACAGTGTACGTAAATTTTTAAATCATCGGCATAAAGATGAAACTTAGAGTCCCTTATAATAGATGTGTGACGTCATTAATATAAATTGAGAACAATAGGGGTCCAAGAACAGAGCCCTGTAGATCACCCCGTGTTACGGTTTTCCATTCAGATATTGTTTCCCTTTCTTTGACACATTGCTGTCGCCCAGTAAGATACGATTTGACCCAGTTAGACACCCATCGGAGAAACCATACCTCTTCAATTTTATGAGGAGAAGGGGGTAATAAACACAGTCGAAGGCTTTGGGAAAGTCAAAAAGCAGTTAAATGGTGATTAGTCTCTTGTCCATTGCCAATCTGATATCATCGGTGATTTTAATTAGGGTTGTGGTGGTGCTGTGATTAGGCCTGAATCCAGACTGGTATTTAAATTAGGTGTTATAGGTATTCAGATAAGATGAAATTTGTTAATGTACCACTCTTTCAAGGCATTTGGAGAGATAAGGGAGAATACAGATTGGAAGTAGGTCAGAAGGGGATTGCGGGTTAGACACTTTTCTCAACAGACGAAGGAATGTGGACCGTCCTTGTAAATAATTCGTGACAAATAACAATTAAATATAAAATTAGCCTATTTAAATTTGTATACCATACACTATGAAACTAACTAGGTTGGTCAAGGATGAAGTTTTAAAATAGTCATGTAAACGAATATTCATTGTATGTCAAAGTAAAAACTTCAGATATCCATGTAAAACAATTTTCAGTATCCATTATTTGTCAAAGATGAATACTTTGGATATCTATGGAAACACATGTGCAACATATGTAAAAGGTAATGTCCTCACATATACTTAAAAACAACTGTTCGATATGATGAAGAATTCCGATATCTATACAAAAATAATTTTCTGTATTCGTCGAATGTGTAGACTTGAGATATCCCTATAACCAAATTCGGTACGTATGTTTATGGATATATGAAGACCTTAAATATCCATGTAAACAAATGTTCAGTATATGCTGAAAAATAAATAAGTTTTAATTGCGACTCAATAAAATTGTGAGTGCTACTGCAAAAATATGATTGTGAATTCGGCCGTCACAATGATTAAATCATGGGCTGGGAGCTGACATGCTACTGAATCGAACTGTTTAAGGTGTTTTAAAACTTTCCATTCAAAAATTCAAAAATGCCAAACTAAAAGCAATGTAAACATATTTCATCCATTAATGAGCAAAACTGTTTTATAAGTTTTCTAAGAACTGTTTTACGAATAAAACGTAAATTAAATTTAAGACCATTAATACTGAGTGAATCATATGTAAGTACCGGTGTACTGGTCACTATTTTATCCCCACAGTGTTAAAGAGAAGAACCTGGCCCTTTCTGAATTATTTTACTTTAAGTATAACCTCAGAGCTACAAGCTATTAGTTTTAATATTTTAACATTTAATTATCTAGATGGAAATCTTGAAAATGACTTTCAGGATTTTCAGATTTGTGTTTTCCTTTTATGCTGTACGGAAATTCGTGTGCAGCGGCAAATAAGAGCTAGATTTACGTTTGAAAGTTTCCTTCTATCATAATGATGTGAATAATTTTATATAAAGTTTTCATAATTGATGTTTTAAAATATTGCATAAAGTATATAAAAATATCAAACCAGCTTAAAAAAATCAGTGAAAAAACATTGAAAAGAATGTATCATTATAAACAGTATATGGGACATAATGTCGATTAAATAAAGTGGTGTAAGATAGAAGGATTTTTATTTGACAAACAATCATTATATTATTTTGACTCCTTTACACCCCAATATCTATCTTTGCTAAATTATTTATTAGGGATAATTTATATATGTATTGAAAGACAAAGTAGGTTGTGCACATATACAAGTTACTTCCGGCCACTGGATTCAAATACGCAAGTATAATTTCTTTAATCAAGAAAATTAGTTTAATTAAAAACAATTTTTTTAGGTGAAAGTAAAATATACTCTATTTATAGTGAAAATTATATACTACTCCTATTATTATTTTTAATATAAAACAAGACCAAGTGATATTGGCTGCAAACATATTCTAAGAACATTAAGTCATGCGTTGTGAAGAGATGAAATACAAGAGATACAGTAAGAAAATCAGAGCTCCCAGGGCCGCTGTTGCTAGAATATTAAGCAGTGAATCATTCCTTTGAAACTAAGAACCCATTCAGAATACAAGACATTACTCATACTCGTATAATACAGAGAATTTTACAGCATGTTATTTTCGTGAAAAATATTGCCATTCAATACTGGTGCAATACTCAGTCATAGCACGTCTGGGGCCGATCAGAGAAATGGATAAATTAATTATAAAATTGTATAAGCTGTGAATTGTAATTAAAATGATGGTAATGAATCAGTTTGCATTACATTATTTAGTAAAATTTCAATCGTTAAGATGCAACTATCTAAACATTTCACATCAAATATTGATTGAATTTGTTAATAATATTAAGTGGAATTAAGATTAAAACGGATATTCTTTTTTATTTTATTAGCATAATGTTAATGTTTGTAATAAACGTGACCTGTTATTTTGAAAAACTAAATCGAAAATTGATAATTATGTATAGCTCTACTAACAATTTTATTTTTATAAAAACAAACTTAAAAAGAGTTTCAATAGCATAAACATAGACTTCACTCTTTGATTTGAACAAAATTAATATATTTACGTGAAATGTATTAATATGCCATAAATAATTAAAACGCCTTTTGTATATAACCAAAAACTTGGTACCATATTTTGAGACCCATTTTTGGCATTAAAAACCCAAGTACTATAAATTAGGATAAAGACTATAAATATATATATATATATATATATATATAAAAAAACAATCATACAGGTTTGTCATTGTTATCGAAGTTTCTCACTTTAGAAACTGTAGAAATTGATCTCTATTTAAAAGTCCAACTATCTGCATGATATCTCGAGAATAAAGTAACATTGAGTGAAAATGTTGCCTAAAGTTTCATGTTTATATAAGGAACATCCAGTTATGATAAATTTTAACAATTAGTTTTAGTTCATTAATTTCATTATTGATAATTCAGTTATGAACTGATTAAAAATTTTATTCTCGAACTAATAGCCGATAATGGACATAGATTTTATTATGTTAATGTAAATGTTTTTACTGTACGATTGCCTGCTTGCTTGCTGTCAACAGAACATCTAAATAATTCAATGATCCACACAATTGTAACTTTACATTAAACTTCAGTGAATTATTTTATGCCAGAAGAGAAAAGATTTAATTTGTAATCTGGGAATCATCAATTATAATTACATAATAGACAAATAACATTTATGGTATGGTTTTATCTACCAATGTAAAATGTTTTTACCCACCCAGAGTACCATTCATGGTTATAATTTCTGGAAATGATTATTAATCCAAAGGTAATCCCTGAAAGCAAGCTATAGGTCGGATAAGTCCTTGGGTCTAACTGGAAACTGCTTGGGACAATATTACTTCGGATATTGGTTTACTCCTACTTAATAAGGAATTAATTTTACGAACTTGTAATTGTTTGTCTCCACACTTCTTTGCCCATAGATTCTCTCAGAACTGATACATTTTTAATAAAATATTTAATCTAAATAAATTTCAAATTCAAAGTAGTCGACTGATACAGTTTTAAGAACTGTTATTTTGTTTAATTTTACTAAAGGATAAAACAGTTGGAAAAGTACGCTTTAGTTACATAGTGAAAATATCAAAATCAGGTATATAGGTTAGTTCATTGGTATAATTTAACTGCGTTTTTAGATATCCATACAAATTACAACTTTAACTGAAAGCGTAATAAATCTCATGATTACTATTTGTTTCTCAATTTAAAATTAAAATCTTACTTGATACACAGTTAAGAGGGTTATCGGAAATCAGCCATCTTGCTTTATCGCTAGAAATAACTTATACCCGCGGCCTCCCCAGCGATATCCATAAATACTTTCCGTGTATTTGATTAAATAGCTCCCACGAATCGCGTAACACTTGAGCTATTTAAGATCAATTTAAAGGAACGCCAAAGTCGAGGTTTATAACTTTCTTAAGGAAAGAATTTAATATTTTATACGATTGGGTTCTGTGGAATATTTTAAAATTAAATTAGTCAAGTATCTTGCACCGAGTACTCATTAATCAGTATTCATTATTAAGAGGACTAAAGGTAAATCAAAATTTTTGAGTTATTTCTATTTCATGTTTTCAACTTAAAATTTTGATTTGTTACATACCTATCGTCAAATTGAAGTATGTTTATAATCGATATTGCAATAAAATTTCGACGCACCGTACGGCACATGTTCATTCACCAAACGCTCTTGAATATATTGGTGACCAGGTTACGTGGCTAAGAAAGGTTCTTTAATTGGGTTTACGCTTTCAATTTTAACGAACCTTTGCTGGCACTGTTAAAGGTCGTTCAGCTCAGTTTACAGCTTCCATTAGAACAAAATATAACTGCTCCAGTACTACAGGTTGGAATCCTGTATCTTGGAAACCAAATTATAATCGACTATACGTTAATATACATGCTGTTTATATAATTTACTGATTTTTTATATAATTGTAATTAAAGACAATAATAAGAATAGTAAGACTAACTGCTCAACCTACTGTATGACATTGGACTTGAATATATAAAACTCAAAACCGACTGTGATCTGGATCTGTACTTAAAGTTTATTGAGCTCAATATATTACATACATAAATACCTAGAGATATGAATCTAAGAGAGCCTTAATTATATCATTGATTTGTCTGCAGGTCTATTTTTATATTTTAGTAACAAGGAAGTCTTTTATTGGTTTTATTTCTAAAAAATAAACCCTAAGGTTAGCTAGTCAGTAAGTCTATCCATGAATACTCAGTTCCATTTGTTTATAAATTTCGAGTTTAATACTGTTATCTTTAAAGTTAAATTTTTATTAGCAGAAATTTATCGGATCTTCTATGATGTACGGACATATAATTAGAAATGTAGAGCTCCAAATTAAATAGGCGTAATGAGTTATCTTTTTAATAACAATAATGGTAATTGACTTTACCTTTCACGTCAGGTGATAATGTGGATCATCTCATATCCTACACTAATTCAGATTGTATATGATCTCTCTTTAACATATAGCAAATGAAATCCGGTATTATGATGTATGTGATGAGAAGCACAACTTAAAAATATTACTCATCAAACCATAGTCTTGTATTCCACTAATTTGGTGCGTTTGCACCTGGGAAATTTAGACTAAAGTTAATAATTTATATAAACATTTACATGTTCAGTAACGATATACCTAAAGCAAATAAATGCCAAACGCACTCAAAAAAAGTAATTTTATTTATTGTCTATCTGGTATAGGTGGCCGTGACAAAAAATTCAGAGCATAAATAAAACTGTTTCTATAAAGAAAGCCTTTAAGCTAATTTAAGATTATATGGTAAGGGCTGGTTTTCAAATAATCTCCCATGTATTATATAATTTACGACAAGATATTCTATTGATCTTTTAAACATATTATTATTATTATTACGGGGTGCATTCAAATTGTTTTCATACTTGATAGAATATACATGATCGTGTTTAGGACTATCTTGAATATGTTTTAAAGTCCCTGGATACAGAGTAGATCAAAAAGAGCGAAAAGCTAGGATACCTTCTCGTAGAAACACCTGCCCACAGCCTTCCAGCCCCTTCAGGATATAAAAAATATTATAATATATCGAGTTCAAACCTATAATTTATAGTGGGTTGGATAATATTAAATATGGTTAACAGTGTAGACTGATACGAAGTAGATAACAATTTTGGGAATCACTTGAGATAGGTTCTCGGAGAAACACCTGCACACAGCTCTCCCCCTCCTCCCCCCTAGGAAGTCTAAATTAGTATAATAAACCAACCGCAGACCTATATAATTCGTAGTCCTAATATATAAATCACACAAGTATACAAGTGTCAATATTTAGACCGACCGCCTATAAATCGGAGCCCTAATAAAAAAAACCATTCACCTCTATAACCTTCAGGGCCCTAATAGGTACCTGTAATGGGGTAGTTTGTACATTTACCACGTTTTTAATAGTAACGGACAGGGGAATAGATTCCATTTTAATTAAATAATAAAGTCTAAACTACTAATATTTTAGTCTTATTCTACATAAGGGAGATCGTAAATTTCATGTGACTTAAATAAAAGAGATTTACTTTTTCACTCAAAGTATTTCTTGGTCAAAATAAATATATTGCATTGTTTACATAGTGAAAAGAAACGTCCTTTAGAATAATGAATTGTAAATGTAACTATAGGTATTAAATACTACTTACAGAGAAAATTATGCTTTCTAATAGCTATTAAAACTATCTATAAGGGGCTAGCTAAATCCTCTTAGAATGGATATCCATTTAAACTGTATCGAAAGAGATGATTAAATTAGGTGAGAATATTATGAAGTGAACATACGCAGCACAATGTTTATATTCGGTTAATTTTAAAGTATAAGGATTCTCAAGATACCTCCTGTCCCAGTTGCTGTGGTGAGAGATATTGTATTAGCCTTAGATTTCCCTCGGTAGTGTAGTGTATTGTTTAAAATGCTTTTCTTACACCTCATAAAAAATTTCCATACACATACACATCTGATAAATTGTTTCATAAAATCGTTGTATATTAATTCACACCGCTTCTTAAATTTGTGTTGAACGAAATCAAGTTATATGTTTGGTATTGTAATATCAGTAGACAGGTTTAATTATATTATGTGCTTTAAAAAGAAATGAAATTATGTATATTGTTTATAATCGTAGATAATATTTAAAAAATAACTACAAATGTTAATGTTAAGCCTAAAATACTAAACGCATAAGTTGAAAGATTAGGTCCTTAATACGAAATTATTATAATATTGGATGTAACTTTACAAAATTAATTTTTAAACTTAAGTTTGTCTTATATGATGGTAAGTAATTGAAATAATATGAGATTAATTAATACTATAGGCTATTAATATCACAAAATAAATTTGCTTTTTTCAATAATAATTTACTTATATTGTGGTTTTTTCAGTTAGGAAAGTATAAATAATTAAAATAATGTCTTTTTATAATATTATGTCTTAAATATATGACAATATTCATTCCTGACAAAATTAAAATGGGCTGTGGACAAGTAATTAGACAGTATTATATGATATCTTACTAGAGGCTGGATACTGAGATTCTTACGGAAAAACATTATCTCAAAATTATATTATAAACAATACTTTTTGCCTAAGTCCAAGTTATATTCACACTATTGCAAAGCATGTTCGGCAATCTTACATATGTGTTTCTTGCTGAGGCAGTGAAAGCAATATGGGTAACAAGTCGACAGGCTGTTCCCCCACCTCCACTGCTGCATCACTAACGGTGACTGACTTGTCGCGACTTGCTCCTGGACCGTACTTAGCTTCCGTAGTAAACTAATGATTATTAATTTGCTAACATGGAAGAAATAAATTATTTTACTTCGAAATACCGGTAAGTCGACACAAATATTCCATTGAATATGCCGGGAAATTATTGTGTTCCATGCAGCAATTCTAAAAATAATGGGACAGGACTAAATAAGTATTTACATTTCCATTGAATGACGAATAGGAATGTTTAACACTACCCATCAGACGTTTTTGGATGAGTTTTAAATTAAATATGGCTGTTATAATTCTGTTCGAAGCGATTAGCAAGGTGATTACTTAAAACAAAAAATATATTTTACAGTGAAACCTGACGTTTCCTACAAAGCCAAATATCGAGTAATAAAAACCTAAATTAGCAGAAACTGTTCAAACTGTTATGGTCTAAATAGCATCGATCTACATGGATGTTTTTGGAATCTTCCCACAAACACACTTATTTTGTAAATATCTTTATCAGCCGACAATGGATTTACCTAATCTGTTATGGGATTACGTAATGTTTCTATCATATCCGGCAATAAATTTTAAACAAGAAAGTGTTCTGTGAAAATTATTGTTAATTACTTTGTAAAGAGCTAAAGAAAAAGTTAATAAAACCCCCTGATCGATCAAGATACATTTTTTTTAGTTCGGTATGGTTCATATTTTTAAATCCTTACATAATATCTGCTTGAATCAGCATGATTGTTGACAACGTGGAGTATTGTAAATACATAAAGTAGAATAGGGGAATCCAAGCCAAAACAATATATTCAGTGAGCCCATTTCCACACATGTGAAAATGATTCAAATATAGTTTTATTGCTAGATTTTGTTAAGTGGTTGTATAAATAGTCTTCGTTTTGAACTAAAGGTAAAAGGAAAAAACAGAATTGCTTTTGCACAAGGTTATCAATGAAACTCATTTTTCAACCCCTTATTTTTCAACAAACCCTCGTAAGAAAACCTCAAAATAATGAATTATTGAATCAAGGTTTAACCAGTAAACCTAACTATAGCGGAATTAATCTCATTCTTATAACTTAGACTTTAGAATCGAACAAAATTTAAAACAATTTATTTGATAAAACTAATGTTTTTTTTTTAATCTCATTTGCCTCAGACATATATTTTGACTAGATAGATTCAAACTCTTTGTTAGATTCACTAATGGGGTGTTACTGATCACGAAATGGGTAAAAAAGAAATACGAGTATTTTATTCATTTTAAATATGGTATACTGTCTGTTAATGTTGTCTTCATTATTAAAGACTTTTACGTCTCATATTTCGTATATATATGGATTTGGATATTTAAGTTTAAGGTACTGAAACTAATTGATTTAAGGAATTACAAATAACAGTAGACACGATCACCATGTTATTATGGTTTTTGTTAAATTTGAAATCCAGTAAGTATAATAAATATTGTTAATTATTTATTTTCTTAGATGTACTGTATATTATTTGGTTTCAGGAGCCTTACGAAATTTTGTGAGTCATGTAATGTATTGAATTACAATAATAATTATAATAATAATTATTATACATATTATAAATTGTTACTGGCAAGTTAAAGCCACAGCCAAAGACCAACTGTATGATCTATGATGCTTGTGACGTCATATGGGGTGATTAGTTTGAATAAATGCCATTGGCTGTTCTCATCACGCCACCAGATCACACCACCTACCACTTCCAGTGTCCTGCCCTTGTCTCTCTCTCTGTTACCCTCCAACCTTAAACCGAGCACAGTCGATGATGTAAACTAATTCAGTCTTTTATTCCGATTCCCCGTAACACGTACACAACAATTGGCGACGATGTATTAATGCGATCCCGCGAGTGCAATGCAACCTGTTCGATTGTGCGTAAATAATTTCTCCCGAAAATTATAGTGGGAGGAAGTGTGTCTGTAGTTTGGCGTCACGTGAACTCAAAATCGGTACATTTTGATGTTGGAAGACAAGGTCCGTAAATTGGAACATTTCGTCTTTATTTAGTGAAACAGTAAAAATGGCGGGAATTATTGGCGGAATTGGTGACTTCGACAACAGTGCAGAAACTTGGAATTCGTATGTTGAACGATTTGAATTATTCGTTGACTGTAACAGTATTAGTGACGACAAAAAGGTTAGTACGTTACTAACAGTCGTGGGTGTGAAAACGTACAGTTTGTTACGAGATTTTATGTACGCCGGAAAAACCTTCAGTGAAAAAGTTTGATGAATTAGTGAAGTTAATTCAGGACCATTTGTACCCGAAGCCATCATTCATAGCTGAAAGGTACAATTTCAGCAAAAGGAATCAGCAGGAAGGAGAATCAGTCGCAGAATACATCGCCAGCCTCAAGAAGTTGTCTGCATACTGCGAGTTTGGCGCATCCCTCAACGACTATCTCAGAGACAGACTGGTGAGCGGCATCAGGAGTGAGTCGACCAAGCAGAGGCTGTTGGGAGAGACCACCCTAACCTTCGACCAGGCTGTGAAAATCGTCTGCTCAGTGGAAGCGGCGGAGAAGAATGCGGCGGCATTGACAGTGAACGGCGGCAGCCGGGGTCCAGCGGATGGCAGCGCATCACCACCCACATGTGAGAGTCGGCGGCAGCGGTGGCAGCGCGAGCTACAACGCAAGGCACGAAGTCAAGGTGCAGTGTACGTGCTGTGGGCAGTGTGGTCACTATAGGAAGCAGTGCAAATTGTTGTTGTGTGTCACAAATGTGGTAAAAGAAATCACATATCTAAGGTATGTCGATCTACTGAAATTAGTAAGTTTACCAGACAATCAGCTTTCGAAAGTTAAGAAAGGTATATCTTATCAGTTTAATTTTCAAAACAAGAAAAACAATGATTATAAGATACATAATTTTGTAAATGATAGTTCAGAACTGTCAGATTCAAATAATTCTAAGAATTATGTTCAGAGTGATGAAAATCTTGAGAGTTATGTCGAGGACATACAGAATTTATTTAAAGTAAATGAAACTCACCGTAAAAGAATTAGAGTTGACCCAATTAAGATTAAAGTCCTAGTGCAAGGTCGAGAAACCATATTTGAAGTTGATACTGGAGCTAGTGTCACAGTGTGTAGTGAGGATTTTTATGAAAATAATTTTAGTTCTTGTAAATTGTTAGAAAACGACCTAACTTTGAGTTCGTACACTAATGAACCTATTATACCTGTGGGCAAAGTTAATGTAGATGTTTGCTATGAGAAAATACATAAATGCTTAGAATTTGTATGTGATTAGAGGAGGTTCACATCCTTTAATGGGTCGTGATTGGCTTAAAAGTACTGGGAGTTGACATTTCGTTTAAAAATAACTTGTGTGTTATAAACAGACCTATAGATAACAAGGCTAATTTCGAGACAATGACGTCCGAGCTAACTAATCAATTTCCAGAAGTGTTCACTGAGAAACTAGGTCAGTATACAGGTGAACCAGTAAAACTAAATCTAAAAAGAAAATGCTAGACCTAGGGTAATTTTAAACCAAGACCGATACCATTCTCATTGAAAAGTAAGGTTGAAAAAGAACTACAACGCCTAGTTGACGAACAAGTGTTAATTCCAGTAAGCAGCTCGGAATGGGGAACGCCCATTGTACCAGTATTAAAAAAAGAACGGTGAAATTTGGCTATGTGGAGACTTTAAAGTTACTCTAAATCAGTATCTAGAAGTAGACAAGTACCCTATACCTAGAATAGAAGATTTATTTGCAAATTTACAGCATGGAGAACGTTTCTCTAAAATAGATCTTAGTCAAGCCTATATGCAATTAAAGTTAGATAGTGAGTCACAAAAATTATGTACAATTAGCACGCATAAGGGTCTTTTCTCATATTGTAGAATGCCTTATGGAATCTCATCAGCCCCAGGCATATTTCAAAGAGTTATGGAACAATCTTTGCATAATTTAGAAGGCATATCAGTGTTCATGGATGATATTCTTATCACCGCACCTAATAACGAAACTCATGTAAGTAGGTTGCAAGAGGTTTGTAAACGCCTGAGTGAAAAAGGATTTACCGTAAAGAAAGATAAATGTACGTTCTTGTAGACAAAATCGAGTATCTTGGTTTTTTAGTATCGATAAAGATGGACTGCATACCTCTGAATCTAAAAATTAAAGCTATAAATCAAGCACCTGTACCTAAATCTGTCACTCAAGTCAAAGCTTTTATTGGCTTGGTGAATTATTATGGGAAAGTTTATCAAAAATTTGTCAACAATCTTGAGTCCGTGTACAACTTGTTAAAAAAGGACGTGCCATTTGATTTTGACGAAAAATGTCTCAAATCATTTAGCCATGTCAAGGATGTTTTGACTAAAGCACCAGTTTTGGCGCATTATGATTCAAAGTTGCCTGTAAAACTAGCAGTAGACGCAAGCTCGACAGGGCTGGGCTGCGTACTTAGTATCATAACCCCTGAAGGCGTTTGAGAAACCTATTGCATACCACTCTCGTACTTTATCACCAGCAGAATGTCAATATTCACAAATAGATAAGGAAGCTTTAGCAGTAGTATATGGAGTAAGGAAATTTCATCAATATTTGTATGGCCGAAAATTCCACATTGTGTACTGATCACAAACCTTTAATTAGCATATTTGGACCGAAAAAGGGTTTACCTGTTTTCGCAGCAAGCCGATTACAAGATACGCATTATTTTTAAGTGGATACAATTTTGATGTAACAGTATGTAAGGTCAGAAAAGCATGGTAACGCAGACGCATTATCACGCTTACCATTAAGCACTAAACACGTTGTAAATTAATAACAATGAACCAAGGGTGGAAAGGTACCTATTTACACTGTATCGCTGAAAGTTCAGTACCTTTAACTTTTGAAGATGTAAAAGCTGAAACCCAAAATGATCCTATTATAAAAACAAATACATAACTATGTGATGTACGGATGGGCCAAATTTTTTGTCAGGAGAGAATAGGGAATTGTTACCTTATTTCCAAAGGAAGGACGAGCTAACAGTTGAGCATGGCATTGTTATGTGGGGATATAAAAATTGTTGTTCCTAACAAGTTGCGTAGCTACGTATTAAATGAGTTACACGCGAGTCACTTGGGAATTGTAAAAATGAAGTCAGTAGCAAGATCCTATATTTGGTGGCCAAATATAGATGAAAACATTGAAAGCCTAGCGAACAATTGCTCTTCCTGTCTTATGGAACGTTCTAGTCCTAGTAAGAGTAATCTACATGTTTGGCACTATCCATCTATGCCATGGGAAAGATTGCATATTGATTACTTGGGTCCTTTTCAAAGATAAGACCTACTTGGTAGTAATTGATGCTTACACTAAGTGGTTGGAAAGTATTTGAAGTAGGCTCTACTTCAGCTAAGCTAGCTATAGAAATAGTTAAGAGAACTATTTTCTAGATTTGGATTACCTGTCACTATCCATAGTGATAATGGACCACCATTTACCTCAGTTGAATTTAAAAATTTCATGCAACTTAATGGTATAAGACATACATTTTCACCAGCTTATCATCCTCAGTCTAATGGTCAGGCTGAGAACTCAGTTAAGTATGCTAAACGTAAAATAAGATTGGCTTTTCAAGAAAATATTGATACTAAAGTAGCCTTGAATAGGATGTTATTTGATTACAGAAACTCCGTTCATAGCACTACTAACGAGACACCTGCCAAATTAATGTTTAATAGACCACTAAGATGCAGGCTAGATTTACTCAGACCTAATATAGCCAGAACTGTGCAATTAAAACAGGACAAACAAAAAGAATATTTTGGCGGTAGAAAAACGAGAATTCTATTTCCTAATCAATCTGTATTAGTGAGAGATTATCGCTCTAAAGACAAATGGATAGAGGGCATTGTAATAAAACAGTTAAATAATGTAATGTATTCTGTTATGACAAAAACTGGTCTAATTTGGAGTAGACATAATGATCAGCTGATAGGACTACACAGTAGTATTGTTGACAGTGACAGTCAAATTCCACCATATCAGGACCATACAGTTGCGGAGCGTGAGACAGGCGCTCAGTGTCCGCCAACTCCAAGCCCAGTCAGAATTAGTAACACTGACCTCACTAGATCAGCTGGTCTCTCCCCCTCCTCACCGCATCATACCTCTCCATGTCACATCACTACCCCTCATTCTAGACCACGTCTTTCTCTACCCTCAGCTGTTCCTTCTCCTGTCACTAGAACAGCTGATCATACAAACAGATACCCAACTCGTATTAGGAAACCTGTAGAGAAATTAAACTTGTAAATAACTTACAGTACTTAAGGATGACATTTAATAATGATATGTGTTATTTATATTTATATGTGTTTATTATTATATTTATTATTACACTTGTATTGTTTAATTTATCTATGACTTGTGTGAATTCAATTTATTTTGAAATTTGGAAGGGAGGAAATGTAATGTATTGAATTACAATAATAATTATAATAATAATTATTATACATATTATAAATTGTTACTGGCAGTTAAAGCCACAGCCAAAGACCAACTGTATGATCTATGATGCTGTGACGTCATATGGGGTGATTAGTTTGAATAAATGCCATTGCTGTTCTCATCACGCCACCAGATCACACCACCTACCACTTCCAGTGTCCCTGCCCTTGTCTCTCTCTCTGTTACCCTCCAACCTTAACCGAGCACAGTCGATGATGTAAACTAATTCAGTCTTTTTATTCCGATTCCCGTAACACGTACACAACAAGTCACTTTAAACATTATAAGTACAAACAACCACTATAAATAGTACAAATAAATCTACATAATTGTAGATCTGAACATAATGATATTTATATCCTTAAATTGTTTTTTAAAAATGATTATATGATTCTAACTTTAATGTATTAAAAGATAATTACTGCAAGAGACCGCAATAATCCGTATTAAATTGCTAAATAGTTAATTAGCTTAGGTAAATACAATGAACTACTATAATATTCATTATAAAAAGTGAAAACTTATAGAATTAATTCTCTCACTGCTTTACGATCACATTATGTGTTACCAAGTTTACTTAGTTACACTGAAACCAATTTAGATAACTATGAATTGTTTTCTTCTTTGTTTGCTACTATTGATTTTTTAACACGTAATTTGAACACTCAGGATTAAAAGTAGCTTTATGTCACGGATCCCTAATGCCTTGCCGATAAGTACACGATCATAGCACCAGCCGCTCTAGGCACAGAGAGTAAACTAAGGTTGATAACCGATTCAGGAGATGGTCGAAATTACTGAAAAATTGAAACGGTCAAAGACCGGATTGAAACCTGTATTATATTCAACCTATTGGCCGGCGCCCAAGACCACTCGGTCAAAGTCTGTTTCAGCTATTTCAGTTGTAATAGTATTCATATATTTTTTACGTGGTTTGAAACAAAATATCTTCATTATCATCATGACACCGGCCTGTGAGCCTAAAAATTTATATATATGATAATGTAAACAATTCAAAGAATTTACTACGTAAATCATTGTTACATGTTACTAAAAAGGATTTATAGTATGGGAATGATCATAGAGTTTTAATTTAACAGAAATAAACACATAATATTATGGAAAGGATCAATTTTATCAGTATGAAAATTATAAGATTTTGATAATATTAGAAAACCATCACTAATACCAGATAGAATTAGAATGTGTGAAAGTTATTATATATGCTTACGTTTAGGTATCGACATTTAAAAGAATATGAAGGATAAAAAATAATTTTTTTAGAAGAAATTATGTTACAATAAAAGACCAATACGACTGAAACCTTTGTATTGAGATAGAAATCAGTTTCGAATCTGAAAGGCTCAGTTTTATTGCCCTAGTAAAAACGTTGTGATTCTGTAGCCAATTTACACCGTAAATCTCAGGAACAAAATTCCTTGTACTTGTAATTGTTTACTTATGCAATTATGATAGCAATGTGTACTGAATATATTTATATACGGTATCAATTATGTTTTTACGCAAATCATACTAGAGTGTGCAACTAGGAAACGTTGGTATTAACCTCATTTTAATTAATTCATATTACTTTCATTGTTTTGAATACATCTCTAAGTCTTACGAGTGTTAGAGACAGTTTGTGCAGAAGACGGTGAGTAAGAATTCATCATTATAACTCTCTGATGTTATCTTAGACTGTTTGTAATTGAGAATTCTCTTGGTTTTATCTAATTATTAGAGTCAATTGTTAAAGAAAAATATCAAGAGTCTTGTATAACATTTAAAATATATCTTTTTGTAGTATTTATTATTTTAATAACACGAATATTTTTTTCCTTTTAGAATTTTTTGCTATCTATAACGATATATTTAAACATTCCTTCCTTGTAGCTGTCTGACGTGTGTGTACATAAGCACTCTCATATTTTCCCCATTACAACCTCCCACTACACCACAATAAAATGCATTTGTCCTGCAGGGCTCATCTCATAAAATATAATGTTTTGAGCGTTAATGCCTTCTTTCAAGCTTTAATAAACTGTTCAATAAACTGCCACAGTCTTTGTAGGAAATATTAAATATTGAAGTGATGAGAAATTAAAACCTAATTAAAAAGAAAAGGAATGCTATTTAAAAAGAATATTATACAGAAAATGCCTTTTTAGAAAAAATTTAAGTGAATATTCAGTTAAAAGGGGAGATGTACGCCCAAAAATTAAAAATTTTTAACGTTTTTTTTATTGTTTAGTTTGTTCTGATTAAAATGATATATAATACATGCATATACGGATCCTAAATAATATTAAAAAAATATTTTACAAACAGGTTCACACAGATGCCAGACGACCAAACACTAGTTTCTTTCATATAGTGCTACCTTTATTACAAACCATTGTTGATTTTGTGTTACAATGTTGGCTAACCTGGCTGTATGCTTTTTTCTGTCTATTTACTTATGTGAAACTGTCAGTTGATTGTTATTTTGATTGCTAAGTTACTGAATTTCTATTATTGTTTTATATTTGTAAGTGGTGTAGGAAAGTTTTTATATTTTGCAAATGCAAAAGTGAGTTTTGTCTGTGTATGTGTTTTGTGAGTGAGTTTTTGTTATTCAGTGAAACATGACAAAAATCCAAGAAATTGTGGAAGAAAAGAAACTTTCGAGGAAACAAATATTTAAGAAAAAATAGTTTTGTAGCAAATGAATCTATGCCTGTAAATAACCAAAACCCTTCTGAACCAAGTTTTGAAAGTAAGCCTACTCCTAAATCTGCTTCATCAAGAAAGATGGTACAGTGTCCAATACATATGATAGTTTTATTTCAGGTTATAATAATGTAATAATAAATATTGATATTCTGTCCCAAGCATTGTTATGTGTCACTGTTTGTAAGCAATGTAAATCTGAAAACTCTCTAAGATTGACAGAAGACGATGAATCGAGACAAGGGCTAGCTTGTAAATTAATAATTGAATGTAGTAATTTTTTTGAACTCATACCCTTTTTGGACCTCACATAAAACAGACAGTAATTTTTTTTGACATTAACCTGAAATGTGTTTATGGGTTGAGAGCGATAGATAAAAGTTCGTCATCAAGTTGGCCATTGTTTGCTATGCTCGATTTACCCAATCCTCCTTTTAGATTTGAAAGGTACAATGCCATAATGTTAAAATCTGTGAAATCAGCTGCATTTGATTCAATGATAAAAGCTACAGAAGAAGCTGTTGAAAAAAATGTAAATGAGGATGGTACTATTTGTAGAGATATAAGTGTAGGCATCGATGAATACATGGCAACGACGAGGTTTCAGTGTCAAGTTTCGACACCAGTAAAATAATTGATTTTGAGATTCTCACTAAATATTGTCATACCTGCAGTGTTGCTAAAGCAAGTAAAAGACAAGTAGGCTATCACTTTTTGCAACAAAAAAACTTTAAAGGGTCTAGTGGTGCGATGGAGGTCAAAGGAGGCCAAGGTTGTGTTTTCGCGTTCTGAACCCTCAAGAAATGTTAGGTACAAGTATTACCTAGGGGATGGAGACTCAAAGGGGTTTTTTCAGTTTGTAACTTCTCAACCATATGGCCCTAGATTTAATATAGAAAAAATGGAATGTGTAGGCCACGTCCAAAAAAGAATGGGTGGTTGTATTCGAAAGCTGCGACGTGGAAAAGAAAGGCATAAAGTTAGACGGATTAGGGATAGGAGGTAAAAAAGGTAGGCTCACGGACAGTGTTATTGATTCATTACAGAATTACTACGGCCTAGCAATTAGGCGTAAATACTGGTGATTTAAAAAAAATGAAGGAAGATGTTTGGGCAATTTTCTTGCATAAAGCGTCCACGGACGACAACCCACAGCATCAGCTTTGCGACATATCATGGTGTAGGTATAAGCAAGCCATTCGGGATGCTAAAACATATGAACATAACACTGGATCAGCCCATAATTTATCTGATAAAACTTTATATTCAGAGACCTGGCAAAAACTGAGTTGTTAGAGAAATGTCTGCACGGCCGCACTCAAAATATTAATGAAAGCTTCAATTCTGTTCTCTGGTCCAGATTGCCAAAAAATAACTTTGTAGGACAACAAACTCTAAAGTTTAGGCACATATGATGCAGTTTATTACTTTTAATGAGGGCAATCAGGGGAGATTAGCAGTCTTAAAAGGGCTTGGGGTCAAAGTTGGCAAAAATTGTGCAAAGTGCCTTAGTGAAATTGATCGAGATCGGATGATAAAATCAGATATAGCATGTGAATGGAGAAGACAAAACTAGCCAGAAAAAAGGACCAGGATGATCAGCAAGAAACTCCTCGATGCTGAGAAGAAAAATGATCATAATTACGAAGCTGGAATGTTTTGAAATGTAAGTAAATATATGTTTATCATGTTTTCGCGATTTCCCGAAAATCTATTTTTTTTACACAAAAGTCCCATTATCTCAGAAAGTAGAAGGCCAATTCATTTCAAATTTTTTACAGGTTATAAGAATGTCTGTTTACACAACCCCTACTAGATTTAGACTTCTAGCTCAACAATAAAAAATTATTTTAAAATAGTAATCTAAAACTATAAAGCAAAAAAATTTACAAATATTTAAAAAATAAAAATAATGCCAAAAAAATTAATGGAATTCAATGAAATTAGTAGGGTGTCTTTGGAATACTATGTTTATTTTAGGGTAAAAATTTAAATTTTATAATTCTGATAGTTTCTGAGATAATGGGGTTATATATAAGCATATGTTTTACATTACAGGCTTATGAGCGTACATCTCCCCTTATTATCCTGCTGAGAGTATAATGATCTTGCTTTAGACATTATTCTATTAATTGACCCTTTTCATGCATGTACATATGTTTACGACAACAAAGCATTTTGATTTGAATTATATAAATTAATAACCTGATTTGGTGAAATTTAGCTCTGTTATCTGATGAGATGATCATTTCTGATTGGGGGGTCGATGTAGTGTAACGTCTGCCTGTCTAAAAGATAGCTAAACGATTGTCTGCCAGTGTACGGCTTTGTAGGCCATATTGGGTGTTACCATTTAGTGTGCGATAAACAGATTGAAATCCCTTGAAACGTCTGTCCCAACCCGATGCTAATGTCTGTTTTTTAGTAGTGATAACAGTGACGCCAAAGGCACGTGTACCCATAGGACAACGATAGATCCCACGAAAGTACTGCCCGAGCTAAATGTACCGCCCTAAATGTATAGTTTTTTTTTTTGTGTTAAGCAAAAAGTAGAAACAACTTTAGTGATTGGCATCATTCTTGCTAAAACCACTTGGTATGAATACTACCAACCCCTTACTTCTATCTGCGTGGTTTTCTCTCTGTAACCCTTTTTTATTTTTAACTCGATAATACCATAAATATTTAATGTTATGGCGTGGTATTAAGCAAGAAGTAGGAACAACTTTGATGATTTGGCATCATGCCTCCTAAAATCCCCTTGTTATGATTATTAGCAACCCCTTACTTCTATCTGCGTGGTTTGCTCTGTAAATTATTTTATTTTTAACTTGATAATACCATAAATATTTAATGTTACGATGTGGTATTAGCAAGATGTAGGAAAAACTTTGATGATTTGGCATCATTCCTCCTAAAATCCCCTTGTTATGATTATTAGCAACCTCTTACTTCTATCTGCGTGGTTTGCTCTGTAAAGTATTTTATTTTTAACTCAATAATACCATAAATATTTAATGTTATGGTGTGGTATTAAGGAAAGAGTAGGAACAACTTTGGTGATTTGGCTTCATTCCTGCTAAAATCCACTTGTTATGATTATTACCAACCCCTTACTTCTATGTGCGTGTTATGCTCTGTAACTTAATTTATTATTGTTAACTCAATAATACCATAAATATTTCATGTTAAATCTCTAATGTCATAACTAGTCTGGGTATTATTAGTTTATTCTAGTCGTTAACGTATCCCTTTAATAGGCCCGTAGGCAGAATTTTTTATACTCTAAATTTTTTTTTATTTGACACTCTCTAACAGAAACGAGTTAGGAGAATTGGAACAATTACTTATTAATTATATGGCAGTCGATATGGTAGTGAATTTTCAAAGTAATAATATAAGTCAATCATTGTTATACTATATATAAGAGGCTTTACTAAGAGAAATATTAATAAACGCCTAAACTTTTATATATTAAATCTAATCACGTTGATGTAAATAAATAGCAAAAACAAACAAAAACAGACACACTTAGTAAAGTAATTGCAGTTTTAAAGCGTATTGCAGTAGATGCTTACGTGTTTACCAAACTGTGATTATTCTGCAGTGTATTTAGCTAATGAAACTGTGATTATTGTGTAGGGGATTTAGTTCCAGGAACTGCAATTATTTCTATATTGAGTGATTTCAATACAATTAATATGTTATGCTTTCCTCAAGAATTGGTAATCAATCCCGATTATAAATAAATTATAATGAATTTCAAGTATAAAAATAGGCAACATGTAAATCCTCAAACTATCCCCGCTCTTTACAAAAGTGTCATAATTTTAAACCAGATTAATGCATTAATGATGACTAAACAACAGTTAAGGTTCTTAATTTTAGATTATACAAATTATTTGAATGTAACAACAGATTACAGTTAGTTACTGCTCTCTAAAATTTTAGTTCATTTATTGTAGTAAGAGTATTTCAACTTTAAAGATTAGTTTAATTTATAATATTTATATATTTATTTCCATAATGGAAAACTAATAACCTAAATTAATTATAAAAGGACATAAACCAATTGTTAATAATTAAAAAATGATTAGCAGTATCCAATGATATTTTTGGAAAAATAAAGTCATTGGGGAAAAAAGTTTAATCTTCATATTACCCCAAGTCTAGAAGCTCAGGGTATCGAGCTCCTCATGGTTAAACCTAGTTCTTCGATAATATACATGGTAGTTATGTAAAATTTGCCAAGATACGAAATCAAATATCACGTGTTTTGGATAAATATTTTTTTTTAATGAACGTTCTTCTAGTTGTTTAGGATCATCTGTTGATATAATTTAAAAATCGGTCAACACAGGTGGGTGGTTAAATATTTCATATTATTTTACAAGAGGGAAGTTACACAAAGTCTATACTCTGTTTATATTAAAGTGTTAGGATTCTCAAAATACCTCCTGTCCCAGTTGTTGTGATGTAAGTTATTGTATTAGCCTTAGATTTCCCTCGACAGTGTAGTATAATGTTTAATATGGCGTTCATACGTCTTGTAAATTGCTTCTAGATATTAAACACATTGTGGCTTGTATTAACTATGTACGTAATATTCATTTTATGTATAATTTCAACACAGGTAACAGCTTTTAATATTCTGTATGTTAATAAAAGTTGTGAAATGCTCGTAAGCCGTCAAGTCATTAGCGTCGGTAATGCTCAACTTGGGAGTTTATTGTAAGTCCTTGAAACGTAAATAATAAGTCTAGTAATTTGTGTAATTTAAAAAAAACTATTTTATAGTTTTCAAGTTATATACAATTACAAATCAAAGAAGTTACTAAAAATTAGAGTTAACTTCTTAAGATAGAAACTTGACTGAAGTAGTAACAAAGGACAGGGACACGTAGGTAAAGAGTAGTTAACTAGCTCTTGACTTGCCTCGTTAGAACTGTCTGGGTCACTCTTGAGTTCAAGTTTTGTTTGCAAATAATGTGTAAAACACCTCATTATAAAAACCTATTTGGATAAATTGTACAATTCAACATGAAGAGTAAATTATTTGTGTGCTTACATTCATAGAAATATTCGTACGATGGAGACATTCTGTAATATCTTATCACAGAAATAATAAATGATATTGTGCTATCGTTCCAGACGAAAAATATTAATACTTATTCTTGAGAATAAAACTAAAGAAGGTGTCCTCCTTGTACTTTCCATGTTATAAGCATTTTACTGCTTTACAAAAGAATAGTAGAAACATGGTTGGTACATTTTAACGCAATAAACTTAAAGACGTAAACGTGTAATTAACTAATTTTTTATTTTCTATAGCCCATTCATGTTAATTTCAGGTTCAAAGTGAAATGGACTTTTAGAAGCTGAAAAAATTTGCAATAAGTTCAGCGGAAGTGTGATAAGTAGTTTTTGAAATAGTAAGTTAATTTTTTGGGTTAAAAACTCAATAGGTATAAAGTTTCTCTATATATTTCAGAAATTAAGAAAATTTGCAAAACATTTCGAAGGAAGAAAGCAACATGTTGCTTTATGCCTTAATAAAGTATTACTGTTTTATGCCAAAAGGTTACCTGTGGTACTGGTAGTATCTTGGGAGTAACCCTCTATGACATGAGTTTGAATTTATTTCTCATCAGTCCATATTGCGTAAGCTGTAAGAAGAATTGCCGGTAATAAAATCATAATTCAGTATCACAATTCTCTATAATTATGTTCACACAATTACCACTGGATTATGTTGATGATTTACTTTTTTCTTTATAATACTGGTGCTTTATTTGGTCCCAGGATCTTATGTTCTCGAATGGTTTCATTATCAGAACCTTATATTGTCTTCAAGTTAACATATGGGGCAAAATTCCAAATCGTACTTCACACAAACTCTTGCTCTCTAGGCCAAGGAAGATGACATTGACTAAATTCCACGCTATATTTGATATGCAATGAAGACAGTATTCTATCATTTATGTTAGTAAAAATATATTTATAATAAGAGAAAACATTAATTATTTTTAGAATATTTTTAATGAAGTCACAGTAACTTTTATTTTTTAACGCTTTTTATTATTGTAATCCATAAGTTTATCGTCCAGTGATGTTTAATTCGGACCCCTGCTCCGAAGATTTTCTAGCTGTTTCCGATATAATATCTGGTAAAAAGATTTAAATAAAATTATGTATACATTTATTTGCTTGCGATAATAACTAATGATATGTATTTATTTCAACTGATGTTGTGTTAGATGAGTAATGTTTGATACACTTAAACTGGAAGCAGTGTTTGGCGGGTGCAAATTCATGCGAAGCAATCATTCGAGCTCCAAATAATTATCTGAATTTGATAATAGAATAAAACACAATCACTCACTACTGTATAAGGACCGTTTTAAATAACTAAAATTTCGGTAAAAAACTTATATCCCTTTGAATATTAAATAATAAGCTTTTGCCTCAGTAGCACGTGAATATCCCACAAACTTGTCCTAGAATAAAACATTTACAGAGACTGTAGTTTTTGTACAATATAACCGATTTTTCACACAAAGTATGTCATTTTTTACTCCGCCAATTATGATAATTTTAGAATCTTAACTCTCCGCTCTATCAAACCCATCCTAACTGCAGTAGAAAACATTTCATAATAACCTCAAGGAGGTTACTTTACAATCATACGTGACAGAAACTTCGAAATATATATATATAAATTAATAAGAAAAATTATGGTTGCCTGTAAAGTCGGTTTTACGGGCGAAGATTTTACGTGACAACGTCTTTTTCTCGGTAAAATATTTATTGATATGAATATTATTAAATTGCACAATAGGAACAAGAAAATTGAATGAAAATAAGAATTTGCACAAATTTTAACTATAGAAATATATTTTGTTTACTAAAACATTGTACATAATTTGAAATTAATTAAAATTTGTTATTGTAAATCGTAAAGTTGAATAAAACATTTACTAAAATTGGAATTTGAAAATTCTTGCTAAACACAGTTAAATTCTAACTCCGCGCGTGGTGATTGGTCGTTTAGTTCGTTTGTTTGGTCGCACTGTTATGACAGGTTAGAGGTTTATAATTTTGTTATTTTAAATGTTTGACTAGCAATACGCGCTGTTTCTTCTCAATCGACTGAATTACGATTGATTGCAGAGTGATTTAAACTAATAATTTACTTAACACTATCAACATTTGTCAATAGTATGACATAAACCTATAAACTCAGTTTCTCAACTTTTGTGTCAATCTAACAATTAATCAATCAATCATAGTTTACGATAATGAAAATATCAGTGTACAATTATTTACCTTTATTGTTGTAGTTGTTGTAAATGACGAATCTAAGCACTCCACATTTTCACGAATAAACATAGTTTATCTGCTTTATCCCGTGCGGCGGACCCACAGTTATCTGCTTTATCCCGTGCGGATCCCGTGCGGCGGACCCACTGGACGGGCATCGTAACGTTACCGGGCGTTTACACTTTTTCATGAGTGACTCCGAGCCGCAACCTAATTTAAGACGTTGTCACGTCAAAAGTGAGCCAAATAATACATTTTATTTTAATGTCGGTCGATGGCTTATTAATTAAGTGTGAAGTTCAGAACGCTACATGAAGAGAGGATTGCTGCAGATTCAGATCTTAATTGTCATTGGCTGTAATTAATTAGCCTATTCCACAGAGAGCTTGGTCTTGCATTTGCTGGGATCACCGATATTGAATGTTTAGCATCAATTGTTCTTACACAATATATTACTTTTGTATTTCGGTCCAGTATTAAAATATCAGGTTATGAATTATTAGAGACTTCACCTGGGAAAAAAATGTCGATGTTTGTTATTTTATAACTCTTTTTAGTCTTATTCCGCTCATTCTAATGGACCTCTGACCAGTGTCTCCCATAAAATCTTTATCCAATAAAAAAGAAACAAGATGAGGGTCGATACGGAGCAATGTCGTTGGAACTAATAAATTGTGCAATGTTCGGGGAAAATATTTGGACCTGCGCTATCTGTATAATCTTCATTCACATTCCGAAATCATGTCCTGATTTGCCATTAGTCTGTCAAAACTGTTTTTATATAATAGTTGTCTATTCATTTGTTTGAGTACGGACTTATTGGGAGATAACCTTATGTGGCAGAATGGGTAATCTCATTTATTGCCTTTATTAATATCTTATTAAATTATATATTGTACTGTTCTTTACTATGAGTTTGTCTGGAAATTATAAAACATGATTTTATAAGAAATACAAGTTATTATTTAGTTTCAACTGTCACAGTTATGTGTGTTGTAAAGTTTCAAGATTGCTTTCAATCCTTTCTTAGCAGATGTTAACGGTAATGGAAGTCGCAGGTGAGAAGATGCAATGCAAGTGTATCATGGGGCCACGGTATATTGAAGTATGATTCACTTTATTTGCCCTAATTTGGATACTATCTTGAGGACCATGTCTGGAGATTGGGAACAACTGAATCCGTGTTTTTTGAATTTTCCGAGGATACTCATTGGTTTTTAAAATAAATTGATGTCTTACGCTAATTAAATGGAACAAGGCTTAGCTGATGATCACAACCGTTACTCTTCTTATTAGCACATATACATATACGAATGTAGTTGTAGAGTTGAGAAAGTGAGCAAATTCCATTAGTGTCTGGGTCTGAGAAGCGGCAAAGCCCATTGAAGGGGTAAGCATTTGAATGGTAGGCATTCAGTTATATATTGATGGGATGATTATTATTGTTTTCAAAATCTCAGGAGTTCTAAACAGTCTTTTCCAGACTTGTGATCTGTAAAATATTAATGCATGGTTTGACGTTGTTTGTTTGTATTTTGGAATTTTTGTGGTTGAAAGTACCTAAACATGATGCTTCTGGCTTTTAACGAGCTATAGTGTGTTACAATTGACATTACTTTTACTATTATTTCATGTCTTATAGTTAGTTTACAAGCGAAGTTATAAGTTTATAGTTATGTATTTTTGTGTTATATCTAGAACGGAGTAAATCTTGTATACGTTATCAAATTCTATTTTTATACCCATATCTACCATTTTGAAGGATGTAAATGGGTTGGATGTTAATCCCATATACGTTAAATTAAGGGGAATATTTTTGTTTGTTTTTTAAGCACAGTTTCTGAAATGAATTGAAATTATAAACATAGAAACCCAACAATAAAAAGCATAAAATAATAAGTTCAATAAATTTGATACACATAATCATCTGTATTGCGCGATACATTCAGACTTTAAGAGTTGCATTCCCAAACTCAAAAATGTATTGATGCATAAGCCAATTTAAATGCTTAACAAGTACAAAAGCATTAATCTTAAACTATTTATTTTCAATTATTTTTCATTATAGTAATATATAGCATTTCGAAGATTGGCTTTAACCCTATAATAGCAGAAGATTTATATCATTGATCCTAAAAAATTAGATATTACTGCACACCAGAGAAACAGTGATTAAAAGGTATAGTTACTGCATCCTTTGCAACCTATAATAAAAAAATATATAACTAAATAATACTTATATTTCATAGGTAAATTTATATTTATATAAGTAATAAACTCAAATATTAATATAGGATATTAACTAGTTTATAATATAACACGTTTGATATATAGGTATAAAACATGAAAAAATTTCCAAATTTATTCCTTGAATACATTATAATTCTGTGAGATAAAACCTAACAAATAATTTATTTTTTTACCATTAGCAGTAAATATTTGATGGAAAATAGATGCACATATGAAAAAAAACAATAAGCCTTGAAAAGGGTTTAAGAAATACAAATATTACGTTTCCTCGAATATACTAAAGCAATAAATCCGAAGAAGAAGAGAATATTTTGTACATTTTGTATGTCTCTTTAAAAGTAATAGGCAAGATTAACCTAGGCTATATTGACAGCAATAATATTAAGAATAAATGTTATTTTAAAATCTATATACAGAGTAAAAACTGGATACAGTCAAATAAGAGGAATTAATTGACAGTTATCTTATTGTTTTAAAAATAAATTGTTATTTATATGAATTTATTTTATTATAAGTATTTTATGTACCCTAAAAACCTAAAATATAAAATAAGTACACGTACTAACATATTTGGATATTATATAAATTCGTTAGGTTGAGTGTGATATGTGCAAACACTGTCGAACTTCATAACCCTACAGATGTACCTCGCTTTTAAACCACGCCTTCATTATTATGGTAATCAAATGATATGAAATTTGTTACAGTTTTTTTTTAATCAAGAAGGTATTTCTTTAATTCCAATAGCTCTACTAGTTTTCCTTGTAATACAGTCGTAGTTTCATGATCGGCCATTCTGGACAGGAAAGTTAAGGTGGTGCGGTCGGTTTGGAATAGGAATTTTTTTTATAAATTTCAGACTTACTATAACGACTCTTTATGTAACGTACCTAAAAATATATATATATATATATATATATATATATATATATAATAACAATAATATATGTTTTATCACTTCATAAAAAGTCGCAGGTATTTACATTTGAAAATTTCGAAATTATGTATTTATAATTAATAGATATATAATACAAAAAGTTTTCACGGTTTACGGTTATTCCTTGAAATACGGTTCATAGAAATACCAAATTTTCAAAAGATAATATTTGGTCATTTATTCAATTAGTATATTTAAACTAAGGAAACCCTATTGATTATCCTGTAATTAAGTAATTATTTTATTGGTAAATTCTAAAAATAATCAATTATTCTACAATTGGTATGAATAACAGAGACATTATAACTAAAATTTTGAAGTATATTATCATATTCAGCCAAATTTAGTTTTTATTTTGGAACACATATGACATATATAGCCTAAGTAAATATACGATAAAAATTATGAACATTCTGAAAATTATTTATATTTCAAAAATAAAAATAAGACGGACAAATGAACGATTCAGGGCACAGTTTTCTCCTTTATATCATAGTTGTAAATGTTGATTGATGAAAGTTATTATGTTAAACCAAGCTAATATATGATACATGAGTATTGCAATAAAATCGATTAATATACAATCCCAAAATGTTTATATTTTTAAAATATACACCCATAATGGACAAAGTTACTACTACTAAATACATTACATGTAACATTGTTATTACTTGGTACCTGCTAACTAAACGAGACAATAGTGATATCAAACGTATTCATGTTTGAAATGAAGACATGACAATTTATGGTTGTGATACAGAATTTTGAGAGAAGCAGGGACTACTCTTTACTTGCGAAAGTTACATCCGAAACTCATCCATAGTTCAAAAGTTTGTCAATCTGCGGAATGCTCTACCTCACAATTTCTCACGGTTATTTTATCTACAGATATAGTTTCAAAACTTTTTCAATTCTCACGAGTAAAAGCATCACGCATTTTTTATTTCATTTCATTTCATTTTCATCAAAATTACCTCGAAATTTTGGAAGCGATCATCGTTGAATTAACCACAAATGATGAATACCAGGAGTTTTGTGTAGCCATCCAACTAAATCAGAAATTTTGAAAGCTTTTAGAACAAGAGAATAACATGAAAATGGCAAATAAATAGGTAGTACACAATTTAAAAATAAAACTTGGTCTTTATGGAGCTCTGTCATTTTCAATGGCCCTTCGTATGGATTGTGATTTTTATAATTCATTTAACGATGAAATACCATCAAATGTTGCATAGTAACTTGTTCTTTGATATCTGCATTACAATACTGACCAAGCACTTCGTGCTTAGTATTTGCTAAAATGTCCAGTTAAATGTGTACTGGTATGTATAAGTATATAATTTTAATTTCTTTATGTAGATATTATTTTACTAATTTGGTCAATAGCAGTTGCAGAAAAGGTTGCTCTCACTCTTACTCTATGGTTTTAAGACTATAAAGGAACAAAAACCATATATTGTACGTAAATTATTTAATGAAGTTTTTGTGTTTTATTTTTACAAACTTTAGAGACCAGTGAGTTGTATCTCGGGGTTATTTTCGAATTAACAATAGACATCTATGTTAATTGAAAACCCTAAACATCTCCATGCAACGTTTCAATAGTGTAATGTATTAAATATTATTATTATTATTATTTTATATACTAACACATGATTATGTTTACTGGCTCTGTAATGGTTTACCAAAGGTCGATGGATACATCAATATATGTCGTATGGGGGACAAAGGCAACTATCCATAAATAAATAAATAAATTAAAAATTACAATTATTAAAAAGTACGTAAGAACAAAGTTCTTGAGTCATAAATTAAAAATAATATTAAGATCTCCCATCACAAAGCTAAATCCAAATTACTAAATCCCATCCTCTAAACCACTTAGACCACTCAGACCACCAGAAAACAGTCGCAAAGGGCAGTCGTTTACAATGTGCTCCATTTTCTGAGAGTTTGCGCCACAATCACACGTCTGGTCGTCAGTAATACCCCACTTAAATTTCCAGTGATTGCTTCTCCCAACCCCAGTTCGAAAACGATTCAATAAAACCCATTCCTTTCGAGGAATTTCCAAGCCACCCGCTGCTTTCGTAGGATCGGATATCAAGAACTTGTTCCGTCCATCGAATGATTCCCAGGATGACGCCCAGTTAGCATTAGGGGTAAGTTCTCCTCTATCAACTGGGATGCTGTTCGTAGTGATGGCTTGCGTGATTTGAGCCGGCTATCTTGCTGAGGAAGGTCGCGCGTAACGGGCAATTCGGGATTGGATCGGGGGGTGAAGTTGTTCGCGTCCGTAGCTTGCTACACGTGCTCCCTGGGTAACGCTAAACGAACAGCAATTTTTGGTAGCTGGACCGTCACTCTTGTAATCTCCCAGTTTTGGCAGCTATCGAAGATACATCAATGAATGGGATCGTATGATGCTGTGACGTCATATGGGGTGATCTGAGTTCAATAAATCTCATTGGCTGTTTCTATCACGCCACTGTCATGCCACCACCACGTCCACTATCCAGCCCTGGCCTCGCGCACTTACCTTCTTACCCCGTAACCGTAAATCACACACAGTCAATGATGTGACAGAAAACAGTCTTTCATTTCTATTACCGATCCCTTATGTATCGTACGCAACAAATACAATCAAACATACGAACACACGCAGGTGCACACTTTTTCGTCTTTTGCAATCGTTATATGTAAATAATATGGAACATTACGTTTTGAAAATTGTGGTGTCTATCCTTTTCTTTATGTGTAACAAGTTTTAAAGTAACAGGTTTAATGACTGCAACATTTATTACTATATATGGTGAGTAACTCATCAAATATAAATGTTGACAATAGTAGTTTCTGCGTCGAAAAAACTCAAGAATATCCCTAAGGTTCCGAATTATATATAAAATACACCAAACAGGTGCAAATCCTATATACCACTCTAGGAAAGGTGAGACTCTGAGGGAAAATCACCTCTAATTAACCAAATTTTAATACAAAATTTAAATGTTACTTCAATAAGGTTTTTTACATACTTATCGGTAGCAAATATTAGTATAACTTCGTCTTAACAGATTATAAACTTGTGACTATAAACATTCAGCTAAAAGTAAAATTGAAGTGATATTAATTTAGAACTGTTAATTTTTTGAAAATTAGGTTTATATACACAGGAATTAATAATAAAAACAATAACAAATAAATAAATTTAATGCTTATGAATTAAAAAATCTAATCGATTCATAAAATTATTGAAATCAGAAAACCTTAAAAGTAAATTAATAAATAACTGTAACAATAATATGCTAGAATAGTAATTCTAAAATGGATAACAGTCACTGTGAGACAGTGAATCCAGTGATAAAACACTGCCAAAGTTAAGCAATTACTAAGTTCTTCAAGATAGGATAAACAGCCGAAACTGAAGGCAAAGTTGAAAGTTTACCAAACCAGACGGAGAGAGTACAATCGGCTACATTAATGTCAGACAGAGAAGTCTACCGTTGGTACATTATTCTTTTATATTCCTTTATAGAAGTGGAAGTTGTGAACATATTGGTACTCCATAATATTTTATTACAAATTTGTAATCTGTTGACTGCTATATAATTTAATGAATGCTATAATAATTTAACACTCAATTCGTAATGTTTTACTACTTGATTGATTTTCTTGAAATTTAGTACACATATGGCAAATACCGAATTCTTTTCCTTTACTTATTGTAAAGGGTAAAATCATCCTTATTTCTTAATATTCTTCTAAAAATAAAAACAATTATCTGAGAAAAATCTGAAACTTAATAAAGATGCGAGATTTACTAAAAAATTTCTCCAAATGAATAAAGTGTAAAAATCAAACCTAATTATCCCTTATTAAAAAGATCTTTCATCTATTGATGATATATATCAAACCAGTAGATATTAGAGGATTAAAAAAGAAAACACTTCCATTTCGAAACTAAATTAATCGCATGATGTACTAAAAAAATCTAAGAAACAATAACAAAGCATATTAAATATGTTACATTGTTTTTACTATCCATATTGATAAATATAAAGCTCTTTAACCTAAAAATATTCGTCACACTTTTCGTCGTATCAATGGAATAAATTGATCTATAAAATCAATATCTATAATTATTGAATGGTTTTAATAAACTTTAATAGTTTTACATTACACCTTAAATTTTGAAATATATGATATTTAACTCAGAAAAGACTACTGAAAATGTTCCACAAACATTTAACTATTAATGCCTAATCTACAGCCATATTGTTTAATTTGTGCAATTCCATTCTTAAAACGTTTATTAAAAATATTAAATATGTAATTTATTATAGAAGAAAATACTTTATTTTTAAAACATGAGAACTAAGATATTTTATGTTCTGTATCAAAAACAGTTTATTAAATATTGTTTAAGGATATTATTAACACATAGCACTGTAAAAGGGTAAGCTTGGTGCTTGTAGAGACAATATGTGGTGAATATTAATATATGACCTCACACAACACTGTACATGGTTAAGCTTGTTGCTTGCAGAGACAATATATGGTGAATATCAGTATATGACCACACATAACACTGTACAAAGGTAAACTTGTCTATAGCAGAGACAACTTAATTATATTAACTGGGTTAACGTCAGCACATGTTTACTAAGCTACTAAATGCTCTCAGAGCGGAAACTGAATTAATCAGTATCAACATCCGGCTTTACTTTGGGAGAGGTTTGCTTATCATTTTACATCACAGTAGCGCTGACTGTGCTGAATGGGTCACCTCAATTAATATATGAAGGTTAATAGATTTATATATTACGATTTATATTGCATATATTTGCTTCTCTTTGCAAAATGTTAGTACTTACCTCAAAAGTCATGTATAAATTCCATGAAACCAATAAAGAGAGTTTCTAAAAAATATTATTTCGTTATAACTATCTGTCAATTAATGGGATATTTTACGATAAAACTGAGCTATTGACCTTCATTTATATGGGGACACCATCCATGTCGGAGATGGTCCTTGTCACTCCAAGGAATTTTTCTGAGCATTAATGAAAATTTTTTTCAAATTGGCAACGGGATGTTGCAAAAATGTATTTTTTTAACTGGGTAAAATCATTTCAAATGTTTACATTTGTCATTGTTATATATTATTTAAAATGTACAATTTATTAGTGTAGTAATTAGTTTATAATTTAGAATACTGTTTGATATAACTTGAAATAGTTCAGGGCATTCTTCTGCCAAAACAATGAACTTTGGAGCTAATTCGTTGACCATAGGATCAATAATCAGACTCCCATTGGTGGAACTTATTGGGTAATCCCATATATATGTCCCTGCTGTCCAGGAACATAGTTTAAACGCCTGAGCATTTTATTCTTGCCTTTGGAATTATTCTGGGGATATACTCCGGTAGCAGTCACTCACAGTCTCACACTTTGTTCTCCCTTTGGCAGAGTAGTCTTGCTTTTCCGTCTTAGTTCTCGATGCCCTATTAATCGTACTAGTTTGTAGTACAAGTGTTGCCCCCGGTTCCTGTGCTCAGATGGTCAGATGAATCCCCTCTAAACATATTACCTACCCCGATGCCAGTGACTGTGGTTAGTAGCAACAGTAATGCGTTTAATTGTGGTGACTCGTTCTTCCATGGATTCCACTGAAGCCCTGCAAGGATTGGACGAACTGGAACCCCCCGTCGTACTTGGATTAAGCTAGGAAATCAGCTATATCAACATCGGTTAGTCGGCATCTATTCTAATTAAGTACACCTTTCACTACCTAATGATTAATACTCGCCCTTTTATGTCTAAATGTAAAGGTTTAATTCTATCTGCAATCTTGCTCTTAATATTACATTTAGTTCCTTCGAGTCAGTTCCTCGTCATCTTCATTGCAATATCTCTAATTAAACATTTTTGGCTTTCGGGCTGAACCTCTTTGATTCCTCGTGATATTTGTGACCTAAATACTAAACTGTAATTTTTACACTTGTAGACTAATTTTCCGTAATTTTTCTCGAGAAAGTTACAATCTGCAGGCTTTTAATGTTGCATGAGACTTCATTTATATTAAAATAATTTATGTACCGGTGCATGTTTGTAAATATGAGATTTGGCTGAGCGTTATTGACACTCATCACGGAGTAGGCTGATAAAATTTCTAATTCACCTATCAGGGGTGTAAAAATTTTTTTATATAACTGTCGGTCCGCAAGGCATTCCAAAATTGGAATGAGCTATGGTCTAGAACTTTTGCATGCTACCACAGCGTATCCTTTCATGCGCCACATGATCAGGAGAGATCTTACCTCTATTTGTTACACACGGTACTGACAAGCTATATAGTACGATTATCAAGGGGATGTTCAATAGTGCAGTCATTGAAGCATTATTGCTCCGAATTTTTTTACTGACCGAATTGCATACAATTTTGGAATTAGGTTCATCTTACCCTTAAATTCAAAAGTGAAAATGATTTTGAACTCCGCAACCATTCGGAGGGTGGTTGCCACCCCTTCTCGGGGGTGAATTTTTTTTTTTCAAAATAACCTCGGATGTCGATAGAAAGCCCTAATTTTTAAGCAAATAATCATCTATAACGTTTTTCGAAAAATCCAATACTTTTCAAGTTATTGGCAATTGAAAATTCGCAATTTTTTCACGTTTTACATCGGTTGTTTTTTGCAAATATCTCCAAAAATATACGTTTTATCGAAAATTTTATAAAGAACAAAATTGTAGCAGGTAAAACAATGAACCATTTCGCTTTTTATAAAGTACTCTAAGTGCAATATTAAGCTAGATATTAAATATCAAAGCCGTTTTTTATTTTGTCTGAAATTTAATCGATGTGGTCAATGCCATCTAGCGGCGAGCAGATGCATTTTAGGTATTTTAATAAAAAATAGGTTTATAGTGCTTGAAATAAGCTTTATAATGAGCACTATTAAAAGTGTTTTTGCACGTAAAATAAGTGAGCTGTATTGCAAATAAGATGAGCATCTAATGTTTTTTCTTTTAAATCAACGGGTTTCATAGGTGCCATTTCCACCAAAATTAAAAATAATCATATTCCGCCTAGAATAAACTTTATTACGAAGATTTGGATGGATTCTATCAGTTTGGATGCTTTAGGACACATATTTTTCAAAAAAGTCACGATTAATAAAAATTCAAACTTTTAAAAAACCACCTTTTTTCATAATATCTCAAAAATGACGACATATACGTAAAAAGGTGCAGGGATGCAAAATGTAGGTATATTTCTGACAAAAATTTGGATTTTTTTATTTTTCTTTCAAACTAAAATTGACGGAAATATGATTGTTTAAAGAGCACGTGGCAGCGCAATCACAGTCTCTCTTAAGCCCTTTAACCCTTCACACCGTTTGAGAAAAAGGTTTTTTACTATACATTGCAATAAACGATGTTGTAGCTCTCTCTTAATTACCTTTACAATGTTTTTTATAAATTGTGATAGCATGAAAATTGATGGAGTTATGGTCAAAAAACTTATCATATTTTTTTCTGCTTAGTAACTGAACATTTCGGACTGTGAATATTTGGAGCAATGTGAAAGTACGCAGTATAATAGAGATACAAAACTATTGTAATGTATGTATATATATATATATATATATATATTATATATATATATATATATAAATTAAGAAAAGATTTATGGTTTCTTAATTCTTGTTTACGTGTTGTAATTTTGTATTAATTTTTTTTTAACTTGCTGAAGACGGGGGTATTAAATCCCCCGAAATATAGAAGGGAAAAATAGTTTATTTGTTTTCTTCTATTCAACACAGTGATAGTATATATATATATATATATATATATATATATATATATATATATATATATATAGATATATATATATATATAATTTTTTTGTATCATCAAGTTCTAATTTTTGTATCTCTTACAATTACTCATTGAATTTACTTCACTTTCTTTTAGTAAAATATTGCACTTCATAAAGTTGACGAGGTGTAAAGCAATCTCTGGACCGGATATTAATCCGGGATTGGGAAAACTTGGGAGTTATGGCCGATCCCTTCCGGCTCTTCTCTGAGGTTAGAATTTCAAAACTCTTGTGGCAGACTAATTATGAAAGTTCAAAGTTAAGTGCCGTTTAAGGCATCCTTTTATGTAATGATATAATAATATTAATTTATGTATACATTTAAGGACTATCATTTTTACGATAAATACCTCTATTTTATCTGCCGCTCATTTCAGTGTATAAAATCTGTCACTGTTAGAAAATTAATTCCTGGTATTTTGGTCAACACACCTCAACTTTGAACTTGAAATATTAATAGCCAGTACTCTCCTGTTTTATTCTCTCTTTTCCCTGAAAATACAGGATAAATGAAGTGTTTTTTTTTCTTATTGATTCAAGTGATGGAAATCACGTGAGTTAATAATGCCCTTCATTTATTTTATTTTAATTTACATTATATAAATATTTAATAAACCCAGTATGACAAATGATTTAAAAATATTGCAATACATCTGTATAACAAGTGATTTAATCTCGTACAAATAATTTAAAATCTCTTATCATTATATTTTAATTATGAAGGAGCTATTCAGTTTCGTGCTCACATAAGTATTTATTTTCGTCAAACATATTTAACTGTCGTAAAACTGAAACATATACTAACAAATATATACTAAGAAATGTGATATACGAATTGTATCAAAATAGATTCTTTATTTAGAAAACTGATAAGGTTAGACTGATAAGTGTTATGATTTTTTATACCTCCCAATGTTGGTTACGACTTTTTTGGAACTTATTTTGCTGTTTTCCTAATGGAACCTGTTACGTATTTTTAGCCTTAATAATTTGTTTGATATATTGTTAAAATAAAGTAATCTTTTATAAACACGTATATCACAACATAAATATTCGAATAAACAAAAATGTATGTTATTTATAGCCTACTAAAACCAAAAGCTTAAAAATTAAACCGTTCATGAATTTATTCCTCTTAATTATTTACATGAACCAAAATTGGCGTATTGGCGTGAGTGAGCCGAATTTGCGGTCATTGGCAAAAATGTTGCAACAAAATAAATATTTTGTTAATTATTTTAATTTATAACCTCACTTTAGGTGACATAGAGTTGCTAACTTATAAGTTAAGAATGAAAGTTACAGGAAAACCGATGATTGCCGGATTAAAATTTTGAAAGAGTCATTGTTGTGGTTGCCATAGATACGTTTTAGACAGGATAAAGTAAGGAAAGGTTTGACGAATCATTATGAGCAATAAGAGAAAACACGTGGCAATCTAGCAGGATTAGGGAATGGGAGGATTCAGTAATGTAGAGAAGGAGTGTCTTGCAACATCAATAGCAATTTCAGTTATGTGAAACATTAATTTCTCACATTGTGGAAGTATTTTAATCGTTTGTTAGTGGGCTGTTATTAAATATTTAATCTGTATGTTTTTTCTCAAAACATAAATTGCAGTCTGTATTATATTCTGGTTAAAGCCATTTTTTATTTCAGTAAATGTTCCATAGTTTAAAAGTTAGGTTTAACTATAAAATGCAATTTAGGTTGAAATTTAAATTTTTATAAAAATTAGCTTAGAAGAAAATAAAAGAATAGTTCTTATCACGACTTCTCCCATGGAGAACTCTGCACACGTTTAGTAATCGACATAAACTAAAATGAATAATAAATAGATATTAAAGAAGAATAATAAAGAGTTAAATATAATATTGTCTAAAGTCCAGCCTTACTTAGGACTACTGAAGCTGCTTCTCATGTACGGAACAAAATACAAGATTTAAGATTTGAATTGTTGAAGACTGTACAGCATAACAATGGTCAAAAATACCGAAGCCTAGAATATTTTCCAGTTAAAGTTATATTAAATTACGTAAAATACTCACAGACCTTATATTAACAGTTTTCAACTAGAAACCTTTTAACTGCGCATTTAAGTATACCTATCATAAATTTCTTTACATTATTTGGTAAAAACTTTTATATTTGAATACCCATATATTCAAATCTATTTTTTTTACTAGTATACACACATTATCGTGTTTAAATTATTTTCATACCTTGTTTTAAAGCTGTAAATGGAAGCTTAAATTTATATATTCAGTTATCAGGCTGGTTTGATAAAATTGCTGTAAATCATGGATGATTTCTTTTTAATATATTTCTTCCCTGACTATGAGGTTGGTGAGTTAAGGTGATAAAAATATCGTGTATTCTCAATCTGTTTTCAAACAAGAGTGATTGGGTTGCTGAAAGTCCAATGCAGTTTCGAGTTGGTAATATACATTCCCAACGGAATAATTTGGTCTTCGATATTTTCATCTAGGTAGTGAGCAAGGTTCATCCTTAAATCCAATTTGTATAAATCTATCTTGACACAAATAATATGTGAGCGCGTGAGGCAAAGATTCACAAAAGTTAGAATAAAGGGATTCCTTGACTGGATACGCATCATAAATGAACTAAATCGTATATATGTAAAAATAACGACAACAATTCATAAGTATATAGCCTAAATTTTCTCTAGAAATCTGGAGAAAAACGCACGGTTTGAAATGCCAGCTAACCTTAGGTCAAAATAAATAGTTTGTGATATATTCTGACACATTTATAGTTATTGTTACCATTCTAATATTACTTATGTTACAGATAGTATGGCATTTATTTCAAGGATTGAACCCACAACGATTTCATATGTTATTATTTTCAAGTTGCATTTTATTTAAGAATAGTTCATCATACACGTATTGCCCAGGGTATTGAAATAAGAGAATTACGTTGTAGGACATGTGTATTTATGCACAGCGAAGTAAGGTTTATTATAATGTACGCGGGTAAATGAAGATAACGACTTTATTCAGCGGAGAACACTTGCAGAGGAGTCTGTTCTTGTCCCTTTGTAAGTTACGGAAGTGAAACGCTGCTGCTGGAACGTGACGTGTGGTTTACTTTGAAAATAAGTATTTCCTTTGAAGTTTTAAATTTAATAATTTTATATAGACTTTTATTGCCCTGTCTTTAATATTATTAATGTGGTCATTGTGAGATTCCAAACATTTTAAACTTTAAAAGTAACCATACTTATACGGATCCTAACTAAACAAAGTAGAATATCTAAAACCATGCAAACAGTATTTTAATCTAATAGAAATTAAGGTATATTACATTTAAGCAAATTATTCTTAAGCTATGAGTTTCAAAGTGCTAGTCTTATAACAAAGCGTTAGTTTCTGACATAACAAAACTAAAATTATCGTGTTTAACAATAATATTTTATATTATTTTAATAAATATTAGATGTTCTAAAGTTCTTTAAATAAAGAAGGACTATACTTTAAATTAGCGATGAAGGGATTTTGAATGAAGCAGGATTTTTTCCGGATACTTACAATCGTTTAGTGGTACAAGAAAATCAGATTTGTTGTATCACTGAAATATGACAAATGTCCGGGAAAAAATCCTCTTTCCTAAACTTTACAGGTAAGTTTAAAAATGTTATTGTTATAAGCATAACAGAAAATATTGAATTTTTTAAGGTTTTTTGTAGCTAAATAACACAACAGTATAATATGAGTATTTCTGATCCCAAAAACTTCTATTACGTTAATTCAATGCATTTGAGAATTTAAAACTAGCAAGCATGTCTACATTTACTGTTTCGAAGCAGATATATTTATTGGTTTCAGTGGGTTATATCTTAATATTGTAGATATCCTTCGGATGGAAGTTATCCAGGATAAAATTAATGAAAAATATGAGCAGTACATATTAAACGTATGAACGTTAAAACCCATGCAGTCGCTCGATGTTAATACCCAACTGTTCCAGAACACAGAAAGTCGGCAGAACATGTTGCTTGTTGTAACAAGTACAACTGTTGTCGGATTCCCGCAGCGGATGAGTTGGTCGCGAACATGGACTACTGAGTGCTTTTCATTTACCTTTTCCTCGTAACTCTTATTATAATTGTAAGAAGACAATAATCATTATACATCTTGTAAAATTTTTATTTCATAATCCTGGTTTGGATTTATTCTGTTGTATTTAAGTAATTTCTCAGACTTGCCACTAAAATATTTTGAACCTTGTTTATAACAAAGGCGTTGTCTAAAAAATTTTAGAGCTAATTTTTATTAGTATCATATATAATAACCAGATATATAAGCCAATTTCTTACCCCAACTGCGCTATGTAACTATCAAGGGGGGACTATAAAGAGTTTAGGTATGCTCTTAGTTGTCATCTAATAGTATGACAAGTGCTAAAACCTTTCAACATTATCTTCTCTGTAAAAAATCAATGCATGAGCTATCATTATATATCAATTAAAACATGCTAGAGATCAGACCATAGTATTTATGAATAAGATTGAGAATGTAATCCTTGTAATTGAAATACATGTTTTTTATATTTTTTAAAGTTTTTTAACCAGGTAACGTATTTTATTAATAAAGGCGATACACTATTTCAGATTAATACAAATATACTACTCATTCATTTATCTATAGTAGTTAGTTTTAATACAATTAGGTAACATATATTATGATAGTTACTGTCAATGTATATATTATTATATTGTCTTATAGGATATTTTCAGAATTACAAATGTATAATTAAAAAAAAACTGAAAACTTTTATTTTAAATTCAAAACATTATTAATAAGTATTTATTAGAACTTTATGCTACACCCTAATCTGTAACATGATGTTTTCCCAATACTATCAAGAAATTAATTATATGTTTTTGTGGTAATCTTTTTCATCATGGCTAGTTGTTGTAATAAACCTTTTTGTTTACTAAATAAATGTTATGGCCGGTCAATATTGAAGCCGTTATTTTCAATCTAAATAAAGGTACTAGAAATATTTCCTTTTGCTTGTCTTTCTACATAATATCTCGGAAACGAAAACAAATATATACTTTAAAGATTGCATGAAGCTTAATTTATATATTAGGTAAACCGTGTTTGATGATGGTGCATGTAACTCAATGTCACTCAATGAGAAATTGAAATATGATGGTCTCGAAAGAGTAAAACATATAATAAGATACTGTCATGTATTATATTTCTTGTTTCAAAAACTTACAACTGGCAGACTGGCTCATATTTAAGATGTATTAACATCATATAAGTTGAATAAACAGAAGTCGAAATAAAAAAACAATTCAAATATTTTGTTAGATTGCAATCTTAATAAACACGTAAATATTTCTTTTGGCGTGTCTTATATTCAATCATCCTAATCATATTAATATTATAAATGTGAAAGTGCCTTTGTTTGTTTGTTTTACTTTTACACGTAAAGTTTCCAACGGATTGTACTAAAAGTATAAATGGACATAATTAAGGTCCCCAGCAATGGATATAAGAATAAGGTCCTAGCCTATTCTTATTTCGAGAATCCCTCCGGACCACGCTTCCACTGGTCACTAAACCTGTGTAAAAGCCCACCTTGATCCCTTTAATATGTGAAATAATAATTGAAATAGGAATAGTAAGTTCAAATCCAGTTCGCCTTCCACTTATTGCAGCGTCCTGAAGTCTAACGCCATATCTTACATCCGTCTGAATAAATGTAAAACAGTCGAGAGACAAAGAAGCTCAAAACGAACTTTCTACATCAAGAACACCTGGACTACAAACAAATGATATTAAGATGAATAAGTGTTCCTATTGTCTCATCAGGTATACAATTGAACGTTAGAATTCACACGCTGCAATAAGTATAAGGTTAACCGTGGATCTGAATTTAACAATGTCATTGAACCCTTCCCACCATTGCTCTACGTTATGAATTGAAATAGTCTGTTAAATTTAATCAACTGTTTCGTCTAAATACTGTTTTATGACAGCACTCAACTCATTTTAGAAAATTTCCTAAAACATAAATAAAGTAGTCAAGAATTTGACTCCAAAGACTATGAAGCGATTGGAAAGAACTATGCTAAATGAAAGTTCGCTGGATTGTGCCATTAAACTAATGTAACAATTAAAACTCTAATTTTTCTAAAATATTTTTAAGTTTATAAAGAAACGAGCACGCAGATTATGTCATTATAACGTACTTTTTACTGTACAATTGAAAAACATTAAGTATTGTAAAAAAATATATACATTTACTACCTAACTTTAACCATACATTTAATGAATGTAATAAAACACATTTTAGTTATATTTTGACAAAAGGAGGCTTCTCAGATCTGTTTATATATGTATACTTTATTGATCGGAAAGCAAAGCAAAATCAACTTAGACTAAGAATACTACGAATGAATTAAATTACAATGCCTATAAATATTCACTTTATCATAATAGCAACAAGGCTTACTAAAGATTGTCATTTTAATTATATGTAATTCACTGGAACCATCAGTGGTTATATATGTGCAACGCCTACTAAATGTGTGCTATAAAGTGGGTAACTCCTAGCTGTACAGGTATAAAAGACAAAGTAGAATTAGACAAACTTTTACTACACATTTTGAGACAGTTAGGTAAATTATCTTAGATGTTTTTGACATGAGTAAGTGTTAAAGAGCTATGTATTTCATATAATTTTTTTAATCAGTAAAAGGAACAATCGACTATTTGAAAACACTAAGATTGGAGTAAATTTCAATGTCCACTAATATTATACATTATTATTTAATGCATTTTGATAATCGTATCCAAGGCAAACTTAACATAGGAAGATAGTTCATTTAAAAATAAATTATACATACTCTTATTTTGAAGCCATGATCGATATACCAGTTCTTTTCTAAGTCTTAACACGTATCCTGTCGGGATTTAATTATATAAATCCCTAACAAAAGAATCGTATATAGAGAAATTTGACTAGAATACTCGATTATTCAACGCTGCTAACCGAGGATCACATTAATTCCGGAATCAATTCTGCTCTACGGTTAATCCATGATGCATATGCAGAGCTCTCAGTCCACTGACATCAGCAAACAGTTTCAGTTGATTACGAATTTGAATTCGACATTATATACTCTAAGCTATAGTATATTGTTATTTTTTACACTTTAGAATGGAAAGTTTTTATAACAATACTGTTCCTTAAGTTTGGTAGAAGAGATCTAACTTGTTTTGAATGGGAGAACTTCTTCGATCTTTCAGGAAATCGATAGTTGAACTTCTTCGAGGAATGAAATCGATAGGCAGTGGCATCTACTGGGAAGGGTATAAGTGTAAGGATAAAACAAATGTTGGAAATTCCAATTGATTGATTTTCTCAGGTATATCTTTTGGCGTGATATTGAGCTAGATAAAATAGTAATGCACTGAAACGTCAGAAAAATTTGGCCTTTCACACATTCCACAACGTTGATAAGTTTTTTTATTTAAAGAGAAACGTTTAGAAGGTTCATTTCCAAAATGCAATTGAGTAAATGTGGAAATAAGAGATTTTGACTTAAACTATTAACAAGAAAAATGTATTTAGTAGCCAAATAAATTACATAAAAGTCAGCTATGTATATATAATATCTATACACTGTAAAAAAGTTCACCTACCGCTACTATTAATTTATCTAGAGTTATGGAGTTATTAGATCTTTAAAAATACGATAATATACCCGAATTACAGTAAACGATTTTTCTGGAACATGATATTGGCTGCAGATCAAAATATTATCAGCAACCCGATAATTTGCAAATAATATTTTGCAGAAAAAACTTAGTAGTATACAATTGAATTGTGTCTGCCTTAGTAATGACAGTCCTCGCTGTTTTATATTTATGAAATATTGTATTAGTACAATGGATAGAAATAATTACTTTGTTGCACAGGAAAGAAATGCTGCACGAGCAAGAAACAATTCCTTTGAGGGCAAGAGATTATTACTTTGGCCAGTAAAACCACAAGAAATATCTTTAAGCATCATTATATGTATTTTAAAATGTTTAGTTAGTGAGGGAACATAATAATAAATACACCGTATATTAACATAAATACTTTGTATTGTCGTGACTATGATTTTACTACTATAACTTAACCGTTTACATCAGAAAAAAAAATAAAATTTTCAGTTTTACCTAATTTTTTGTCCTGAGAAGAAACTTGACCGGAGAACTCTGTTTCTATCGATCTACTTCGTTAAGAACGGTACATTACTGGTTTATTCCTTCTTTAGGTATATTGCAAAAATCTGGCCTAACTTTATCTTGACTACCTTAAATATTTTAAATGCCATAAAATTTAACTTAGTAAAATAATATGAATGTATCGTATGACAGGATACAGAAAGAAAACTTTTATCTTTAGGCTTTAAATTTTAGATGAAACTTCCTTTCTACGATGGTGAACATGAAAAGAAAATGTTAAGTTACGGCCATTTTCCAATCATTTTGCTCAACGTAAAATTTGCTAAATGATTGATCCGTATTGTATGTCTGCCAACCTGTCATCATGATTACTCAAAAATAAAATGAGTTTTTAACGTAAAAGCACATTCAGAAAAGTAAAACACGACACATGGTCATATATATGAAAATATTTTGGAGTAAATAGGAGAAAATAAATAAAAAAAATACCCTATGTTCTATTTCGCTTGATAGGATCGGTCTATATATGTATTTTTTAAGAAGGAAAGTCATAGCTAATAAAATATAAAGCTACGGTGGTGTAACTTAGCAAATTTCTATAATTTGAAATGGTGCCTAACTCAATATATTAATTGAATCAACCTTTCACACTATATGCTAATAAAAACATAAGTAAATTTTATAGTGTGGTGGTTTTAAAATAAAATTAATTATCCATATTAAAGCCTTAGACTATATATTTAAAAATAAACTATACTTAAATTATTTTTACTATCTTTATTATGCAAATATATATCTGATAATACTGGCTTGTTTCCACCTATTGTTTGGGATCTAAATAAAAGAATGTTTTCTTAAATAATCCCATTAATAACAATGCACAGACATTTGCCTACACAATGCACCTTGGCTTCTACACAATCAACTTTAACCACGAGTTTCACATTACATTAACCGTTAACTAACTACTGGGAGGGACTCAGCTGATTGTCATTGTCAGATTATCAGCACTCAGTGTAAGCAGCTTGTGTCAGCTTGGTGAGGTCTCAGTGGACATGGCTCTCGTGTCCTGGCCCTTAACCACCAGTTTTGCATTACATGAACTTAGCTGACTCTCAGTGTCAGATTATCACCTCTCAGTGTAAGCTGCTTGTGTTGGCTTAGTGAAGGTCTCAGTGGACATGGCTCTCGTGTCCTAGTCTTTAAACCACTAGTTTTGCATTACATGAACTTAGCTGACTCTCAGTGTCAGATTATCACCTCTCAGTGTAAGCTGCTTGTGTTGGCTTAGTGAGGTCTCAGTGGACATGGCTCTCGTGTCCTAGTCTTTAACCACTAGTTTTTGCATTACATGAACTTAGCTGACTGTCAGTGTCAGATTATCACCTCTCAGTGTAAGCTGCTTGTGTTGGCTTAGTGAGGTCTCAGTGGGCATGGCTCTCGTGTACTGGCCTAATGCTTAAAGATATCTTTATAAGATATAGAAGATTTTAAATATTTGGTGAATTTGTATAATTTGTTTCATTTTTTAGTTTTGAAGTATGAGTAAATTTTTGTAGTTAAAATTTCGCAATAAAGTAATAACTTAGCTTTAGTTTAAGATTAGATTAAATAAGTAAATATGCTTTACCTTGCTTATTTAATAATCAAGCTACCTGTTTAAGATAAAACTTTTTCAGTAAACTTAAAATTTATTTGTTTAATGGTTGGGTGCTGGCTTTTGAAGTATAAAGCTTGTATGTACATCTTTTTTTCGACTTTTTGTGTAAATAATAAAGAGTCTTAAAGTCCTTTTTGGATAAATAGAAAATAACATTTACATTGGCTTAATGTAATATAAATCGGTGCATCCAATAACGTTTTATAACTTGTTACTTGTTAAATAGTTAAAGATGTATTTCGTATTGAACAAATAGTACATGAGGGATCTGTCATAGTTTTCAGGAGAATCAAATAAATTTGGGAATCAAACCATATTTTCAGACATATTGTTTATAGCAACAAACTTAAAGTAATTGAGCAACTGAGAAACGAAATTCATTTACAAATTAGTAACCAATTGAATATTAAAAAAAAACAATAACTTATTAGTTGTAATATTAAAATTTTACTCGTTTAATTGAACAAATAACTTATTTTATTAAAGAGTTTGAGATTTCGTATGCGTATCTTTGTTATATTGTTAAACGGAATTTTTTAAATGAGAATATCAAGATTAATTTTCGATTCCTATATGAAAAAAAGAAATTTAAGTTTATAATGCCACATAGACCTCTCTTTGCAATAAAATGTCCTGTTGCTGTTAGGTACACTGGTAACCTATTAAAATAATTTAAAATGATGTTAAACTGTAACTTACGAATAAAAGTAATAATGTAATGAACATGCTACTTTTAACATTTTATTATTTACTAGTAAGCAAAGTTCGTGGAGTAATTACAATAATATTTTTATCTGATGTTTAAGTACAAAATAATTTAATTCATATTTACTTTAAGGGATAACATTATATAACATAAAACACTTAACGGTCCCTGCAGATTCTTTCAATCACTGAACCTCGAGTGGTCAGTCGCCTTGTTGAGGTAATGAGTTCAATTAAACGTTATCAGTAAAACTACGTTACAAGTATTTATGTATGTAAGTACAAGCCATAAATCTAGACAGGTACACAGCTTCTGTTATACTTTAATTTATTATTATCCATTACATGATGGTATTAAATTTTGCTTTCGTATTTTACCCTTTGTACTTTGTATCCTTTAAAATTGTGTGTGCATTTGTTTAATTTATTCCGAATTAACCGATATGGTAAACAGGTTTGTAAGAACGTAAACTCTTTTATTAATAATCATTAAGTTAAGGGCGTCAGTGGTTCGAGATATTTCATGTGTAGAACAAGTATGGGTTCCCTTCAAGATTTGCTATTACCAAAACTTTAATTTATTAGCCACATCACCGAGGAAACAAAGTGGCCTTTAGTTTGATCTAGTATTGCTCAGGTCAATTGTGTTAGCATACGATCAAGATCACCATTCAATTAACACAGTCACTGAAGCCTGAATAACAACACTCGAGGCATACCGAACTAACTTAGTAACATAAATTGAGTCATGCAGTGGATAACTCAATACATTGTTTACTTCAAAGCTTCAATCCCACAATCTCTAAATGAAACGCCCGTTAAATGACTACAACCTTACTGCAGTAACAAGCCATATTTTGTATAGAATCTATTGTTTTTATTTAAGTAGGAAAATAAAAGTGGTATCAATCTGTTTTCACCATCATATATATATATATATATATATATATATATATATATATATATATATATGTGTGTGTGTGTGTGTGTGTGTGTGTGTGTGTGTGTGTGTGTGTGTGTGTGTGTGTGTGTGTGTGTGTGTGTGTGTGTGTGTGTGTGTGTGTGTGTGTGTGTTTTCTAGTCTACCTCTGATCTTGTGTACCTGGTCGAGAGACTCCTATTGTGGCGGTACTTGTGGAAAACCACTTCTCTTGGTGAGTGACTTCTTTCACATATTCCTATACTCTAATAGTCTTCTTAAACATTGTCGGAAAATGGAGTCCCAAGAATGGTCCTCTTAACGTTTTTGAAACTAACTTTTATAACGTAAGCTGGACGGATATCTTTTTCTCTTACATTGTTTGGTTCTCTGGGCAGGAGTTTTTTTTATTTTATTGCAACCATTTTACGTAACGTAATGGTAAAGAATTTCGAGAATAATGACGACTAATCTGAATGTGTCGTGTACTATTTATTGTAGTGTTTTTGTTAGAATATCAACTTGGAATACAATTCGACAAAGAATTATTGAAATACTCCCATACTATTATCGGACAAGAATAACAATAAAAATAACATAACATAAAAAAACCGTAGAAATAAACAAAAATAAACTGGCTTTAAAAAAATATAGCATTAGATTATACAAAAACTTGGCTAGCAATTTTTGGGGAGGTTAATGAGTAATTTGTTAAACTTAAGCCCAATCACAAGGGAAGCTGCGCCATCTTCACTCACCTACAGAATTACATATTTTCAGTTTATATATTTTAATATAATTCATTCCAGTAATCAATTTCATGAACTGTGTAAAAAGACTGTTGACTTTATGTTAACGACCACCATAGCAGTTCCAAAGTAAAAGGTCACTTGCCGAGAGACGTTGTTTGAATTACAAGATTCGCAAACTTATTTTAATCAAGGAGGATATATTAATAATATAATGTTTAGGTAAATATACAAAGTTTGGAAGTGGAATAATATGACCTGATTTGTGATCTGATGAGGGAGATTCATTTACGTGTCCTATATGGGTTAATTAATTATGCGATATTTTATGTCTCTGAAACCACCCTAATCCTTTCAACCTCCCATTTTTAATCCTTAGTTCTTTATGTTTCCTTAAAAATATTTAATATTAGTTTTTACTTTCAGAAGTATGCAAGAAATGGAAAAAAAATATATAAGTAAACTATCTAGTGATGCACTAATGAAATAAAGTTTGTAGCAAAGTGGTATACAAATAATAAGTGCTGTATCAAGTAATATCGACTTTGTATGCTGATACAAAGCGTACATTTGAGCTGGTTTTAAAACAAACTTGAGCCTTTGGAATCCAGGACAAATATTAGAGAGAGCCCCTCTGCCTTACCTCTACCCGATAACAAAAAAAGTCGCTTTAATTTTTACATTTATAAAACTGTTTAGGCAAATCGCCTTTATTTGTAAAATATTTGGTTTACAACAATGTTATATCGTGTGTCTTTTACATTCTATTAAATATCTTAAAATATTAAATAATATGCAAATGGTGAATATCAGTAAATAGCATAACGTTGGGGGGGGGGGTGGGGGGGGGGGGGGGTGGGGGGGGGGGGGGGTGGGGGGGGGGGGGGGTGGGGGGGGGGGGGGGTGGGGGGGGGGGGGGGTGGGGGGGGTTAAAAAGGTATTTTTATTTTAATAAAATGAATAAGTGAATTTATAATAAACAGAAAGACCTTTCCAAACTACAATAAAGTGTTACAGTAAACTAAAATCTTTTATTTTTTTACAGGATTTCATTGTTACAAATAGTTTGGAATAGTTTAGTCTATAGAAATATTAATTTTTTTTAATACAAAGTTTTTTAAAAATAAATATAATTTATCCTTAAAATTATGTTCAATTACCTTATAAAAATAAATAATTATTCGAAATAATGTTTTAATTCTATAATAAGATTAAGTAATTAACAATAGTGTATATTGGTAATGTGAAAAAGAAACTTAGACGAGTTAGTAGGTCCAAGAACAGAACAAAAAATTTTAAATTCCATTTACGGATGATTACGCTAAACCTTTTACGCTGTATAAGAACATCCATTTAAAATCAAGTTCCCGTTGTATTCCGCTCTGCTTCAGCCATTTTAAAATTACGTTGGCAAGGCGTTTTTTTAAATTGCAAGGCTTCTTATGAGAATAATAAAAATTATACAGATAAATATGCTGATGAGGGAAAATATTAAAATAAACTAAGGCATAAAGATCCATTATAATAAGTTTTGCAGATTCCTTGTCGTTAAAACTCACCTTTTCCCTGAATTAACCTTCCTCCAGAACCTTAAACAGACTTCTGTTACTGTTTTTTAAAAGTAAATTTTAAAAAATTTATTGCACAGTAATTTATTTTGTCTTGTTTGGGTGTTTTTAGTCTATAGGTTTTTTAGTTTTTATTTTTATTTCCCAGTATTGTAAATAGTGTAATATATGACAAGAGTTGTTATATACTGTGAAAACGCTTGCAATAAAGGCATTTTTATTTATTTATTTAATACAGAAAATGCAATATTTTATTGTTCAAGTTAGTGTTCCTTAACTATAATAAGTTTCGTTCATGCTAAGATACATTTACCTTCAATATTTCTCCTTGAGATCCCTTTTTAAAACTGTCTGTCTTTGTATCAAAATCAAGTATATGCTTACTTTAACTCTTGGCAAAGTTTTATTTTGTATGAAAAATCTTAACATACTCAATCAAAAAACAAATGTTATCATGTAACATTTAGACCTCTGTTTTTATTTACTACCTACTTGCATTCAAGCACTCCATTAAATATGTATTAAAAATACACTAATTGTACTTTTAATAATTTTAGGATGTTGTGGATCAGGATTATAAAAATACAATGAATATATCACTAGAATAAATATAAAAGTCAACTTATATTTCAAAATTAGGATTTTAATTTTAGTCCTCTTTAAGGCATGAATAAGAGATCTTTTCATCACAGTAGAAATGGATTACACTTATTATTCATGAAGTCCTACCTATTTTTCCACGCCGATCACATACTTCAGTAGCGTAAGGTAAACGATGTATAAGAAAAACATAGACATACGTGTAATTTTTACAAACAGGAAATTGCAGTAGAATAATACATATACGATATGTAATATAATGTAAAAATGTAATCAATATGCTACGAGAGAAGTATTGAAGACAGGAGTAATAATTAAGATGCTGTGTTTTTGATTGAACTTGATCCTAATGCGTGTTAAAAAGGAAAACGTTTTAATCGTATAGTTCAATGGGATGAATTTTTGGTTTTGTTTGTCACATACAATATGTAATATTATATACACAAAGATTTGCTAAAAGTGACACATTCTGCAGCTTAGATGTAATTAAACACAAGCTGCTTAGTGAGAGAGCTGTTTACCTGACACATGTACAGTCGACCTGAAATTCACTTCTACTTTTTAACCTGTTTGATGTACGGAATATTTTTAATCTGACATGGACACAGACAGCTGAAATACCCTTCAGCATTTTGGCCTGTTTGATGTGCCAAATATGTCAACAATGACACAATCATCTGCTTACTAAAAGGCATGTTGATCTGACACGTACATATTTCCTTGGTATAATTTTGGAATTTTTGGTCTCTTTTAAAATGTAATAAAAATCCTATACACTATTAGTTGTAAAATGTTATATATGAAAGTAATAATGTTATGAGGAATGAGACAGAACGTCTATACAGTAAGTTTAAAATTTTATACTGTGCATTTATTTTCCCTTGAGATCATAGAATCAGTTGAGTTCTTCCTTATCTCATAAGGAATCTAAATAAGTATTTTAAGTTTTCAAGGCATTTTATTAATAGTTTTTATCACAATTAAATATAAAACGAGTTTCTATTAAGATGGACATTCATTATTCACAATATTTTAACTAACCAAAAAGTCCATATAAATCAAGAATTTCGTAATAAATCATATTTTTATTAAAACTAAAATTATTTTATTACTTATAAAATCCCAGCACACTACCATGATAAAATTAAAATGCCAGAAAACTTACTAAATTTGAAATGTACGCTTTGAGTGTAAAGATCCTTTCTCTTTATCATTCAGCCAAACAATAGACAAAACTATGAGTGTTTTTTAAGAAATTAATATTATACCAGCTGTTAGATTATTCGCGTTCTCATGAATACAAAGTGCACCGTTCAAAGATACTCTCAACCACCCCATGAATTTCAAGCCCCTTTAAATCAAACACTGGAATACATTTGAAGAAAACCCCAAACAGTACATTTCCAGCTGATATATTATCTCTTATACATAAATAAAATAAGTTTCATAATCTTTGAATATTGGATAAATTTAATAAGCTGCATGCACAATATAAAATCTCATAGTATTAATTTAAAAAAATGTAATAATATTATATTAATATCATTTGGTGATTAATTTTTGTTTAATGTTTTTAAGGTGTTAAATAATAAATATACGTATACACCACAATTTGATTTAAGTTGTTGTCTCAAATGCTCTGGACTGTCAAGCAATTAAAATAACTGAAAATATGTGTTATAAGTGTTAAATGAATTTTTTTATATTATAAATTCATTAAGGTAATGACCTATCCTCATTGTTAGTAAACCTCGTTTGTGTATATAAAACAAAGATGAAGGTACTGATTAAATGTATATTTCAGAAAATATTTTAATCAACAAGAACTAGTAAAGGAAATACTAAAACTATTTCGAATTAAATCTGTAATTAATCCAGTAAACATCGTTGCTATATTAATTGTATCGTAATCTCAATACAATATGATTTATGTTTTAAACCTTTTATTTTAAATTCATTGCACTAATAATATTTTGACGTGCCAACGGCTCGGAGTCACTCATGAAAAAGTGTAACCGCCCGGTAACGTTACGATGCCCGTCCAGTGGGTCCGCCGCACGGGATCCGCACGGGATAAAGCAGATAACTGTGGGTCCGCCGCACGGGATAAAGCAGATAACTATGTTTATTCGTGAAAATGTGGAGTGCTTAGATTCGTCATTTACAACAACTACAACAATAAAGGTAAATAATTGTACACTGATATTTCATTATCGTAAACTAATGATTGATTGATTAATTGTTAGATTGACACAAAAGTTGAGAAACTGAGTTTATAGGTTATGTCATACTATTGACAAATGTTGATAGTGTTAAGTAAATTATTAGTTTAAAATCACTCATGCAAATCAATCGTAAATTCAGTCCGATTGAGAAGAAACAGCGCGTATTGCTAGTCAAACATTTAAAATAACAAATTATAACCTCTAACCTGTCATAACAGTGCGACCAAACAAACGAACTAAACCGACCAATCACCACGCGCGGAGTTTAGAATTTAACTGTGTTTAGCAAGAATTTCAAATTCCAATTTTAGTAAATATTTTATTCAACTTTACCATTTACAATAACAAATTTTTAATTAATTTCAAATTATGTACAATGTTTTAGTAAACAAAATATATTTCTATAGTTAAAAATTTGTGCAATTCTTATTTTCATTCAATTCCTTGTTCCTATTATGCAATTTAATAATATTCATATCAATAAATATTTCTACCGAGAAAAAGACGTTGTCACGTAAAATCTTCGCCCGTAAAAACCGACTTTACAGGCAACCATAATTTTTTTATTACTATTGTCGTACAGTAATAAGTATTATTTAATTCTCATAAAAAGCTCTATTGTTTGAGTAATAAAAATTTATTCCTTCAATCTTGATCCAATTAAAAATATTGCATACAGGTACGATAAAATGTATAATCGATTTTCTGACGGAGCTGCAAGCACTATCCATATTAAAATCAAATAATACTGTTAGACAACGAAAACTATTCCGTTATTAGTTTCAAAATTTCAAAGTAATATTATATTATAATATACTATGTGGTACATTTATTTACATAACATACTATGTGTATAAATGAATCTATATTGTGGATGCCTCTAAATTTTTCCACAAAAGTTTCCTAATAATATTTTGATTATTTTAGCATTTGTATTCCAATGTTGTGAGGAAGAAAACACTACAACCTTAAATTATAATAAAAAATATTAAAATTGTCTAATATTGAACTATTGAATGCTTTTTAAATGTTATTTAAACCAAGACCGGATTTCGATTCATGAAACATTCTCTTGTAATAACACATAACTATGGCAAACGTCCAAAATCATATAACTCTTTTAATATATTTAATAGATACTAATAGATTTTTTTAACCACCTTACACGTTAACAAAATCAGTTTTTACAAACGAGAATTTGGTGTTCGCTCCTGACCGGCCACACAGTCTCACGCCGTGTCACAGTGAACAGAACAATGGAAGCCGCACACGCTCCTCCCAGGACAGTATTTTAATCAATACGCTTCACTGCTTTGAAATTAAAGGACGGTTGGTATTGATAAGAATGCTTTGAAGTAGAAAACAAAGTAAAGGCCAATCTACAACAAGTCCCAAACAAGTAGCCCTGAACTAGTGATAAGTGTGTACTGTGGTATTAATTTGAGATTTGTTTTTTAATTTTCTGAATACTTTGATATAGCAGGAGTGGACGAGGTTTACAAGGTTATTTATATAGGTTATATGAGTATTTAAAAATATAAAACATCACGAGTAGTTACAGGATTCACTGAGGTTGCATGCAAAATGTAAAATCTAAAGATAATTGTTTTTTTCGAGATACCTGGTTAATCAGTCAAAACAAGTATACATAAAATAAGTAGACCGAAAGGTTTTAACAGTATATCATATAACTCAATCTTTTAGAGAATGTTTTATGAGAAACTAAGAATTTTACATTCAAATTTTTACAAATATTTCTCACAATATCTTGCTACAGGATACATTCACATTTTTTTATCAAGCTGGATTTTCTAATCAATACCTAAAATATTTTACTAATAATATTTTATGTATCTATAAATGAAATAAACATAAACTGGTGTTTTATCTGTTGGAGAGTCAAGCTACACGTCCTTAACATGTCATGATGTTTGAATCCATTATGAGTGTATTAGGTTTTTTATTCTGCAATTTTCTCGTTACCCTCATGGTTACTTATACTAACAATGCAGGTTTTCCAGCCCAGGAGTGATGACCTTTGCTAAAGGTCAGTCAATAAAACTTGTATTCAAAATTGAACACATTTAAAATATTTTGGCGTTTTTTAGTATTTATCGTTATTTTTGGTAACACGTGTGTGTTGTTACCTGTATCACATAGTAAAAATGATTGAGTGGAATTTCGGGAGTTAAAATTTGAAAATAGTTTCAACAGCTCTTAAAAATTAAACCAACTTCCTGATTTTTTGTGACCAACGAAATTTTTATTCATGTATTCATTAAATAACTATTTAAATTAAATCCATTTAACAATTATTCAAATAATTACGTTTATTAAAATTATGTTGTTTATTTCTAATTTTGCTCCCTCGATATATTTCATATTGCCTTTAGTAACCAAAACCTCAATTGAAAAGTTTATGATTGACTAATCAGAATGCTAGATTTTAGTCTTAGTTGGGCACTATATCGACGCTTAGTATACACCAACAAGTAACGTAAAAAAGTTAAACACGTAAAATTTAAAAAATGCATTTTAACAAATGGCACGAACAGATAACGACAAGAATTCAATAAGACTCTGAGAACAAACCATTTGAGGTCTGAGATGCGTAATTGTCTAGGGTGTACCAATAAAATAAAAATATATTGAAAATTTAAATTCTTTAATAAATAAATATATATATAATATATATATATTAGGAACCATACATTTTTCTAACTATTTTAATATATTTTATATTAATATTAAGACAGCAGTAAACTCTCTGCATATTTAAAATTTACCCTAATGTGCAATAGGACAGAATGTCATAACTAGTAATAGCCATGGAACTGTATAAAAGTCATAATTCTTTCAATTGGATTTTGTGAGAAAAGGCATTGTGGAGAGAAAGACAAATTAAGGCGTTGGCTGACAAATTAAGGACATCGTAATGAAGGAAATTCAGGTCATCACCATCGTTCATTTGATAAAAGAATTGATAACAGTACCTTTCAATATGAAATCCTGATTTTTTTGCCCTAGTGTTTCTTTGAAGTTATTTTTAGACGATAGAAGGACAGGAAAGAGTATTTTTTTTACATTTCTTCTTTTAATGGCAGAAATCAATACCGTTTCGAGATATTCAATCTGACCTCTTCCTTATGTGGATAACTAAGAGGATAAGTTTGCTCGTATTGGTTAACCAACCTAGGAAGGGATCTTGTTGCATATATGAACACGTATTTGTACTGCTTTCTATATAAACAGTAAAGAAATCGATGGTGTTCTTGAACGGTGGTAAAGAAAAAGTGTTCAATTTTTAACATCAATTTCATTACAATTGCCGGTGTTTTAAATACTTGTGCCACTAGATGAATTACTTTAATTAAATTTAAAAGTGGTGGGTACCTCTAAAGTCACATACAATACTATACAGTCAAATTTCAACTGTAGGCCAAAATAGGACACAAAAATGTAATTTTGTAAATCAAAAGTCTGGCTTTTAAGTACATATGTATCTTGAAAGACTTTAACGACTACATTCATTATTCTCCATTGCAGGAATTTCTCACTAATTAAACCTTATACAACACGCACTCACACAACGACGCGCACGCACGTAAACGCGCACACACACACCTGTTACCATGTGTTTTAAATATTCGCGCGAGTATTCAGTCCAACGAATAGACCCAGCTATTTTACCTAAGTTTATTTCTCAATACAAACCAAGTCCACACAATAAGTTTCTTAGTGTTTATCAACTTGACCGAAATTGCGGTGCCTATTGAGTTGTGAAAAGGATTATTCAACACGTACTCAGGACCAGAGTTATCCTGAATAAGTGTGTAATGAGTTTTTATTGTTGTCTGTACGATGCATGTGAGCTATAATAGAGTTCGAACAATACACCGATATGTCATGTCATCAATGACAGTAATACGTACAGTAATACAAATTTAATCCTGGATTTGTTAGAAATCAGAGTTAGATGACACCTGATTGAAATTTTTATTGAAAATATTGTAATTGGAATAAACACTTCGTTTTAAAACCAAAATTACTTATGCCAGGAAATTAAACATTTTATAGCTAAAAGTTTACGTGTATGAAGTTATTTAGAATAGTTTTAGTCACGTGAGATAAAAAAACTTACGTTTACTTAAAAGGAATATAATATTTCCATAAAAATATATTAAATTATGTTATCAAAATGTATTATATACATACGTAAGTATTTGAACTAAATTTTAAAATCAGTTGCAGTTATATTCGTCAATCTCAGATATTAATAATTACGTTGGCAGGGATTTTTTTTAATTGATTGGCTTTAAATGAGAATGGTGTAAGTAAATATAGGAATAGACGTAAAATAAGCTAATGAGGAGATAAAAAATGTGAAAGAACACTGTTTAACTTTTATGTAAACTCTATCCTTGCAAATTCCTCGTAAATTACTGAAAAATTAAGAACAGCTTTTAGCTGATTAAATGGGCCTTCCCAGAACAATATCTAGGGGAAACTAGACATTTAAAGTCATAAGCCCTTGTCTTGAGGATTAGTAAACATTTTGGAATTAGAGGTTACTATGAATAAAAATATAACTAATTATCTTAGCTATTTGTAAATAATATTGTGAACTGATTAAGTTTCAACAACAAAGATTCAAAAATATAAACGCTAATATTACAATAAAATAAGGCATTGCTATCCAATTCAGAGAATTTCGTACAATCCTTATCATTAGTACAGTAAATGAAATATATATTGTCCAAGTCTGTTTTCAGTCATTCTAAAACACATTTAGTTCCAATATTTTCCCTTTCCGGTCCCTTTTTAAATTTTCCACCTTTACATCATAATTATTGACATCTATTTCCACCAAATTACTAGAAAGTTTCTTAAGTATGACTATCTTATCATATTTACTAACAAAAATTTCCCATATGAAAACTTTAGACTTGTCCACTTTATTTACTAAAGTAAATTACCTTCCACTAATCCGGGGACTCATTCAAAAAAATATTTATCAAGAAAAAAATTTATTATGCTTTTAATAATTTAGAATTTTTTGGATCAGGAGCGATAGTCCGAGGAAACAATACTCTATAAGAAATATAGACTGCAAATAAAAATAATAGCTAATTTTATATTTCACAATACAGATTTTAACTCCAGTTAAACTTGAGGGCATGAATATGAGATCCTAATTTGTAGAAGTAATGGAATGGATTACCCTATTATGTAAAGCCTTACCAATGTTTACAATCGAAAAATATTACATAATTAAGTGGTATAAGGCCCAAATGAACATTAAAAGCAAACGTATATGAGTAATTTAATTGTTTTAACGTTACTCCTATATAAAAACAGGCATTGCGATTGTAGAAGACATAACATAATCTAGAACTAAATCATTGTGCTGCAAGAGAAATATGGAAGACAATCATAATACTTAAGTTCATGGTTGAGAACTAATCCCATATGTGTTGAAAAAATTGTAAAGTTTAAATTGCCTGGCTAACGTGAGGAGATTTTCATTTAAATTTTTTACGTACATTAAGTCACGTTAGAGATACAAGAGTGGGATAAGTACCATATTCAGTAGTTCACACATATACGAGACACAATCTGCTTACTGAGAGAGCTGTTAATCTGACACAGACACAGCCGCATAAAACTACCCTTATCCTTTAAGCCTTTTTGATGTACTAAATATTTTATCACTGATACAAACTGCTTACCAAAATAGCTATTAATGTGACGTATTTACAGACGCCTGAAACATCCTTCTAATTTTTAGCCTATGTAAAGTAAAAAATATTCACCTACGCAAGCTGCTTACTGAATAAACTGCTAATCTGACACATGAAATATCTATCTACTTGTTAGCCTATTTTACGTAAGAAACATTTTAACACTGACACAAACTGCTTACTGAGAGAACTGTTAATGTGAGATAGACACAACCATAAAAAATACCCTTCCAAATGTTAGCCTGTTTTATATTAAAACTGTTTTTAATTGAATAAGCTGCTAAACTGATAGAACTGTTAATTTCAAATTTACACAGTCGTCTTCTCAAGGATTCTTACCATTTTGGTCTGTTTAAAGTGTTCAAAACATTCAAGAAAGTTTTAAATTATAAGTGTTACAAAGAATCACAAGATCAATTGAGTTCCTCATATCATAAGGAATCTAAATATATGTTTTAAAGTTTATAGAGACTTTTATTAAGTGTTGTAGCTCGTATAGATATTCAACTACCTGATTTTAGGAAGGACTTTTATTAATCTAACTTAAAAAACTATGTGAATTATCAATAATAAAGATATAGGATATTGACATGTATTGCCAGTACAATACCGTTTTTTAACACAACATGTGTATGGTCTAGAAATTGAGAGTTTAGGAATTATAAAATATAGATTATAAACATATATAGATTATAATTAGTATAAACGTTATGTCAATTATTTACAAGACATACAAGAATTCAATAATGCCCTGTAAGCAAAATGATACAAGGTCTTATAATATTGCGTTACTGCGTGGAGATACGTTGTATTGTATTGTACCTTGTAAAACAATATAACAAAATAAAAAGTATAATTGTTGTATAAATTGCTGAGAACCATTAATGTTTTTAGCTTATTGTTCATTTCTTTCAATAATAATCTTAATAACTCATTTCGTGCTCTTTTTTATTTAAGGATCACTATTGAGCTTAGTGAAGAAACAGAACATATACGGTGTAAGAGATAATTTACTTTAAAATCCTTGTGAACATTATTTCAGTTACTCAGCCTCTATGAATAAAATAACTGTAAATTTTTTTATATATCTTATATCTTCCCTAATCTAAAATTATTAATATTACGCAAATGAACTCAATGGTTTCATCATCCAATTATCAAAAATTTTAATGAAAATAATAATATCAACACAACTGAAGTTGTAGCCTACACTGTTTATGTGTCTCCAAGTTTAATACAGTACGCACTTGAAGTGGGGTTTAGGCTTTGTTAACGTCTTCCTGATTTTGTAATAGTAAAAGACCGAGTATAAAAAGTATGTTGCAATAGTATAATGCGATAATAAAGCATTAGAGGTATACAAATGGAATACAAATACAAAAATTAAAACGAAGCATATTATAGAAAATTACATTATAATAATTATCTATGTGTTAGATAGAAGCTTAATTAAATGTACTTTGTCTTAGGTGTAATATATAATAAATGAGTTCAAACAAGTATCGTTATTAATTTAATTATGGTGGGAAATTCCTTGCTTTACTGAAATACGCAACAGTAGTTTAAATATCCAGGTGATATAATGTGTTGCGTTATTTTTTTAAACAATGTCGCAATCAATCAAAATTCGTTTACTTTACTTACATTGAGAAAGTTTTGGTACTAGGTGTTTCTTCTTTAGTTTGTTCATTTTTATTCAGTGTACATTTAAGTTTATGCGTTTATAAAAGTGTACTTGAGAAAGATGAAATAAAAATAAAGTATTTTACAGTCAATAATTGTAGTATTCGTTCAAAATAATAAATATATTAATACATAAATGGATATTTAATAGAACACTTTAACATAATATAAGATTAAATTAAATACCATCAAGTATTCTTTATTTGTATAACTAGCAAAGACTGGATTTACTATTTTATTTAGGTGCCTGATGGTTGATTTGAAATGGGTAAAGCTAATAAATATATAATCTGATGAAAACACTATTATATTATTGTTTTAATATTTTTTTATATCCTCTCTAAGAAATTGGTGAGGCTGGCAAACAATTTTTCTGAAGTAAATATTCTCCATCGATTACCTTTCATTCAGCCTAAGTTAATGTAATGCAAATTATGTCTCGCTCCCTAGATTACCAAAGCATCCTTAGCGTCTTGTAAGCGGTCTCGTCTCTCTCCAGCTAATCTGGTAGTGTGCCCTCCTCAGGTTCCTCAGGGTGTTTGTTAAAAATGAAGTTACATTATACTTTAATGCATAATTCCTAGCTGTTTGGTTTTGTCGATCCATTTAATGTAAATAATTTTGTTTAAACCAACTGTCATTTACGCTTTAACTAAATTAAATAAATCTGGTACAATGTATTTAAGAGTATCTATTAGTATGTTTGTTATTAAATTTAAATTATTACTGCAATTTAATTTTGTAAAAAGCTGAAAAGAATACATTGTAAAATTTCCTGATAATTTTATATTACCGAAAGGTTTTTAGAAACGTATTAGGTAAATTACCTTTCTTCCTTTCATTTTTATGATAGATGCAGGCTGATGGCTACCTTAATCTCAATTTTGACTCCTATGCCTTCATTTATAATGACAAAAAAAGTAAGTATCATCGGTTTCATACCGATTAAAAGAACGGAACTTGGCTTCTTAGCGCGTAAATATTGTAACATTATGGTACAGTTATTACTTTTGTGAAACAGCGTCTTTAGTCATTTATGTCATTAAAACAAAATTTGCTCAAATATCTTAATATTTTCAACTTAACACAGAATCTGTGTTTTATGTCATTTGATGTCCATCCTATTCATCTTCCACATTCTTTATTATGAAAATAAAAATGTTCAGTGAAAATAAAATTTATTATAAATAATTTAACGGTCCCTGCGATATTTTTACATTACAATTACACAATTGTATAACAAAAATCACACCATTCATATGGGTATAATTCATAGTTGCAATTATATTTCAGTAAAACCTCGAAATAAAACTTTTAATAAATGTAATCCTCGTAAAAACTTTTTAGAAGAAATTAGACATTTTTAGAGAGTTACATTTAAGGATTATCGTGTAGGACCTTAACATTTGGCTAAGTGTTTCTATAATTTAATGCAATCTGTTTCATTATCATAGTTACAATTCACGGCTTATAAAATGTTCTAAATCATGTGACTAGTGATCTTATCAATTCCAAATCGATGTTAAAAAAAATTATTGCATCAGAATGGGAAGATAGAATTTTTCACAATATGCATATTTCAAGAATATGCGCTAAAGCAAACTTATAACATAAAAGGAATATCTTCTATTCTCGCCGTGTTGTTATTTTCAAAGGGACGATTTATAACTGAATATTCCAGTAGAGCGATGGAGCTGTGATTCTCTTACTATTTGTCTGGTATTTGATCTATTCTCACAGCATGACTGGAATTTTCTCATGAAATGTTTGTAGCCAAAACCCTTTGTGCTGTTCCACATAAAAAAGTATTAAGAGTAATAAATTTTCTTACTATTAAACGCTATCATACTAATATATTTCACTATAAACTGTTAAAGTAATGAATAGTTCAAGGAAGTGTTAAATATATTTTAATTTGCATTATATTCCAGGAACCGGCAGCCACTTTGCATTTTATAAGCTCACAATGTTTTAAATTATAGAGAAATTGCCCTCAGAAATGAATTTTAATCAAGAGCAGTTTTGGGAAGATTGAAAATTTTGGGGGAGTTAATAAGATTACAAACTTGAAATGATAATATATGACAGATTATATTCTTTAAGCTTGATACTCTTTAGCTAATAATTATTATGTCTTTATTCAAATATTAGGACTTTTACAACAATTTGGAATAATTTAGAAAACAAATAAATTATATATTATAGTATATTATATTACTAAATACGTGACATGAGATTAAAGTAATGGCATATCGTGACCTATTATTTCTCTATGTTAATAATATCTATTTAACCTTTACAAATGCCCCTATTTCTGACCGTCTTAACATATGTAAAACGATGAGGTAAAAAATAATAAAACAATATGATAAAAGTTTAAAAATAACTTGCTAATGATTCACTGCTATTTCCGTTATGTACGTTTTAGGCGTCCTATAAAACACAGTTAGGTTCATGAACTGTGTAGATTTGCTTTGTTTACTTGCACCTCTGATTGTATTATTAATTAGCACGTAAAACACCTTAGGTAGTTGCGATCGACTTAACTAAGTGTTTGAGTTGAACAATGGAACGGTGGGTTATTGATTCACATCGTGCCGCGACACTTGTAAAAAAATAAGATCGTAATTCCCTGTAGCTATTATAAATTATACATCTCTATACACTGCCCCCTTTTATTTGGGTTCGATTGTGAAATTGCCTAGTATCCTACTTTAAATGCCCTATTGTCACGTAGAGCAAAATTTATATTTTTCTGTATTCCAGTTATATTCAAGAGCTATAAGTTTCACATAAAAAGTCTTTTCAAACCCAAAACCAACTATACCAGCTCAGTAAAAAACACACAATATTTGCAGTTTACTCTATTATTAATTATATTACAAGAAATAAAATTCTGTTTATAAACTTAACACCAAATCTTGTTTAATAAAAACCTTTTTTAAGGAACAGAGGAAAGGTTAAGTCTAATATTTCAACAATTATTTTTAGATAAGCGGTGAACAAATTTATTTATCGTGCTTGACAGTAAAATGGTGAAATCCCAACAAATCTGAGGAAGGTTGTGGAGTGGCAGGCCCGGAACATTTCCGGCCGATAAGCTGCTGCCAGCGTTAACTGCTGCAATCGACTGGAAGTGAGTCCAGCAGTTAACTGCGCCAGATTACGTCGTCTGTAACCTGTTTCCACGGAACTAAACCATGTATTTTGTAATTGTTTTTAATGGCTAGTAACTTATTAACAAATCAGTTTTAAAATAATGTGCTGTTCTTTCCATAGAATTTGTCGACTTGTGGCTCTCATGCCATACTGCGTGTGGAGCTACGGGTTTTTGCTGGAATCCACATATTTAACTTATTCATATAAATCACGGCAAGCTCAACTAATTTTAATAATCAATTTTGTTAAAACCCTTTTTCCTAATTTATGATATTAAAACATCAGGACAAATTAGAATCCTACAGATCTCCATAACATTTGGACCGTTACTGTGAAAAGTGTAAGATTTGCTCTATAAATGTTTTTACATTAAATGTTAGAATCTACTAGGCAGTAACGTTTACTCACTCTGTTCTGATATAAGAATAGTTCCCTTTTATAATTGGTGGTTTAAGAGTATATAATAGCATTTATCTATTTAAATAAATTACTCCTCTTATTATTTATTTTTTGAATACACTAAAGTGTATGAGCTTCTAAAATATTATTAGAAGATTCCAGATATGTTGTAGGATGAGATAAAATTTAAAATTTACAGAGAAAATTATATCTCAAGACTACACTGGAATATTAAGCTGTGAATCATCCCTATGAAAACAATAACTCATAGAACAGACATTGCACATATTTCGTAGAATATGTTACTATAAATTTTTATCGCAAAGAATATAACCATTGAAAAATGAAGACACAATGTGTTTCCAGAAGATCTTGAGGTTGAACAGGCTCGTGTTCACCATATTTAGGTAGATTAATTATGAGTAGTCAGTAATCGTAATTAATAGTAATATTAAAGACTTTTCTGGACGAAGACTTGTATTTGTTCCAGTATAAACTTAAACACACGAGGTATTTTTAAGACTTTATATAATCCATTATACAATGTTTAAACTAAGGTATAAACTGAAATTTCCACGTCATTTAAAAAAAATCTAGATATTTTTCTAAATCGCGTTAAAATGACATACATTGCTAAAACGACTCGTTAAAACGCCACAAAAGCTAGAACTATGTATTCTACTATATTGACGTATTAAGATGTTAAGTTTCCCAAGGCAAGTAGTTAACAGATCTGAAGTATATTGTGTCAAAATATTTTAGAACAATATTTGGGCTACTGTGTAACGATTCTAGAATATTTTACAATTGCCACTACAATTTAGCTTTTAAATTTCGCCTAAATAGTAGAAAAGACTCAACAAAAAATTCTAAAAAAATATCCATGACTAAAACACTAAGACTAGGTAACCTTCAAACGAATAGGAACAGTGTGGTTAAATCATTCATACATTCTTTTTAGTGTTTAAATACACTAATAATGTACAATGGACAAAAATAGAAGGATGGAACAAAGGACACCTTTCTCGGAAATTTAGAGAACTTTTTTGTCACTGTTAGGTTAGCCTATTTCCCCGAAATATGTTTTGAGGGAGGGTGGATTTAGATTGTTTATTGAAAATGTTTACCTTATGAATGTGGAAGTTCATATTTTTTTCTCAAATAATTTAAATGTATTAATTTATTGTACTGGGTTAAGATTTCACTGTTAGGTTAGCCTATTTCCCCGAAATAGGTTTTGAGGAAGAGGTGGATTTAGATTGTTTATTGAAAATGTTTACCTTATGAATGTGGAAGTTCATATTTTTTCTCAAATAATTTAAATGTATTAATTTATTGTACTGGGTTAAGATATAAAGCTCTTCCACTATTTCCAATGTTATTTTTCTCTTATGAAAACCTTTCAAAATTAGGTGTCACTTAATGGGTCCTTACATTGAACAATATTTTGAGCCACACTCCTCCTCCTCACCCCTCCCCCTACAAACAAAAAACCCATTCTTGGCGAATGCTCAAAGTTGTAACAGTGACTAAACAGTTCTCTTCCGATTCCTAGAATGGTGTTTAAATTTCATCCCTCCAGCTTTATCCATTAAAAACTAATTAGAGTGTATCGATACTCTTAACTCACACTGAATATTGAAGTCGATATGTATATATTTGTATCTTTGAGTATTTGACGTACTTCTTGTTTCATATCGCACAGTTTGATTATTAAGGTCCCCCTAGCTTCACGGAAACATATTTCTGCCACACAATACCTATATGGTTGGAAAAGTTTTAGAGTCTATTTAGGAGGGGCGTAAAAACAAGTATGTATGGAATATTCTTATTTTGTTTACCAAAATTGCATTATTATGTACGATCATCAAACTTTTCACACTAGAAATCTGCAGGATAGATTCTTAACTAAAATGTAAGTCTACCTATTTCAATGCGGTAGAATATACAATGTTCTATACTCGGAGTTACAATTTACAATTACATTATTTACGAACTAACTAATTTAACTGAACATAGTTATTAATTAGCTTCTTCAGTGTTAGGGAGTTGAAGCTAATGTTAACTAGTAAAACAAGTTGTTGTAATGTATTGTTTTGCTTCGTGATGGATGTAGTTGTGAAAGTTTTGTCCTATGATTTTGTCTGGGATTAAGAACTATTGAGCCAAGATTACATGTTGTGCTGACGATAATCGCTTGTATCTTCGCTTGGGGGTCTAGGAGACGGGCTGACCTTAGTTCGGGTGATCCCCAGTGAACTGGGAAAGTACCTCTCCAGGAGCGGCACCACCAAGGTGTCGCTCAAGACCGAAGGGGGATCCGAATCCAACCATCTAACCAATGGTTGGGCTCGGATGAACGCTTACCTAGCGTCCTGCTTGAGGTGGCCCTGCTTTCGAAAAAACCCCAGGATCTAGGGTATTGCCCTGATTGTGCACTCTGCGCGGTGACGGCCCTCGGCGTCGCGCAGTAGTGGTGCCAGTCCGGGTCCGCCGGGAATCGCACCACACACAAAAATTTGATTTTGACTGAGGGCACCCCAATCCTATGGTGTGAGGCGACTCGTGCCTAAGGGATGCATGGCGCAGGAGTTGTGGGTCGTAAACGGAGCCCTTAAAAAATAATACCAACAGATTTTGATCTGGAAAAAATTGAACAGGCAGTTGCATCCGGCACCCAGGCCTTGGATGTATCTACCTGTTCCTCTAGCGCTACCACCATCGACGACGATCTAGTACTCGATGATGCAAGCGAAAATGTTGAGTCCATGGACACAGACACTGGAGCATGTGTAATGGACTACAATCTTAAGCTTAAGCTCCCCTTTAAACTGCGTTGGGCTATGAAGCAGAAGAAGGCCGATGGCACCTGGCTTCCGGACAGTCAATGAAGGAGACACACGGGCAAAATGTCGGCCAACGAAAGAAGAAAGGCAAAGAAGCAGAGGGAGGCAGCGCCGAAGCCAACCGCAGGTGCGGTCTCTACTCCTAGTGGGAAGAGAGGGCGCTCAGGCGGTTCTTCGGCGGAAAAACTCCTGCCGAAGAGGCGCCAAACCGCACCTCCTGAGCAAGCAGAGCGTGTGATGAGCACCAATCCCTCCACGGAGGAGGTATTGGGCGAAAGATTTAGGGAGGTTCTGACGGGACATAAGCTTGTCTTGGTGCCTGCGAACTTTCCTGAGAGGCGCCTCACTGAAGAGAAGGATATGGAGCTGCGGTGGCGCATTCTCGACGAAGGTACTCTCAGCAGAGGGTGTGTGCCTGCAGTTTAAGAGGTGCTTCCCGGAAAGGGGGCTCTCGTCATGCTGTGCGGCAGTGACGAGACCAGAGATTGGCTGCGGGGTCTGGCTCCGGGGTTGGGGATCGGTGGCTCTGGGGGGGATAGGGGTGATCTGTGGGGACTATAAAGATAAATAAATTAAATAAATAAATAAAAAAGGCCTTTATTTCATGAGCGATTTTCAACTTTGATGTTGTTTTTAAGGGGAGATGTACGCCCTATACCAGCTCATGTTAATTTTCAAATATTTATGTTCCTTTTTCTCAAGAACTATGATACCTAATGAATTGAAATTTTTAGCACTTCTAAAACACACTATTATACACAAGCCATGCTACTTTTAAAGATTTCCAATCAATATTTTTTGGCTTTAGAAATATTTTTTTTTCAATTATTTGATTAAAAAAATTTTTTTTTATTTTTTTTTATTTTGATCTAGACTTATGAAAGTGGCAGGGCTTGTATGAATAGGTACGTTATATATATGATATAAATCTCATGAAGTTTGGACAACTAGTTCCTGAGAAAAAGGAACATTTATGTCAAAAAAAGTAAATTTTCGGTAATTCACAAAACACCTTTATGTATACAAAAATATGATTGAAAAGTACCTTTTAAAACATTCCTGCTTCATAGTCTTGTTCCTTGGCCTTATCATCATCAATTAGTTTCTTCCTCACCATTCTTGCCCGTTTCCTAGCTTGCTTTGTCTCGTTCTTCACCAGCTTTTTTTTTTCGGCTTTCCTCACTCGTCCCTCATCAATCTGACGTAGGGTATAAACACAAGTTTTGGCCTAGCTTTATACCTAGATCATTAAGCACTTTTATTCTGCCTTGACTTCCTTCATTAAAAGTAATAATACTGTCAAAAACACCAAATCTTAGTGTTTGCAGGCCTACAAAAATTTAATTTTAGGTATACGCGTCCACAACACAGAATTAAAACTTTCGTTTACATTCTGTGTTTGACCATGGAGACATTTTTTTAAGCAGGTCTGGTGAAAATAATATTAAAATATTATTAAAATAATATTAAGTAATATTAAAAAGTGCAAGTTATGTATATTAAAATGCTCAAAACAATATCCTACTTCGTTCAGAACGTCTTCGATACGTCTGACCACGGATCCGTGCGCCCGACTAGCATGTTTATAATTTTTTTAGCATATAAATATAACCCAAATATATATGTATTATATATCACTGAACTCAGAAAAAATCTATACTTTAAAGATAAAAATATAAAACGTATTGATTTTTTACAATATAGGCGTACATCTCCCCTTAAAAAATAACTCAGGTCATGTATAAACTAAACATACAATATACAACCAAACAATAAAATAACTTCACAATATTCCTTAAGCTAAAATTTTTTAATTTGTCTTTAAAAAACGCCCTCATACTTAAATATTTCATTTCAGGCGGCAGGCCGTTCTAACTACCGCTGGGGACCGAAGTGAGAAAAGCCTTTTTTTCCCCTCTTTCAAGGCGCACGCGCGCGGCACCACCAGCAGGGCATCCTGTCTCGTCTTACGCTCCCTAATTATTGACCGGGCAACTAATTTATTTTTTAGATATGTTGGCCTACTGGTTATCAGTACCCTTGTGGACAAGAGACACAGTTTTAATTTTGCAAGTGTCCTGTATTGATGGAATTTTTAGCCAATTTACGATAAGAACTTATATGGTCATATTTCCTCAAACCATACACAAATCTTAAATGCTCTGTTTTCTAACTTTGTTAAAAATTAATAATTTTTCTTTGATCAAACTATTTCCAAATGCAGGGAGAGCATAATATATTAAAGGTAATATCAATGACTTGACAATCTGGAGCTTAGCTGACACCGGCAGGAACAACCTCCAGCCTGCAAACAACAATCCTCAATCTACAAATGACCTTCTGATATATATATATATATATATATATATATATATATATATATATATATATATATATATATATATATATATATATTTTACATGACTTGAAACTCTAGTTGTGAGTCTATTTTAACACCCAGAATTTTAAAAAATTTCACTGAGAGACAGGGGCGAGTTGTTCAACATGACGTCACCGGGAAGAGATTGGCCGGCATTATTAAATCTCAGATTTAAAATTGTACATTTATCTGGGTTTAACTCCAACCCATTTCTTTCCGACCACATTTAGCACTTTTTGACAAATCATTGTTAATTTTTGTTAGTGCCGTTTTTGCTTCTGAGGATGGGTAAGGAAGCAATAGCTGGCAATCGTCAACATATAAGTGCAGGGAACAAAACCTTATCGTGTCGGCAAGATCAGACGTATAGATGGAAAACAAAATAGGACTGAGGCAGCTGCCCTGTGGAACTCCACCAGACCTGTGGCAGTATGTTAGAGGAATCATTACCAATTTTGGTGATTTGAGATCTTCTACTTAAATAAGATGCAAAGAATCTTACAGAGGCATCATCAAACCGGTAAAATTTTAGTTTTGATACGAGCATTCGGTGATTGACAGAGTCAAACGCCGATGAATAATCTAAAGACGTCAAGGTACAGCAGAGATTCCTATCAACTGCAGAATACATGTCATCAAGAATATCCACAAGAGCAGAGGAAGTGCTGAAATCCTTTCTGAAACCAGATTGATGTTCAGGCAAGGATGAAACTTGTTCAACTACTATCTTTTCTAATATTTTGGAGACCACTGGAAGAATCGAGATAGGTCTGAAGTGAGAGGGTAATGAAGGATTGTTAGACTTTGGCAGAGGCAAGACAATACTTCGCTTCCAAGAATCAGGAAAGCAGCCAGTCACCAGGCATCTATTTACTAGGTGAGTGATAACACCAACACAGAAAGGACTGAGACTCTTCACCATTACAATATTTATACCGTCCGCTCCACGGACCGTAGAGGAGATGCTGTTCATCACTCTTTTTAGGTCTTGTTCGGTAATGGTCTTAAATGAAAAACTGCTTTTAATTCTATCACACTGACTGTTATCATAACACTCCAGCCGTTCCTTACTGATTCTTTTTTCACAACCCATTCGAGAAAAATAGTCATTCAAATCATCAGGTGAAAAACCATAAACATCACCTGCCTGTTTGGATTCCCATGCACCCAAGGATCGAAGAGTAGCTCAAAAAGCTTTCGAGTTTTTTTAAGTTCAGATTATAATTGTAATATTTTCTTTTTGGCCTTCCTTATAGATGCATTCAGTTTATTTCTTGCCGTCGCAGTATCGTCTTCTTGCTTCCACGCTATTATCTATGATTACACATAGCTTTATATTTATTTTTTTGCCTAGTCAGCTCCCTAATTGCATCACATCTCCATGGAGCTCTTTTTTGTTACTTTCCTTTTTGACCATTAGTGCGCATATATCAAATATTCTTATAACGTTTTCGGACCGGCAGCCGACAATATTAATTAATATCATCCTTCAAGAGAAAGCTGTCCCAATCGGCTTCAGCCGCCAATTTTCAGAAACCTTGAGGTATCAAATTTTTTAAAGTTTCTATAAGAAATATATCTTCTCTTTTTTTGGCTTCGATTTGTGTGGATATCACAATAAGTTAGTTTGGTGATCGGTCATAGGTTTTCCGCTATGATCTACTATAGACGAGGTATCAACTATGCCAATATTTGAGACATCCATCTCATTATTTAAAATTATGTGATCTATTATGGCTGAAGAAGTTGTTGTTATCCGTGTAGTAATTTTCTGCGAGCTGCCGAAGGTTCACAGAACTGAGAATATTCAATAAAAACTTACTATCAAATTTATCAGACTCAAGAAGATTAATATTCAGATCTCCTAATAGAACCTCACCGTCAAAGCTTGGCATTTCATCTACAAACAATGAGTTGAAGAGCGACCGCAAAACAAGAATAAGGAACAGTTGGTGGTTTATATACAACACATACACAAAGCTTGAAACTTCTCAACAAAACCGATCCACAAACATACTCAACTCTATCATCGACATTGTCAAGAATTATTTGCTTTAAAACTCAACTCATTTTTTGCATAGAGAGCAACACTACCACCACGGTCACCAATCTCCAGCAGTCAGTGACACCAAGAAAATCAAATGCAAAATCCTCGACAACTGAACACAGCTCCTCAAAAGCCCGTGTTTTATAGAACGGACATTGACGTGGTGCTAACCGTGTGAGCGTCGATCGCCATCGCCTCAGTTTTTCCGGCCGCCTAGCTGATCCCTCTGACCTTGAAGGCGAGACAGTAGGCTCCACCGGAGACTCAGCAACAACAACACTCTCGTGGAATCCCTCGCCTCCAGGCATCTCACAGACGTCAAGGACTTCACGCACCCTATTCAATAGTAAACACATCAAAGTGACGCATTGCCAATCCTGTTCAGGTGTCTGCCCAACACGTGCAAGGTGACGCCTCAACAACCAAAGATTAGCATCCACAAACAACACACCAAAATTGTTGCACATCAATGCCAGCTGCTCATTAAAGTTAGCTATCGCCAGTTGCACTGATATCATTACGAAGAAGGACCCCACTTAACATTATCAATGAATTAGGAAAACTGTGCCTCGCCACATTCCAACAGATCGGCCAGTGGTGTGAAGTACCGCTTGCTTGCCCCAGCCGCCATTATAACCTTCACCACCATAGTAATTTTTGCACAGGTCGTTAGTTCCCACATGAATAAAAAACCACTTTTGGCTGTTTATTTACATATTTACGGATAAATATTTTTCTTTAATGTTATGGATTCTTGGAATGTAGTGTATTCACATCCACTTCAGCACCCGCAAGAGCGCAAACCCCGACCCGAGTACTTCAACATAGAGTCTCCAATCAGCAATACGCTCCCTAGAGAGCCTACACCTCCCGACTCCAACCCTCCAGCAAACACCAGAGCCCGCACACCTGAAAGTCAACCCAACAGTAGCTTCAGTGAGGGTATCCTTATTATTTGACATCTCTGATTCCGATATGGCACTACTAGATACGATTCTGATCTTATTTTTACACTTTATTTTTACACATTTAAATGATTTATTTACAGCAAGCCTACAATTAACATGTTTTGATGGTGAGATTTTTTTAGTACAGTAAACAGGTTTTTTGTTTCCATGTACCAGATACATTCTTAATAATTATTTCATCGGTTACAACTGTGCTTAGTATATCATATCTACTTTTACAATATATTCTAGAGTGATTCATGGCTACTTTTTCCACCTTTGCTTCGTTTTAACAGTTTTCCATTCCCTATTTTTAACAATACTGAAGTTATTGTTTAGATTTTCATCAGGAAACAAAGAAACCGCACCTTTCGGCTTACACGTTTCTCTTGTACTTCTAGTATGACGCTATAATTATCATCCCCATGTTTATGTTTCTTACGATTGAAACTTGAAAACCATTCAAGGGAAAGCAGTGTCGTCCGAAGCTGCTCCCTCACAAAAACCTTGGTTTATAATCCTAGTGTTAACTAGTACGTTTAAAACCACATTCAAAGGGCGTTCTTTGGTCTCGGACAACTTATTTCTACAACACTACCCTCCCTAAAACTAAGATTTTCAGAAAACTTTCCTTGCATTTTCATAGTTGTAAGGAGATAGGAGTCTAAATGATAACTGACATTTTGCCTTAATGTCCTATAAAAATCAGGCTCCAGTGCGAACCAGCATCATCAGCAAGGACCGCCTTGTTGTCACCCACACAACAAAAAGCGAAATCAGCCGATGTAAAAGACAAATCCTTCAACAATACCCCTACAAACATCGTCAGATCCAAGCTTCAACAGTTGGGTTATGTTTGGGCCTAAATACAAAGTTTTTTTTCTAAACGAAAGTTCATCGTCAATTTTAAAAGCATAAAATATGAGTCAAAAACTTTGTCATCTAGCTACCTACTACTAGATCAAGCCTTGTTCACAGCTTCCTTTAACTGAGCTTTTAGATTCTCAACAGTTGATGTAAAAATTAGTTTTTTCGAGTGTATAAGTTTTTAAATCCTTACTAATTTTATCAATTACATCATCCTTATTCTCTAACTCTAACCTAAGTGACATTAGCTCATTTGTCATATCTTTAAACTTAGAACCCAATTTACTAAGACTAGAAGTCAATAAATTATTATTTACAACAAGAGTTTCTCTTTTCATCATTAAATAATTCCTGAACATTAAATGAGTCGTTCAGTTCAGTTCGTCTCAAACATTTTTCCTCACGAAGCATCTTCTCCAAGGTAATGAACGTCGGAACTGAGCCCGTCCACCTGAACCTGTTTGATCTCGCCGCGCACACAGCTGATCATCCAGCAGCGTCACAAGACGCTTTAACTCCGCCTCAATGCAACTTAGCTCCACGTCTGGATGGTTTGCTCCAATTGTTCCTAAGTTCTGTACACAACCTCACAACAACACTCTCAGCAGACTCATCTAAATTGACACTGTCTAATAATAAATTGTCATTGCTTAGTTTTTGCTGTTGACATGGCACGAGTAAAAACCATGTTAGGTCTTTCAATGGTATTAAATAAAATAATAAAATGTAAAAATAAAAATATTAAATTGTCAATAAATAAAATAATAAAAAATCAAATAGTAACAGTAATTAGTTTAAAACTTAACGAATACAACAAATATGAACCACAGTTAAAATAAATAATAAAACAAGACAAATAGATAAAAACAACGAACAACAATAACATTGAGAGCTAGCCAACTATATAATTTAAAACTTATAATACTAAGATTCTACTGAAGCTAATAAATAAGCTCGTAAATTCAGACGCCTGATAGTTCAGTAGAGACGACTGCAGGACAGCACTGTAGCTATGTGGTATCAGTTTAATGAAGGCGCCTCGAAAAATCCAGCGTAGCGGAGTGTGCAGGCAGCAGCGGCAGGCTCAGGCGGCACGAAGGTTAGTAGCGGGACAATAAGAGCGGCGACGTTGGTAGCCCCAGCTGTGCAGTGTAGATGCGCCGTAGCCCCACTTGCCGTTCCAACAGCGATTACGCTCCAGAATTGTCCGGCTCCAATGCAGGATGTTAGTGACGAGACTCCGACATTTCACTACTTACAGTTGCTCGATGGTTTTGGTGGCTTCAGATTTGTTTGCTCGGCACTAAATTAAAACCTTTAGAAACTTGTTTTAATTTAACTGATTATTAAAAACAGTCGAAAATGTAAAATATTACGGAGCATAAAACAAAATCAAGATCTCATAAGATATACCAAGGTCTTCCTCAGGGTTGATAGTCCCATGGCCGAGAAGGACTCTGCGACCATTCTCGGTGATATAAAGAAGCAGAATGCTGGGATCTCTGTGTCGTACTGGAGGGATGTCGGAGATCTCCACACGGGAGATTCCAGAACACTAGTAATCTTGGTAGATGAGCAATCTTCAGCCTCTCTTAAGGGGTAGGGGCTGGAGTGTGTTCATTGGTGTGGACCAGGTCCAGCTGAGGGCCCGGGGTGGGGCGGCTGATCATGGAGATCAAGGTCCTTCAGATCAACCTGCAGCACAATAAAGCTGCCTCGGCTGTAATTCTGCAGACGCTTCCTGTCGGAAGATTTTCATGTGGCTGCTCTGATACAGGAACCTTGGATCAGCAAGGGGAAAAATATCAGGGCTTTCAATGACAGGGGTGAAAAATTGTTAGTGCCCAGGTTTAAAATGCCAGGGCATGTATTGTTGTAAGCAACAAGGTGGACATGATTCATGTTCTTGAATTTTATTGCAGGGATATCGCCACAGTCAGGCTGATGGTGGCTGAGACTGGACGAGCCCTGCTGGTTGCATAATCATATTTACGGTATGATGATGCGGAGTCCACGCCCTCTAGGGAACTGGCTGCCCTTGGTGGACCATGTTGGGAGAAGTGGATCGGTCGAACTGGTGGTGGGATGCGACGCCAACTCGCACAACGAAGGGTGGGGGAACCAACACTAATAACAGAGGTAAGTTACTTCTGGAATACATAATGTCCCGTAGTCTAATGATTGCAAATGTGTGAAATGTGCCCACGTTTCGCACGGGGAACGCGTAGGAGGTGTTAGGTGTGACGATGATGTCGGAGGGTATGGCTGGTCGGATGCATGGGCTGGCATGTGTCTGACGAGCCCTTCCCTCTCTGATCATCCTCACATCTGTTTTAAACATCGGTGAACAGATTCTAGAAAATGTTAAGTATAGGAATCCGAGAAACACAAAACTGGGGTATACATACAAGGAAAACCTCAAGGCACAGCTAGAGTATAATTCCACCACTAATGGGAAAACGGATTAACAGCGCGGCGGCGCAGCTTGACGAATCTGCCGACAGTCTTACCTCTGCGATTGTGGGCTCCTTCGAACTCAGCTGCTGCTGCCCGTTTATCACTAGGAATAGATCAAAGGTAGCCTGGTGGAGCTCTAAACTGGCCTCTTTGAGGTAGAGGGTCAGGGCTCTATTCAGGAGAAGCCAAAACTTGGGGCAGTTGGGACACCTACCATGAGGCTCTTGCACACTGTACAACCGAAAGGTTCGTACGGCTAAGAGGTTAGCCTGGAAGAAGCTCTGCACCGATATTGATAGTGTGCAAGGGCTGTGCAAGGCTAACAAAAGCTATTACCAAAGAATCCCATCTCGCCGCTTGGTAGTCTCAAGGACAATCAAGGTGTTTACATTACTTAACCGGAAGGAGTTCTAAAAGTTATGATGGGAACACACTTCCCGGACTGTATTGTTCATGAGGGTAATCAACTACCTGACAGTGAGGGGAGACATGCGGGCCGCGCCACCCATTTGCAGTGGAATCTGGCGCACCGTATTGTGACCTTCAGTAGGATTGAATGGGCTATCAACTCCTTCAGTCCTTACAAAGCTCCTGGGGGTGACGGGGGTGAGACCGGTTTGCTTGCAGCGGGGTTGGATATTCTCCCTTCCCCAGCTGTGCAGACTGTTCAGAGCATCCGTGGCTCTCAGGTACATCCCACTATCCTGGAGAGTGTCCCAGAGTGATGTTCATACCGAAGCAGGGGAGGGCGGGCATGGATCGGCCGAAGTCTTTCAGGCCGATATGCCTGTCCTCCTTCCTTCTTAAAACCATGGAGAAAATGGTTTGCCAGGTTTTGTTTGGGAGTGGAGCTCGTTTGGAGTAACCTCTACATCCTAACCAGCATGTCTACACTCCAGGAAGGTCCATGCGACTACTCGGCCCTGCATCAATTGGCATGCAGGATTGAGAAGACGTTGGCGGCAAAAGAGGTAGCAATAGGAGTCTTTCTAGACATTGAAGGAGCCTTTGAGCCACTCAGGCGATTATCAATGCGGTCTCAAGACGTGGGTGTTAATGGTCAGGTGTGTGACTGAATAGGGGCCTTGCTCACGGACAGGGTTGTTGTTGTTACAACCCTCACATGGAGCAAGTGTTAGTGCGAAGACTACGAGGGGCTGTCCGCAGGGCGGCGTCCTTTCTCCTCTTCTGTGGAACCTGGTTGTGGATGACCTGCTAAATTCTTTTGAATAGCAGCGGTGTCTTTGGCACAAGGGCACGCAGATGATATTGTGATTATTGTGAGTAGCAAGTTCAACACAACAATCACGGAACTGACCAATGCTGCTCTGAACATGGTGGGAAATTGGTGCAATGAGGTTGGCCTCTACTGTCAACCCCACCAAGGCTGCTGTGGTTGCCTTTACCAGGAGGCGACAGATGGAGGGGCATTTGGTCCCTTTCTATTCAAAGGCTCTCCCCGTTACGCTGAAGTCTGAAGTCAAGTACCCTGGGCGTGATCCTAGATAGGGTTTCTAAACTAGGTACCACATCTAGAAAGGGTCATTGCCAGGGGGAAGTGGTCTCTAATTGCAATTCAGACGTGTGATAGGTGGGCCCTGGGGACTGAAGCCTAGGCTCTTGTACTGGCTTTATGTTTCCGTGGTCAGACCTGCAGTAATGTCGTATGGTGTAGAAAACCGGAGGCCAAGACGTGTGGTAGCTCGTCTGGAGGGTATGTAAAGGATGGCCTGCCTTGCTATCACTGGGGCTTTTCCTAGGTGGGCCAGGCGCGGCTCTGGACTGTTGTCTTAAACCTCGCCCCCCTGGACATTGTCATTCCGGCTATGGCCAGGAGGAGTACCTACTATCTTCATCAGATGAGACTCTGATCGGGCTGCAGCGGTGGGCACTGCAGAATTAGCACTCTGATCCGGGAGGATGTTCTGCACATGACCACTGATCAGATGCCACAAAAATTTTCCTTTCACAAACCCTCTAGGTTTAGTTTACTTTTAGGATGATTGGTCAGAAGGAAGGAAACCTCTTCCACCAGCGGAGCTCGAATGGTTCACAGACGGCTCTAAAACAAAATGCGGCACAGGCGCTGGAATTCTGGAAGTGAGACAAGGTAGGGAGCTGGTAGTCCCTGTGGGTCCGTATCCGACAGTCTTTTCAAGCGGAGGTCGCAGCTATTATGGAATGTGCTCGTGAGAATCTTCGTCTGTGATATAGGAGCAAGACGGTTAATATTTTCACGGCAGTCAGGCAGCGCTGATGGCGCTGGATTCTTGAGTGATCAAATCCAAACTGGTTTGGGATTGTTATCAGGCCGTTTCCTCCCTTGCCAGAATCAACAATGTAACCGTCTGTTGGGTTCCTGGTCATGAGGGGATTCTTGGGAACGAAAGAGCTGATGCCCCTGGCCAACCAGGGCTTAGCGACAATTATGACGGGCCCTCAAACCGTTCTGCGGTGTTCCCAAGGTGTGAATCCTCTAGGGTTGTCTCGAAATGGATTCGCGCGGAGCATGAGAGAAGGTGGATATTCCATCCGGGTTTAAGAGTGGGTATACTGGTATTGACAGTCACCTTCCTCCAGGGTGGCTTCGTACCTTCTCTCATTAAACAAATCAATGTCTCCTAAGGTCATTGGTCTCATTACGGGACATGGTCATCTGAAGAAGCATCTTCACAGAGTCGGCATCCTTCAGGAGGATCCGCTCTGTGGAAGGTGTAATGAGCAGGAGGAGACTTCTGAGCACCTGCTCTTTGATTGCCCTGCAATAGCAAGAGAGCGGTATGCCATCTTTGGTAGTTTGGACAGGGGTGGTGAATTTTCCCAGGAGCACTTGATAGGTTGTTTTCGGCGGTTTGTTGAACTGCTGAATTTGTAGACTGGTGGGGCCTCATGGTGTGTTTCCGGGGTGCGCAAAAAGCCCTTAAGGCTTAAGTGCATGGCAGTAGGCCGCCCCAAGGGAAGAAAATCTTCGCTTGTAGTTTCACTTATAAATTTATTTTTGTTTTCCGTTAGCCTCTAAAAATTAGGCATTTTTTCCTGAGCGGCAAAGTTAGGAAGGACTAGGTCGCTGATAATAAGTTCACCTAGAAGTATTTAAGTCAATATTCCGATTTAAAAGATTGTAGAATGTTTTATAGGAATAGTGACATGATCACATCTAATGACAAAATGAGACTCAGAGTTAGTTAATAGTTTCCTTTATTATTTATTACATCCTTAATTTATAATCAATAATGCTGTTAAACAGTAACAGGCATTACTTAATTCTCAGATCACATAAAAATTTTTAACCAACATCCACTCTCCTCTCCCAAAATGTATGTCCAATCTCCAATGGGACGAATTGAATTTTTACTGTTTGAAAGTAATTTTGGTTGCTATTCCTTTTGTTCCAGAGTCATTGGATGAGTTTAGCCCCTTTTTATCTATTCCATATAACATACTCTTGTTGTTTAGTTAAATACGAAATTCTAGTCAAAACGAATAGACATTAATGACATAAGAAGTTTCTATATTATTATGGATTACTTGAGTGGAATATATGTACATAATATAAATAAATAAATATATATATATATATATGTGTGTGTGTGTGTGTGTGTGTGTGTGTGTGTGTGTGTGTGTGTGTGTGTGTGTGTGTGTGTGTGTGTGTGTGTGTGTGTGTGTGTGTGTGTGTGTGTGTGTTGTGTGTGTGTGTGTGTGTGTGTGTGTGTGTGTGTGTGTGTGTGTGTGTGTGTGTGTGTGTGTGTGTGTGTGTGTGTGTGTGTGTGTGTGTGTGTGTGTGTGTGTGTAAGTGAAACCTAATTTACGATTATATTTTGACTCTGTAGACTACGCAAACTGAGAAAAACATTGGTGGCCAAAACCTTAGTTGTCTTGTTTAAAAATTTAATATTTTCCTCCACTTTTTGATAAGCTAATATCGATTTTAGTTACAGATAATAAACTCGTATTTACCTATCTATTTGTTTTTTAATTCTGAAGTTTTATACTTTATATAAGAATTTTAATCGAATTTAAATAATAATATTATTATTTTTGTATATTATTGTTTAAAAAACCATAGTTGAATGTCACTGATAGCGCGGTTTAACTAAGAAATGGAAACTCCTACCTACGAGTACTATTCCACAGTAGAATATATTTTATTCTCCGATATGTTAGTACAAAAAGAGAACTATGGTTTGTAATAAAAATTCTAAGAAACAAAGTTTCTGAGGTAGAGGTGTCTTGTATAACGAAAAATATAAGACAAACGATTTGCGCTACAGATTAAAAATAAATGTGCTGTCATTCTTCAAAAGCGACTGCGCTCCTTAGCAAGCTAAGGCACTATGTGTTGACGGCAACCTCATCCTAGTTTATCTAACAACTTTTCAGAATAATTATTGTTATATTCCTTTTCCTAAATATTTTTAAGCATTTATATACAAGTTTTTGTAAATAAGGGCTCGTTAATGTACAATAGTTATAATGGATGTAATAGTATGATCTTTACATTCATCTATCAAAATTACTAATACTATTAATAAATGTTACGTTACATACAGAAAAATATTCTTTATCTAATTTTAAACGCATTTCAATAAATCACAGTAATATGTCTTAATTTATCAAGTTGCATATGTGTTACATGAATATGTATGAACTTGTACTCAGCCTCTCTTTTAGCTTATGATCTCTGTACACAGGCTTACAAGAGTTCAATTGTTACTGAAATCATTGGAGATAATAAACAAAATATCGTTTAAATACTGAAAATAATTCGAAAATATCAGAGTTAAATATACGTATGGTTAAATTTGTTCACTATAAACTCCACCCTTAATTATAAATAGAAAATTGATCTAAACGTTGATAATATTTCAGCGACTATCCCTTACCTCAGGATTATTTGCAACACTATATCAAAAGAATATGCTCAAAGTGTCCTTGTTCAAATTGAAACTGCGTGTGAGCTGCTGTCAGTCCCATAACATATAAGAAAAATAACAAAGAGCATTCTTATTGAAACAGTATAGCGCAAGGTGAGTGTATATGTTAATCAAATTTAACATCAACCTAAGTAAACACTAATGGGATAACATCATTAATTGTCTAATTATTACCTAATAAATGAGCTGTAATAAACACGAAAAAAATTTTCATTTAAAAACTATCAAATAATGGAATCAACATATATATAAATATATCACAAAATGGTAGTATTAAATGAAATAATCCTTCTTAAACATTTAAAGCCAGTTCACTAAATTTTAAAAATTATAAAGTAATTTTAGATTTTTACTTATCATAGTGGCAAATTTTCAATGAGCTGATGGCAGAGTATAGCTTAAACCCGTATGAAGGTTGCTCTGAAAATGAAAAACTAACTCGTAATGAAAATTAAACTGTAGGGGTATCTGCAAACTACACAATGACATTAAATTTGTCTTGCACATTGTGTAGCGTGCCAGGCTCACTGAGTTTGTATGTCATATATATCATGTTTACATATTGCGACTTTATGTCTCAACAGAGTTTGGAATTTGCTGCAGACAGACAATAATTTGTAGAGAAAAGACACTATACACCGCTATAAACCCCGCAGGCAAATGGAATTTTGGTCAGCACCATGTTCAGAAAGAATTTAATGGATGGACATGCACTAGCAACCAACCCATTCTTGTCTTGTAACCTTTCTCAACATATCTTGGTATTATGATAAACTCATATTGCCATATTTTTGTTAATTTAGTAGGGTCTCTTAGACGCATTTTATTTAATAGGTGTCTACATACTTCACCAAGTGATGATATTGAATGTATTGGGGTAGTTATTTTACGTGTAATTACTATGATACTAAATAAAATGTTTATGTGAGTGTACTTAACAACTATTTTTATTCTGCCGATTCGTCGTTGCGACCAGTTATGCAAAAAGAGCTATATATAATATATATATATATATATATATATATATATATATATTAAAGTAACATGAATCGGTAACACTTATATAAATCACAGTATTATTTATTTAGAACTAATATTCCGAAGTACAGAATTATCGATTGAAAAGTAAATTATCTATGGAGTAACGTGTAGAATCCCCGCTCCTAATATGTAATAATATGTCCTAATAGTAATATGTAAAATGACAGATACGGATTAAGTTGCTGTAAGAGTCCATTACTTTTTGTTCATTAATCTCCATTGAAAATAAATTGGGCCTTTGGCATTATATTCCGGTTTAATTTTGTATGTAAATGTTTGATAGGTATTGCGTGCTCAATCACGTACTAGTCCAATTAGTAAACACGTACACACTAACAGAAACAAACCATTGATCATAAGTAGGGGCTCCTGTGGTTCAGTGCAATTGGTTAATTAGTTTTTCATAAACCGATAACAAACATAGAGAGATAACATAAGGGTTTTTTATAATAGTATAAATCCATTTCTTTTGCTACTATATAGATTAAAAACATGTACTTAATTAGCAAACTAATTAACGCCAACTACTGAAGGCTAATTACATTAATATTGTTTTGTATCAGAGGAAATAAATGCTCTCATACAGTTAAATGAATTAAACTTCTCATTTTCACTGATTATTTAATATATATCATTGTGTTTCAACATTTTTAATTATGATTTTTTTGTCCTGCAAAGCATATGACATTGTTTATTGTTACGTAAAGTTCCGTTTAGTTTGTGTTTAACTTATAGTTTTTTTACTACTCATGTTTAAAAAACTCTTTACAAGAAAAAGTTGAAACTCTGTAACTATGGATAGTGTGCGCCACGTGTGAGAGGCGTTACTGTAATCTACAAATGTTTCGATTTGTTTGATTTTAACTATTTACAATTTAACACATGTTAAAATGAAGAACCGTAGAGTTCAAATCCGTCATGGAAAGCACTCACACTGTATTAATGGAAAACATTATTTTTGTAAAACTACTATTTTTTTAAACTCTACTATCTAATCATTATTAAAAAATAAGTATTTAGAAACGTTATTTCAAGATAATTTTATTATAAGTTTTGGGAAATAGTGCGTAATTTCCTTCACACGTATTCACTTTCTTCACATTACTCATAAATCAAATTTTTCGGAATAAACATATTCCTATGTTTTAGCTAAGTTCGACATTTTTAGAAACAATACAGCGTAATTAAACGATATCCCTCCTATCCTATAAGATGAGATAATGTTGCTCTTTAGACTAGTGATATTATCTTAGATCTAATGGAAAACATACATCATACACAATTTTATAAATGATGCCACTGATCAAATGTAATGACAAGTGAGACCGACCTGTCACACGTTTTAAGCTGCGCTGAAGCTTTGTGCAAATTTTCCAATCTAGCTAAATGTATTAATATACAATAATAAAATGCGTCACTCTTTTATATAACTGCACTCCGTCATCAAAAGTATTTGTTCTGCCTTTTGTCGTTGTTATCAAATCTGCCCAAAAGACGAATGTAAAAGTTTTCACTAACGTTGAGTCAAATTCCATGGCATAATGTGCACCAGTATCGAGTTTTTATATAATAAAGGTCTTATGAAAAACGTCAAGACTAGAGGTCAGTTTCGTTCAATGAAAAATGAGGTGGATAGACAGACAGACACAAAAAGAATTTTTCACTAGAGTTATAAAGCAAGAAAATATAACTTATTTAAATCACCCCCCTCCTCAAAAGAAACTATTTTAAACAAACAAATAAAGTTTAATAAAATAGAGACATTTTTAAATTATAGGTGATTGTTTTCATATAAAAAGAATATTATTTGCTGTTTTGGTATGCTTACAAAATATTTTGCTACTTTTTTTAAGTTTATATATTTTTTAACAGAAATCGTTATAAAAACCTTAAATTATTTAAAATATTTACCACAGAACAATAAACAAAAAAAATATTTTAATATTAAAACCACATGTTTAGTAAATTAAAGATTTTGTAATACAGTAGTTACATATTTTGAACCTAACAATATATTCAAGCATGTATACGGAAAAATAGGCGATGAACTGCAATGTAAGATGTGATTAATAAATAAGTGCAAACGAACCAAAAGAAACATTCATACGTCAGAAAAACAGAATAGTGATAAATTTGCGTGTATTTCAATCGCTCATGTGCCTGGATTATCGGAGAAAAATTTGAAGAATAGGTAGAAAGTAAGGTAGAAAGTACAACATTTGGAACACACAATACTCTTAGACAAAGTCTCGTAAAAACAACAATAAAATGGCACACAAGATTCCAAAAAACTGTGTTTACGGTACAAGATTTAGTTGAAATAGGGAATACTTAGGCGAGACAAAAAGATTAATAATCGTAAGAATAAAAGAAAACACAAGAAAGGAATCTCACAGAAAAGTAAAAATTGCACACCTTTGTTGTTCCGAAGACCATCATATGAATTGGTATGACACCCAACATAACCCATCGGGAATCACATTTATTAAAACGAAATTAATAGAGTCAACACACATTAAATTGGAAGATCAACCAATTAGTCAACCATAAGTCGAGATTAGGCCGTTTTGGTTCCCAAATCTAAAAAAATGAACTAGAAAAACCAAAAGTATCAAACGGATCAAATAATTGTAATAAACTAATGAGGGGGTCCACAGTAAGGTTTTTAAGAATTTTAAAGAAGGTTTAATTATTGGTTCATCTAGCATTAATTAATAATAATAATGAAAAAGGGCCTATTCCTGACCCCTTCATTTTATATTTCCGCTAATCTTGGTGTTCTAACCGTGGCTATTGCCATTTGCTATTGGCCTCTACTCAGCACGTAGGTGATTGGTAGACGAATGCAAACCTATTGTGACCTGTATTCTCTATTTAAGTTTTTATAATTATTGTTGTGTATAGTTTTTTATTAAGTAATTGTTTTAGAGTTAGTGAATTTGACACACAACATGGTGGTTATGATTCCTGAAATATGCGTGTCACAACGCTTTGGTATGATTTGTTTATTTTAACTTAGGTTAGTTATTTACCTGAAGAAGAGATAAGATTGCAGATCTCGAACGTAGTGTTACTGATTTTTGTTTCACTGAACAATGGCAAATGTCTGGAAAAATCCTATTTCCTTCACAATCTTTCCCAACGTCAAAAATAAACTTCAAACAAACAAAGAGATATGTTTTTATATTTTTATATGTTACACCAATAGAATGGAACATTTAAATACCAACAAAATAAAGTATTTCCAATTTATGCAGCAAAGTGTTTATATGTCACATATTAAAAAATGTCATATACAACTGATTTATGAAATAACATGTACCATCAATGAACGAGATTTAACTGTACAGGAAATAAACCATTAACGAAAAATTAATTTCTATACGTTAGTTCTTCATTTATCGTGTGGACGTACTGACAGAAATGAATTCCTTTCCTGTACCTTGAATTATAAGCTTAATAAATTTCGTATCATCCTGGCGATATCTTTAGTAAAGGTGTAAAGGAAAATCTAAAACTAACTAGTGAATTAATTCACCTGTATCGTTAATTAATTAAAGTATTGCAATATATTATATCATAACTGTTTACAGTGTTAATATAGAATAACAATTAACACTTAAGAGGACGTTTTTATAAAAACTGATAAAAAATTATCTTTTCAATAAAATTACTTACCTACTATATACAAAATTATCCAAGTATCGCGATATAATCCACGTAACACGAAACTGTAGTTTTTATACGTTGTAAAAAATATACAAGCTGTTGTGGAATAAAATATTTGAACACAGAACTGTTTTAGTATTTATTTTTATGCTGATTAAAGATAAAGCAATGCATACCAAGGGCATACCCCAAAACTGCAGTTTGATATATAGCTTCAATAAAGAATTGCTTTAATACAGACAATGTCTCGTACTTCTCAGGAGTTAAGAATTGTTGCAGAGGTCAAGACTGACATATTTCAGATTATAAGCGTGAGTTGGGTATTTATTTAGCGTTATAATCTCTGTATTATTTTTTCTTTTAGCTTTTAGAGTTTAGGACGTTTAGATAGTGGCATAAATGAATTTTGTATAAGTATTTAAATGGATATGTTAACTAAAACTAGAAATACAAATTGTATTTACAAGTTTTAAAACAGTTAATAGGAAAAAATATTATTAAAGACTTCATAACAAACCAAGTCAAAAGCAAAACTTTAGAATTATTATGAACGTTTTAAAATCCCTGCTTCCCAAAACATTAGATTTTTTGTAATAAGACATAACGTTTTTAATATAAAAATTTAGTTTTAGGGTTAAATTTTTTTTAATTGTGTTTAACTACCTATTTAGAAATTACCTACTATTTGGGTATATATACAGTATGTAAAACAACAACCACTTGTGTGATAAATTATAAATTTTTTAACACAGGCAAGCATACGGAAAAGAAGGTGTCGGGCAGCTTACGAGGTATGATTTTATGTTATGTACGCTACACCGATAGAACAAAATATCTATGAACTATGATTTTTTCATCTAAATTTTGTATAGCATTTAAGATATCAAAAAAACATTGAGATGGAAAAATGTAACTTTAAACAGCAACACTACATTGATATAGGTATAAAAACCTATACTTGCTTGCCACGCTCTGGGGTCACTCAGGGAGTACTTCTATTGATTGAAATACTATTTTAATTTCTTTACACAGTTCTTCCCACGATTTGATTTTATTTTGAGTCGACCCTAACGCATAAAAGCGAGGGACCAGAGAACAAATTAACAGCAGATTCGAATAACTGCTCTGGACTAACTCCTTGAACCTTTGTAGCTCGTCTACCCTTTCCAGAAAATCAAATTTTAGTCCCCACTTATACATAAATTTGGCGATTGGAAATGAAGTTCCCGTTAGCAAAGAAATGTTCAGGACCTTGATTACTTAAAGGCTCATCATCTAACGTGTTAGCTAATTGTATATTTTAAAGGAGGCGTTTTTCTACCCCAGTACCTAACAAGGGAAAAGTTGAGTGAAATGATGTTCTCTAAGTTAACAAAGATTTAGAAATTACCCCTGTAATGTAATCCTTCTCCTTACTTCTTGTTACGGAAGTTGTATCAGATTTTTCCCCACAAATGAATCGATTAATATGTTTTCCCCTCTAATTCAGTTATCTTTCTATTTCCAATCGTCATCTGCACAATCTGATATTGGAATATCTGTATACGATAAGTACAAGTGCCCTAACCTAGCAGAGATCCTAGGATTCTCGTTGTCTTTATAATCTCCATCATAGTCAACTACTAAAGACGCCAAATCCATGTCTCTTCGGTATGCTCTAGTTCTAACCCCAGTATCCAGCCAATCTAATAATTGTTTACTAAGCGGAGTATTGTTGGAAAGCCATAGGGAGAGGGCGTTTCCTTTGCACTTCCCTCAGTAGGTTGACCTCTAATTTTCAGTTCATACTCCACCTCGGACTTCCTTGATATACACTTATTTGTATACAAGACACAAAATGTAAACTGAAAGGGTCTGTATCAACAACCATAAATCACAATATGCATTGCCCTGTACCTCAAGAAATGTAAAGAATGTTCAAAGAAAGATAAAATCAGTTCGAGTTACCTCAAATTTAATATTATAACACTTAAGTTATAAAACTAGAGTTTACATTCGGTCCCCACGTTACTGGCGCCATTTGCAACGTTCCGGGGACCAATCAGGAAGGAGGTTTGGGGTAGGAACAGCTCGTCTACTTTGAAGTGTGTAGATACATTTTGTTTTAAGTTGAAATAAAGTTTTATGGCACCACCCTGTTTATTATGGCTTCCGTGTAGAACTCTTTATAGGGGAAACAAGTCCCTAGCCGAGCCAGAGGGAATATTGACAAATCGTAAGGCAGAACAAAATTTTACCGAGATAGTATGGACATTTAAGTATTTTTACAGATCACCACAGTAACCATTCATAAAATTAACAAGTAAAATATTTCACTAAATATCTGGTTACCAAAGATTATGGAATTATTCCTTAACCTAAAGGCAAAACATATAGTGTAGATTAACTCGAAATAATAGTACTACTGACTACTGATTTAGTGGCTAGCAAAGGCCATGACAGTCAGATAAGATCCCACCATTGAAAATGTTTTTGAATGTAAAAAAGGTTCATATTGTAGATTTTAAATTAAATTAAAACCTGTTTCTGTGTAAAAAAAAAAAAAAAAATTTGTATCATCCCTAGCTTAAGGAACCACTTGCTGCCAAATTTAAAAGATAAGATAAAATCCAGGAAGTTAACTGTTTGGTGAATTCTTAACGAATGTGTCAATGGAAATAAAATATAGAAAAAAAGAATTTGTAAATAGACTTAGTATAAAGAAATGAGACAAAGTTGATCCTGACTGTTTGTAATGAGGGAATCAAATATGAAAAATTTGTCTGTGTTTTGTATGTATGCCGAAATGTAGAATTTTGAATTTTGTAGATATATTTGAAGTGTTAAAATTCATGTAGATGTAAGATGTATAGGATGTTGTTATTGTAATTATATATATATATATATATATATATATATATATATATATATATATTATATATAAAAAGAGTGATGCAGTATTAATACGAAATGTGAGACTTCTCGTGAGGGGACGTTTCATTCCAAAGTATTCGATCCATATTGGTAACTTGTCCGCAAGTCTCAGGGTATTTAATGGCAAAACACTATACACAAAACACTGGTAATGAATGCAAAAAAAAAATATGAATGTGGCGCCTATATAACAAAACACTACACTACACTTGTTTGCGATTTAATCGCCTTAATGCCCTTATTCTTGCAACGACCCGCAAATTCTAAACACGCTGCAACGTGCACTGCATGAAAATAATTTGCCTATATTGATTTTATATTTTTGGTCCCTAAGCGAGCAGTCATAGAACTGCATTAGCATGCGATCTAGCGGATTTGATAGGAAACTTTTGAAACCCCGCGCTATCGTATTGTTATGATTGAATTTGAATTTATGTAATGAATAAAAGGTTGAATTAAGTTTGTTATTTAGAATGTGTTTAAAGTAAAGCGACTAATTAGGTTGCGAAAATCAAAACAGTGGGGATATTCTGTACCGGAAATTAGTTAATTAAATTTCATACAATGTAAATTTCGCAACCTAATTAGCCAGTATAATATAATATTATTTTACATCCAATGTTCCAGGACTAAATTATTGGGCGGAGTAACTACCTAATTGGCACGCGTATGAATTTTTTTCTTCTAAACCCTTTGTAGCAGCCCAACCACGTAACCGATCAGACCTCGCGCGCTTTGTCCGTAAGTAAAATTTATCTTTTCGTATTATTAAATTAGCCCTTTGATGCCAAACGTATAAAAATGAATGTAACGTAAAGTAAAGATGTGAATAGTAAAGTAACTTACCCTTGAAGATCTTTTATTTGCTTGATGGAGATAGATAAAAGGTTGATGCGTTCGTCCTTATGGCGACGAGCACGTTGTTATAAATAGTAATTTGTATCATTAAATGTCTAATACCGTCGCGAATTTGTTTTAGGCGAGTTTACGTAGCTGATGTATCTCACGTGTTTGTTTTGAATAGATGGCTACCACTTCCCAACTTCTACTCCTCTTCTATAAATAACCGTTTTTAGACTACAGCTTCAATTTCTCGTGCCAAGACGGCCGATACCCGGGTTTGTGAGTCTACCTATTTGTGAAGGGAAGTGAAAATATTATTGTTTTGTAAAGTAAAACGTCGTACGCATAATTAAATAGAACATTGGATATTTTAGGCCCACCTAGAAGATATACTTTTAGTTATTATATTCTAATTGGCAGCAACGTGGCAGTACATAACTTTTACTTTACCATCTAAAAGTGGTGCTTTTAAGTTTTCGTAATTAAACTGAACTTATAAGTAAACTTATTTGTATTTCGTAGTGATTTATTACTATGACCTCAGAAGTCACCACCCCCATGTGTTATCGTCATAGCGGTACACATTTTTATTGGTCTCGCCCTCAGTAAGTTACTTTACTATTCACATCTTTACTTTACGTTTACATTCATTTTATACGTTTGGCATCAAAGGGCTAATTTAATAATACGAAAAGATAAATTTTACTTACGGACAAAGCGCGCGAAGTCTGATCGGTTACGTAGTTGGGCTGCTACAAAAAGGGTTAGAAGAAAAAATTCATACGCGTGCCAATTAGGTAGTTACTCCGCACAATAATTTAGTTTCCGGAACATTGGATGTAAAATAATATTATATTATACTGGCTGATTAGGTTGCGTAAATTTACATTGTATGAAATTTAATTAACTAATTTACGGTACAACCTGAAAATATGCTACTTTGTGATTCACTAAAGGATTAAAATAAACAGGCTCCATTGAGTGACCAATATCAATTTATATTGAATAAGTTTTTTTAGAGACGTTCATTTAGATTTTACAAGCCACCATTGGAATTCTTACGGTAAAGTAAATATTACCAGGTAAAACAAACTACACAAACGTGAAATACTAAGACCCAGAAATGTTTCTTCCTATTTTAGCTCAGATAAGAGAGTTCAAAATTTGACTAATTATAACTTCTAGATATACAGGTAGAACACACAAAGCAACGTAGACCGGTGCCCCATCAGCTGATTGAAACATTTAACATACATGAACCATTCAAATTTTACAGATATATTATTGTGATATAAATTAAATTGTAGGCGAGGAAGTTGACCCGTGACATAGAGATCTCATGGCAAGATAAATGTGGGTCAAGTCCGCCACTTATTTCTAAAAGCACGGATTTGATTAACATAAGGTTTTCACTGAGTAAGGCAATGTTAGTTGAAATAAGTATGACTTATCGGATACGGCAAGCCAAGCTCAGGTCGATTTGCTAACATACAGCGACGTGAGCCCAGATCAGGGGTCGAGAGATATCGAGAAGTTTGATGTGTGATCGGTATTGAGTCCTAGTAGTGGTATTGCCACCACGCCACCTCAGGATCTGGTACTGCTGCCGCAGTAGACCACCAGAGTTAGTCCCATAATAGAACCCTCTTCTCAGAAATGGCGAAATGCTGAAAATCCTCAGCAAGAAGAAGAGGGCTCCGTTCCAAGAGTTTGTCGGTACACAGGATCCAGCTCGAGTGAGCCCAATTGCCACGTCCACACAAGACGCTCCTATCTAGTAAAAGTAATTTCAATGTACAAACATATTGTTTTAAAATTTTGGTTCCAGTTTCGCATTTCATTATTATTAAAACTAAATTCATAACAGATAGATAATGAAGTAGCTGAAATATATTGTCTGGAATGTCTTAAAATGTATCGCAGTATTTAAATTAAAAACCGATAGAATTCCAGGACTGAGCAAGAGTAGCTTTGAACGGCTCATTTTGTATTCATGAAGAACGCGAGTAATCTAGAAGCTGGTATAATATTAATTCTTTTCATTCTCTCATCGTTTTTTTTATTGCCTTACTGAAAGAAACATGACTGTGAAACGATTTTTCTTTTCAAACCGTAAATTTTAAACGCATGGTTTACGAATAAAATATTCTTCATTTTTATTTTGTTACGATGCTCGAAGATTATTGATGTTCGTATCGTTCCATAATAATAATAAGACCAATAATAATAATAAAAGTAACAGTAATAGTAATGATAAGCATAGTAATATTTCTAATAATAATAATTGTGCGTTTGTGTGTTTGTGTGTGTGCGCGCGTACGTGGGTGTGTGTGTTTTAAATACTAAATTGCAAGCTCAATTACAAATTACATTGTATATTGATATATTTGTATGCTTTCTGAAGTGTGCTTTTTACTTGTTGGATACTTCCTTTCATTAGTAATCTTTTATTTCTACGCATCTTCCATGAGAAATTTTATGTTGTTATAATTAAAGACTCGGATATTTTCCATCGTTTCAAGAATAGAAAATTACGACTCGAGGAAAGGGAACTATCTTCCTTTTCAACTGAAAAGGTTTAATACGCAGAATGAGGCAACCTAAAAGTAACCGTAAATTACATTTAGAGCGGATGAACTCTCGTAATCAATGAAATTATTGATCAGAAATAGTTTTTCATAAACACATTAGAGCATTTTCCTGATGTTCAATGCTGTGTTTGAATTACAAGGGACTGCACAAATTAAATCGTATCCTCAATAACAAAGCGAAAGAGTAAATATTAAATTATATGACCTTTCACGAGGTAGTAACAATTATTTTGTATTAAACTATTTGCTTTTGAAAGTTTCCTCTAATTAAGTTTACATGCAATAATATCCTCATCATAGAAAACAATTTTCAAAAGGTTTAACTCTATCAACAAATTAATTGGCAATGTATGACTATTTTGTAAACTTTTAGCTACATACTTTAGATACATATTTGTTGAATTGTTACATGTACAAAATCTGAATTACTTTGAAATTATTTAACGGGTGAAGAGAGTAGATTTTTAGGATATTGGCATGCACTAATTGTATTTTTCCGAAATTGCACTGAGATAATGAAGAAACTATTTCATATTTTTTCACGCTCTCCCCCACTAGCCTGAATAAACGCATTTTGTAGAATTTGAACAGGGAGGGAATAAAAGTGGGTAAAATATAAAAAATAAATTAAATTTTGGATAAAGATCATTTGCAAGGGATTTGAATATTCCTTTATATCCCTTGTAAAATACATATAAAAAAGACAAAATAACCATTTTTAGGACCTTTATAAGTTTTATATATCTTTTTAACTATTACTTTTGTCCCTGATTGTAGGTTGTATGATTATGGAGGTTATATAGTTAAACATTTTATTTTTATGTCTTGCGATATCCTTTCTTTCGATACCCTTAAAATTGTGGTTGTTGATCATTGATCTCTTTCTTACACACAGCGCTTCCCCTTGGCTCGTCTACAATGGTCTTGTCTGTATTAAAGGTTTTACATAAAACATAGTAGACCTTAATTTCATGAAATACTTCTAATCAGATAAGAAGCACAAACTAATACCATTTCATCCAAGAAAATATAACGAAGAATATATATACCTGAATGTGGTCACGTGATTTGCCCACAGCACTACCGATCCCTATTCTCTCTCGATCTTCATGACGGTTTGCCCACAGCAATACCGGACCCTATTCTTCAATACTCACACAGTGCTTTCTTTACCCACTGTAATTTCGACTTATATACTCTGTCTACACCTACTGCGGTTATTCATATTCCATATACACCTCATATTTGTTTCAACGATAACTGTGGTTCATCCACATAGTTACCGACTATGATCTTTTTAGCAACGTCCTCTTATTTATTTTCGTGTTGGGCGAGTATTCCAAACTTAAATTCAAAAAACCTACTTTATTTAGACCTTCTTCGGGAATACCATATTTAACTGGGATCCCAATGGTGAAGAATCGAGAACCAAAACCACCGGTTTTTGTAACTAAAAATTTTAGGCCTCTTTGCCTTGCAAACGGAATACACTCAGACTGGTTAGTAGAAGATTTTCACAGGCAACTTATAATAGAATAGTAATTGACATTATATTACGTTTTAGTAGTCTACTTTATAATATGAATAATGATTCAGAAAATATTTTTATGATTACCATTGTGTAAAAAGCAGCGGATTTAAGTGTTTTAATCTAACTTGGACTTACTGACAATTCCATATGCTCCGAGCGAATTTGTCGACAGAAATTATAACCAATTTATAATGACAATAAAGGTTGATAAAATATTGGTTAAAGTCAGGTTTGCGTTCTAAACCTAAAAATTGCGTGTTATAAAGGACTGGTAAGAAACATCAGCTTCAAAATGTTTATGTTTTTTTTTTCTCAATGTTTGTTTTTAGAATATCATTGTGACTATTGTTATAAACCTGTTCACATCTTTTCTGAGATGTTATTTATTTAGTTTGACAAGCCTTAAACAACTCTCGAAAAAGTTATTATATCTCATTTTGGTTATGACTTCTCTTCTCTGACTCGTTAACCACCGCATGCACCTGTTATTGGTGGGGGGGGGGGGGGGTGGGGGGGGGGGGGGGTGGGGGGGGGGGGGGGTGGGGGGGGGGGGGGGTGGGGGGGGGGGGGGGTGGGGGGGGGGGGGGGTGGTTTGTAGGATTTTTAACGTGTTACTGAGGGGAAAGTTTATTTGCCTATTCCTAACGGATATCAGTCCTTTACCCGGACAGTTATGTTAACTTAAAAAGCGTACCTATACACTAGAATAAAGTATAACTGGTGATTCTCGTTGTATTCTATTATCAAGTTTGCGTAGAATTGTTTCGGAGCTGACACGCTCGTATAAATAAATCTTGATTGTGATTGCTTCATTTTCAATGCACCCCGCTCTTATAACACTGTGTGCCAGTTTTACGTGTATATAAATATAACTAATCGAAAACGCAACCACCAGTTTTGATTTAATAAATATCAATCGGTCAGCTAACCTTAAATCGCCATGACAGGACTCAAAAACATTTTCATACTTTCCAATATGGAAGTGCATATTCTCCAAGCAACATCCTTGGGGCCATACTCCTGTAGATCAAGTCAGGCTTAGAGCTGTAGTAAACCAAATTGAACTGACCAAAATAAAACAATACTGGACGTTAATGTCCCACTTTGTAGACAACTTTTTTCAAACTTTTTCCTTGCCTCTGGCCACGTGACTTGCTGGGAAAAAAACCTTATTTTGGTGGATGCAAATCCGTAAAAACAAGAAGGGAGAACAAAACCAACACAATTAAAGTTCAGAAACCCGATGGAACGTACCTTGAAATTGAATAGGCTCGATGTTTGCGTTTTACACCTCAATCAGGAAATCATTGTTGTCTTTCTTACATCCCACGAAAAAGAAATTCGATTGAAAACTACTGGGTGATGACTGAGCAAGCCAGCTATAATCCATCCTTTCGCAACTCGAAGAAACTAAAATGTGGAGTAGATGTCTGCGATGCTATGCAGAAATAGACAATATTGTGTGTCCAGAATATCCTAACCGCTGTGCCATTGACAGTGTTTCTTTTTTACATTGAATAAGTGGGGTGGCATCAATGCATTTGTTATCATCAAAGCAAACACATGTCACTCCTACATGATGAACGGGTCCCTTCTCCTTGGCGAAGGATAATTTTCTGAATAAAGCTTCGCCGTCAACTCATGTGCCTGCAAACAAGCTGCTACGACGAGCAAGTGAAAGTGTCCAAACATTTCCAAACCCCATGAACATTGAAAATAAGAGAAGATCATTTCAATCTTACACAAACACACACCTATTCAGAACCACAAGTACGTGAAGGTGTGAGCTCATCAAGGTACAATATGCCATCCTCTCTGCAACCACTCTAGTCCACTGGTCAGACGCGAAAGAACAGGAAAACAACAGTGAAGTGCAGTTTTGTGTCACAGGCTGTCAACCACCAATCTGCAAAGAATCACACAATCACGTCCAAGGTGGATATGAATGGGCTGTGTTTGGGGATCGACAGACATGGAACAACGGAATCTAAAGTTTCATTTAAATAATCTTTGCATACCAATTTTGCTTCAATAGCATTGTAACACATTTCTTTTTATATTTCGTCATTATTATGCTCATTTATTAAGTAAAATATTTTAAAAAATTATCTGTTTCAATAAATCACAATTCGAATTTTTTCCATAAAATATAAACATTATAGTTAAGAAATATACTGTAATATAAGTTAATAATAAAAAAAATACGTAGTTAAAAATAATTAATCAACAATTAAATATAAAAAAATTTCAAAGCTAAATGTATAAACATTTTTATTGTTAGGTGTGGTAGTATTAAATAATATGTGCTTGAGGAGAAATTGCTCACAGGCAGCGACCTCTGGCGTCCTCAATATGTTGGGCGCAGAACTTACCTCGCGTGTTTACTTATATTCCTACCTGACACATATAAGTATATAGGTTTGATGATTAATAATATTAGTAAGTTTATAATTACCCTTCATTCCTGAGGTATTGGGCGGTGATGATACTGTGGTCAGGGGTATTTCTCCGAGAACCGTATCATAGAACTTTTCCCATCCTGATATTTTATCGACTCTTCTGGTATCCATGTTTTAACCACTTATTTAACATATTCCCAGAGATATTTAACAACCGCACGAATCAATTAGTATAATAATATCAAAAAATTTAAAACCAGTTTGAAATTGGCACTCCTATCAATAATAATCAAAACATGTTTAAAAGAAGTCAACAGAAAAATCTTGGCGTAAATTATATAATTACGTTGGCACAGCATTATTTGAAAACTCATGCCCTTACTTATAATCTTCTTAAGAATAGAGCTTAAAGTGCTTTCTTTATAAAAACTGTTTTTATTTAAGCTGTGAATTTTTCACTCCGGCCACCAATACCAGATAAACAGTAAATAAAATCACTTTCATTGATTACCTTTAGCATTTATTTGCTTTCGGTATATTACTACTGAACATGTAATTTGATTGTTTGCAGCAAGCATAAATTATAGGCTTATAAGAAAATTAATAATTTTAGTCTGAATATCCCAGGTGGAAACGCACCCATTAGTCGAAAAAACACTAAAACAACTACAAGACTAAATGGTTTGATGAATGATATTTTTAAGTTGTGCCTCTCATAACATACATCAAAATAACAGATTTCAATTGCTAGGTGTCAAAGAGAGATCACATTCAAAATGAATTAGTGCAGGATATGAGTGTGATTACACATTATCACCTGGCGTGAAAGGTAAAGTCAATTACCATTAGTGTTATTAAAAGATAAATCATTACGCCTATTGTAAGACAATACGTAATTATTAGTAAAATAAAATTCATAGAATCAATGGCCAGATAGTTTGCTGGAAAGGAAGTCTTGTATTACAATTCGATACAAACATCCTCCGGATGAAAGTGGATACGCACATCCGCCCAGACACCGATGATAAACAAACAGGAAATTAAGCAGCGGAAATGCTTATTTATAAAAAAACCGTGCGACGATTGTAAGGGACAGCCATGCTGATATGAAAAAACGTACTCATCAATTATGATGGAGAGATTAGGCATAGGCGTGGTCATTGGAGAGCTGGCGGGGGCAACAAAATCACAAAACCACGACAACGAGGGAGAGAAGGAAGTCGAGGACGGGATTCGAAAAGCGAAGTTCGGGAGTGCCAGTGCTTGTGTTCGTGTGAGGGAAAAATCTTTTAGGCGTAATAAGTGTGAAGTGCAATAAAATGTAAGTAATTTTAGGAACGTAGTATTATATATATTAGGGTTCATTAATAATTTACAATTCCAACCTAAATAATGAAAAGAAAGGATTATAATGTGTATAAATCAAATGAATAGTTTAATATTGGAATTGATATTTTCTTATTTCATATATTTAATTTAAATGTCAAAAGGTCACTCATTTGTTTTAATCATGTAAATTTATGTTAATGTTTAGATAATTTAAAAGAAAGTTTCTCACGTTAGTCCATGAACACATATACATTGCTACACTACAAACATTACTAGTAAAGTTTATAGTTAATTAAATTAAACATAAATTGTAATGAGTAAATTTAATATTAAACATGTGTTCAAAGTATTAAGGTATTAAAATTTGTGCTCAATATGTCGGTGGACGTTACCATTGTTAATATAAAGTTTTTAAACAATAAAAAATGCTCTTTATGAGATGCTCTTAGCTAATTCTCTAAGGAGATGCAATTACAAATAAAATATGTTTTGGTTCATTTGTGGCTGTTGAATTGCCAATCTAACCTATTATTATATCCTCTCACAGCAGCCCCTTGCTCATGAATATATTATATATTTCACAACCTTAATCATAAACCAACCTTACAAACCTTACATGGTGGAGGCGCTAAAACTGGCACATAGTTTTCATAGGGCTAGGTGTAAATTAGAACTAAACAATATCCATAAGAAAGTATTTAACTATAATAGCCTACTTCAGTGACAAACCCACTCATTTACCTAAAAGACTTAGATTAAAATTTAAAAATAACTCACATATTTTTCAAACCCGTAATTAGAGTAACGCCAAGTAAACTAACTAGGGGTCAATGGGCATGTAAAAATAAATGGAAACCATACTACATGAAGATTTAATAACCATTAGACACATACAGGACTTCCAAAAGTGGCATAGTAAAAATAATAAATAAAAAATTGAATACAATCTATAGACACAGACACTGTAGCGGACCTCAAACCTATCCTAGGGGCACTTTAAGAACTTAACACGTTATAAGCGCAAGTCACCCTAATATTTAAAACCATCTTTAATAATATTAACTACACGAAAGACTCACCTTAGTGAAGAGGACAAGGAAAATTATAAGGATCTTGCTACAATCGAGGATTTTTCTATCACAGAGAACAAATTTATATGACACAGTAAATAACCCTGAGGCGGACATCAAGACACAAGCACCCCCAACCTTAGCACAAATTTACGAGCCACTCACACTACCTGACAGAACTAACACAGCAACCATGGGGGAAAACATACCGTTAATAATCAGCTGGGACTTACACAGGTCCTCCAGAGTGAAAATCCACAAGATTTTTTTTGACAATATTCCTAGTGGCAGCAACTTCCAAACAGATGGACCAGACAACACTAAAGTTATTTTATTCCCAGCACATTTTAGTAGGCACAGCACAAACTTGGTTCAAATACTATAAGCAAAAACAAACGAGGGGAAGCCATACAATGGGATCAACTTGCTAAAAGTTTCACAGGAGGCTTTCACCCAGAGTCTACAGATGATTTTAGAACACAAAATACAGGGAGAGAACGAGCCAACACTAACCTATTTTTTAGATATATTAACAACATGCCAAATATATGACCCTACAATACAGGACAAGCAAATTATACATTTTACTATACAAGGACTAAAACCAGAAATCTGTGAACGGGTTATAGGCCTGAAAAACGACACCTTAAGTGATCTAGAGACCAATTTAAAAATTACAGAACAGCTAGTTCTAACACAAATGAAAAACAAAGAAAGTTACAATAGAGTTGCAGCAAACAGACACACTATAGTACACACCCTTATATATGAACAAAACATCATCCATAAACTACAAACATAAGTTAACACCCTAACCAATTTAGTAGCTACCCTAAGTACAAACCAAATTTCAAACCATAACCACAGGTACGAAAGGTCTCCATCCCCATATGAAAACTCAAAATATAAGCCAAGATATGATAGAACAACTAGTCCTCACCACCAGAAATAGATATATGGAAAGCTCAAACTACCCCAAACAAACCCAAAAAGCCACCTATGATGAAACACGTTACCTTCAGTTATAGGAGAAGACAAAACCAATTCCCAAATACAACCTGCTAGACAAAATAGGTATTGCACTATTTGCCGTAAAGACAACCAATAATACTAAACAATGCTGGTTCAAGCAACGTTCATTAACTTTCTCAACCCCTAAGTAATTGCTTGGCACCTTAAACCAACAATACACAAGAGCTGTTCTGCAGGTACTGCAAGCGAACAAACCACAATATCGAATCATGTTACAAGTCTAATTATTATAAACAGAATCAACAAAAAAAAACGGGAAATAAGGGAGGTCATACTAACCCTTACCGAACTTCCCCCTTACTAAAAGCGAAAACAAATAACACTATAACATCTTAAACCAAAGGAATCGACAAACTTACAACTGTATAAAGTCTAATAACATTTACTTCAACTAACACCAAAGTACTACCAAAAATCAAACCCTGGAAAGACCAGTTCAGAAGTGATATTAAAGCCACAGATCATAATCAAGAATTCTCACCCTTAAAGAAAATGCAAGAAATTGAACAAACCTATTAATGCAAAAGCCTATACACACACCATAAAACTTCAATCTGTGTTCAATCCAACCCCAACCCTAAGCAAATCAAACCCCACGGGGACAACGAATATAACTAAACCCAGCTTTACAAGAAACCTTGCAGTCTCTGAAAAATTCACACGACAGATAAAACCTAGCGTATTAAAGCGAGTAGCCCACGTAAAACTGGACCCCAGATTGTAGTACATTGGGGGAGGTAGAAATGCTGACTTTCCATAGTACCATACCATCTTGATAGTAAAGATGATACACGGTAAAACATCGTGTTGTTATGATATGTAAAAGTTTAGTTTTCCAAAGATAAACATCATTATAAAATGTATGAGAATATCACAGAATTTTATTTTTTATAACGTTATCCAGCTATACTTTTTGATGCCTGTTATATAAATGTCAATTTAATATCTGGTTGGAAGCATTAGATGTAAATTATGTGTCTATAATTAATTAGTTTAATCAAAGGGTAAGAAAAAAACTACTTTTTTCCGGACATTTGCCATCGTTTAGTGAAACAAGAAATCAGTGACACTACGTTTCGAGATCTGCAATCTGATCTCTTCTTCATGTAATAACTAACCTAATACTTAATTACAAACTAGGTTAAAAATAAACAAATCATACAAAAGCGTTGAGGCACGCCTAAGTCAGGAATCGCAACCACTATGTTGTTTGTCAAACTTCAATAACTCTAAAAACATACACTTAATAAAAAAACATATACTTAAACCGAAATACTGAATACAGGTCACAATACGTTTACATTCGTCCACTAACCACTTACGACTGCAGATCTCGAAACGTAGTGTCACTGATTTCTTGTTTCACTGAAAGATGGAAAATGTCCGGTAAAATCCTGTGTCCTTCACAATCCTTCCATCGTCAAAAATAACCTTCAAACTAAGAATAAACTACCATTTTAAATGTTTATAAGATTAATTAAAAACACATTCTTTAATCCATAAAAATGCTTTTCTATATGTTTAACAAAATGTTTATTTGAACAGCTTTGTTATAATTATGTGGTGCGACAGGAAAAGGAGATGCAACAATTACTAAACTACTCAAGGCTACTTAAAGACTTTAAGGCTAAACTACGCAAAACTCCACTTTTTTTTATAAACGTAACATTAGCCTAATTTTTATTTTAATGTTGTTAACCCTCCAAGTGTTTGTTCATCAAAATTTTGATGAATAAGGTCAATTCTGGAACATTCCCTTGCATAATCGCTCATTACAGTATATTCCGGCAACGTATCGATTCGATTCCATGCACAATTGGATTCGGGAAAAAAAGCCTAAGGAATACTATAGTTTTATTCCTCTTTGTATTGTAGTTGCAAACGTACCAAGTTCGTAGTTTGGAACGTAAAAGAAGATGATGCAATTCATTGTGACCGCCATGTTGTCGATTAACATTCACGTAAAAAATTCCTAAAATTCATTTCACGTAGTTTCTTATTCTTTTTCAACTCACTAAACGTTATTTTAGGCACTTTTTTAGTTCTGAAATAACTATTTTCACAACCAAATATATATTTACCGTAATTCTTTGGTTATGTATAACTGTTTGGACCATTTCCAGGGTCATTGTTAGTCGCGTAGGCTATATACTGTTATTTTAGTAATACATGTAGTTGTAGAATCAAAATATATGTAATATATTTAGACACAGTTTATGGTTTTCTAAAACTACATAAAATTTCCCATCATATGTAAACCATATAGATTTATAAATTTGGATATAATACAAGCTTTGAAACACGTTTTATACTTTGCTGTTTGAAACTTTTTCGCAAAAGTTTTGAGTAATGACAAAATTAAACTTTTTTTCGACTCTTCAAAAAAAAAGTTATGGAATTTATTTTACTACTGCTGTATATTTTACTTCATTCTGAGTAATAAAATATGCAATATAACGTGTATTTAAGTAAAACTGTATTAGTAAAACTTTTATTAGCAAACTCTTACATATACACCCTATTTTCACAATTTATGCGCATCTCGCTGCTTTTTGTTATATAGTGTTATTATAGTTTCATAAATTTGTATAATGCTTATGTGTTTCCTGAAACTAGAATAAATTTGACACAAATGGGAATCTCACTTTTATAGTTTTCTTACTATAACTTGGTTTGCTAGGTATGGTTCCCCCCAAATAAAAAAAAAAAAAAAAATGTAAATTTTGAATTTCATGGAAAAAAATGTTTATTAAACATTTTTAAGGCCACATTTAAATACTAATATTATTATATGTTTAATTCTGAACACAAAAATATATACTTCTATGTATATTACTTTTAATTTATATTTTTAATACATTTTTTAAAAAAACCCTTGCAACGAGGGGGGGGGGCTCAAAAACATGCCTGCCACTACAGGAAAAAATGACCGCCACTTGGAGGGTTAATGATACTAGTTTTGGAATATAGTTTTTGAAAGTGCTACTTAATGATTCGGTTTTCAATTACACAGTAATATTTGTGCATGGCAATATTGCAGTCTGTCCAGTTATGCATTCTATATTGTGTATGAAATGGAGGTATGCACGGCTAAGGAAATTAAAATTCCCCTTCAAGACACAATTTCAAAACAGTCTCTAACACAGCCCCGAGTCCAAATTGTTCTGAAACTCTTTAGTCTCTTGGTCTCTTTATTGCACGCTGCTGCAACCTCGCATCTTTCTTGGCCTCTTCCCATCAAGTTTATTTTAAACTCCGTTTTTCGAAGTAAATAATTGTTAAAAATTGTATGTTATTTCACTAAATACAGTGGTATCCAGTGTGGGTGAACTGTTCAACTGAAGCCCAAAAACGTCGGCACCAACTTCAGAGGCTGTATGTATAGACTCTAGATTTCGAAATAAGGTGTACTTCTAGGCATCTCTTGCCAGCAACCCGAACAACCTTTTAGTCTAGTCAGTTTGTACTGCTCATGACCAAAGTAGTGAACAGATTTCACGCGTAAACTGAGATAAGTTTATAGTATTGTGTAACGCCATCTGAGAGATTTCTTTAATATTAGTTGTAAAACTGATTTCTGTTCGTGATACAGCACCAGTTCATTCATAAAAGGGCATATGTTTTTGATAGCGTGATGTAGAGCTAGTCATCATGTTATTGTCTGTGGAAAACTTATTAGTAAACTAAAATATACTACTTAATCCCAAACACGTATACACATGGATATAAAACTGCAACTTATTTTTAGTTTATTTGTGAACATATAAGCAAAATTATTAAATCTTTTAACGTCAAGAATACTATTACCGTATTTAAAAATTAAGATTTCCTACTGAACCAGTTCTGTAGCATTTACAATTAAGAATATTTTACTGACTTAAAAATGGTATCAGAATCTCTGAAATACTAATTATCACTTTGATAACTGAAGTCTGATTTGTTTCTAGATGAGATGGAGCATCTTATGATTTTTAATAATCAGTGATCCTCTTGTTTTATTTTCTCTTAATCCTGCAAGATTGTTGAATTATTCGGTGGATACATGGGTATTGGTAAGTACTTTATTTATTTCAATGAGCTTCATAATTATTAAGTATTTATAAACTTGGATGACCAAAAAATAGCCGATCTCTCCCAATACATTTATAAGAACTTGAAAATAATTTCCAAACAATCTATTGTAATCACATCAACAGGGTAATCAATAAAAGCATTCAAGTTAAACCTACACTGGTGGGCAATGTTGCCTCGTCATTCTAGCGATTTGCGCATTGAAACAAAAAGTCGCCGATCTTACTTTCTTATATAATTCTATAATACATAAAATTGCAGTTGAAGTATTCCTAAAAATTAGCTTTTAATCGAATCATATGTTTAAAACTAAAATGAAAACTAAATTAATTTTGTTTAAATATGTTTTCTTACAAGCATAAATTAAAAAAGTAATTGATCTACATTATATTTAAACTCTTGTGATTGCATCTCTACTAGTTGTAACTTTCAAACTCGAGTTTCCACAATTTTTACTTTTGATAGTAGTTACAAAATCGTAGAGAAATTTGTAGACTACATACTACTATCGTTATATGTTAAGGTTTGTAGTTGGTCCTTGAGTATTGATTTATAGCTATTAGCTATTGCCAAGGTTAAAGGGTGACTGAGTATGTACCTGCATGCTAGTCTTTGGCCTTAAAGGGCTACGCCTCAGCCCCTGAAAAAAACCAATAGCTTAAAAATATTCAATAATTAAAAGCATATTTATTTCTTATAATGATCATGTACTTGGAGATTTTGTGATATTTATGTTGAATAATTTTATCTTGTTGCTAATACTTGAGAGGTTTAAAAGCAAATAATTTAGATATGAAAATTAATTTATTGTAATTCACACAGTAACAATCTGATGTAAGAGACTGAGGGTGTATTACAATGTACGCGTTTACGAATAATGAATGAAGTGAATTCAAGCGGTGCAGAATATTATCAAAGGAGACCGTTTGCGTTCTTTGTCAGTTATACAAGTCACACCTTTATTACTGACGTGTCGTTTTCTTATAATTGGGAGTCTTTTTCTGTGAAGCTTACAAATTGAGTTATTTTAGTTATTCTTTTGTACCTACAACACGAATTATGATTATTTCACGTAAAAAGGGAATTCTAAGGACACAATCACTATTCTATGCTACTTTTTATTAAAATTTGTGAACTACTCTTTTATCTTCATCTAAGATGTCTTGCTTCAAATTAAACAGCACAAAGGAATTAGGGCTACTTATGATTGATTGTTATTTATAATATAAATCATGGACATTAAATAATGTTATTTTGGTTCATAATAAATCAAAATTGAGATCTATATATTTTAACAGCTGTGTTACTAATTTATCAGTTAGTTTAAAAATTTACTCCCACGACGTATGAAATTAAAGCCTGCATATTATATTAAAACTTCACTAAATTAAATAACACAATAGTTTTATATGTATTGTAACACTCGTTAATATCCTTCCAATACATAGGTAAATAACAGCTTGCTCGATATTTAGATAGCTCATTCCAAGTTTATCTGCTATAGGAAGTTTGACGAACATCTCGTGTACATGTTGGAACTGATAGTAATCGGTAAAGTTTAGAGCTTGGATGCTGTGGTTAAGAGACGTGACTACTGTAACTGGTGAATATTGATACAGAGATTAATAGTGACAATATTAAAATAAAATGCATTTAAGAGCAATTAACGCACACATACATTCACAATAATACGAGGTACAATGACGCCACTCAACATGTTATGTGACAGGCTTCGCCGAGGTTACATGCAACATGTCGTCCATTTCAACAGGACATACAGACAGACATATTTAAAGATATATGGATGGACATTTGGACATACACTAGTAAAGAACTCTTTCCTAAACATGTAGAAATAAATGTTCATGCAAAGTTTATCTCTACGGATAATATCTTTATCGCAATATTTCATAATTAATTAGGCTACACATGATACGTCATTTTACACGCTTTTACTTTATATATATATATATTAATTCTGAATTTTCCCATTGTCATATTGATTACGCATAAAACAATGTAAAACTTTTTGCTAGACTCAGTAAAATCCCATAAAATGACATGTACCACTTTTGAACTCGATACCGTTTATATAGAAGTAAAGCCTCAAACAAAACGTAAAATTTGTTGGTAAGTTTCTTTTCAATCTATCGTGTAAACAGACAGAAAGACACGCACACAAACAGTGATTATAAAATGGTTTTAGTCCTCAAGGGCCGTTTCGCTAACGCTCAGCCAATAAATATTAAGATAGTGCTATATGTGTCATTACAATAATTGAAAACGTGCATTCCACCCAGACTAATACAGGGCCTAACTCGTGTAATCTATATAGTCTACTCAGTGATATTTCCTTTGTCTTTTGAGATCCTTTCCTTTGAAGTTTTTTTGTTCTTGTTCCAATTTTCTCCCTTGTAATTTTCTCTTTGTTCTTTCAATGTCTTTCGTAGTTTTTCCTCTCTTTCAACCCTCATCTCTTGGCTATGCAGCCTTGTCTGGTCACTATGGTTATTACTGTCTTATGGGACCTCCACGGGATTTATACCCGTGATCTCTCAATTAGGGAGCTGTGATTTTATCCAATAGACTACGCAGGAGTAGAATACATATTTATGATTGAGTACTCTAATATGATTTTAATAATCACTACTTATCAACTTCTGAGGTAATTTCCAGATTAAAAACCTCTAGGTCTTCAGAAAATTATATCAAACCTCGAGATCTCAGTAGATATCAAATCTATACCTTTGTTTAATGATTGTTAATGAAAATGAGTAATTTTAAAGGATAATAGGATTCTGGAAAATGTTTGGGATTGTACCTGGTATATAAATTAAATACTACGTGTTAAGAGTTGGGATCTATTGGCTTCGTTATGCTGCAGTCACCTTACATTATAAATTTAAGCATGGATAAAAATGTTACGATCTATATAGTTTGACCCAAACTTTTACTGCATAATTTTAGCATGCTTAATAACCCCTTCAAACTTTAGTAGTACATATTGTAATCTGATAGTACAACTATAATTAATGTACATACTAATATATGCTTGAGATTACACTGCTCTGTTACATGCTAAGCTTATGCCTAAATATTCCTTGACAATTGATGAAATGGGTACATTCCAATCGTCAAAATTTAGTGTTCCATTATTGTAGTATATCGATGGAAAATGTCCGAAAACTCTGCTACTGCCTTACTTACCTTACATCATACTATATTTTTCCGGAATCCTAAAAAATATCATATAGATATATGTACAGTAGAGGTTGCCTCAAATTGTAGACAAAGTAAGCAGTAGTAACTATCATGATCCAGAAAATATATAACTAGCCTATTCGAAAAATTTTATACTGCGTTAATGCATGTCCACCTATGGACTGGCTGAGCATCATTGACGCTTATCATTCAGTGTGCTGGCACAAAAATCTTTTGTCTAAAAGGGGGATGGAAGAATTATTGTTTGTACAATATATTTCTGTGCGCTGGACATCTAGAGTATGAAATGAACTATAGAACAGTAAGTTTATATGTAATCTTAGTTAATCCTGGGCTTTCAAACAACTTCAGATTAGAAGTTAAATTTTATTTTTAAATTAAAGAAAATTTTAATCAATTCAATTAGGTATATGTTTTTTTTCTTTCAAATAGTTTATTGAGGACCAGACAGGCTTTTCTATAAACTCTCTATATTTTTGTCTGTGCGATAACCCTTCATAGAAAGCTCATAAGACTTGAAAAGTAGTACGTAGATTTTTCTTCGCCCACACGCAGAATAATGTTATTGAAGGCCACAGGGCCAAAGTAGAATTCTTCTGTATGTCTATTGAAATCTGCTCAATACCTCTTTCTTAATATTCTGTTTGGTACTTCCACACTTCGTTGAACCAGTGTACTTATCACTATACACTGCTATACAGTGCTTAGTCAAATACAAGTCACACTTGTGTTGGCGTATGGTATTCTAACTAATGCTATTTCTGTGACAATTCCAAAGTATGCACGCATGTACTATATTGGTATGTAGGCATATTTTAAATTTCTGATCCATGTACCATTTTACCTACAAACTCAGCAAAGCCTGTTAAGCATTGTTGCGTTACAATAATAAAACTTGTTTGTTCGTAAGGTCCCTCTGAAGTATGTTGGCCATAAATTTCATCTGTAAGTAAATTATTTTATATAGCAAAGTATAGGAAGCACACCATAAAGATTGCCTCATTGCAAAAACAGACAGGAAAACTATCTATCATATATTTAAACTTTTGAGCTCTCATTGGACCAAGAGGAAATTATATAAGTTAAATATTTACTAATTTACTACAAATTACATAATAACTAGTTTCTAATAAGTGTTATCGCTAAGAAGGATATTCTTATAGGACCGAAAGACAGCCTTACACCTACTAATTTTTAAACAATAAGGGCTACAGTTTCCCCTTCTTGAACTAAAAGGCACCTACGTACCACGTTTCAAGTCATTTGTACCTTTATATCGACTTATATAGCAGATAGGTAAATGGATAGACAGACAGACTTATGGTATGCACTTCAACCGTTTTACCCTAAAATCGATATTCCTTGGATCTAATATAATCTATTTAGGTAAATTTAAGTCTGTGGGCGTAAGTCTATCGAGAGCTGTCGGTTAACAGTACGGACAGATTGACAACTAAATGATTTCAATTAGACAAGTTAGATCCTTAAAAATATGAATGATAAAAATGTAATATGACAAAGAACCATGATTTAATGCATATGGTTAGTGACAACATACCAAAGATGTGACGTTATTGATTGTATGTTAATAGATATCGATGCCTGGATAGGCGAGACTGTGGGTCAATGACTATACACCGCTAACATGGATGTGGTTTGTTTGTAAACTGCATGATCTACCTCGCCACGATATAACGAGCCGCAGACTGTGTTTGGTCTATTAACAATCTATTACATATTACAAAATAAGTTTTTCATATTTGGAACACGCTTATATAGTACAGTGGTTCAGAAGAATTAGTTTTTCGATTAATTTGTCGTTACAAAACAAAATATTGAATATTTATGTTTTGACGTCACAGTAGCTTTGTTTTTAGTTTGTTTTAATTTATATTAAAGTCAAATTCTGGACTTAAAATTCATGTGTTCTAAGGTAGACATTAAACCTCAAGGTCTTCTCACATCCGATGTGGTTTGGAAGGAAGTATTTTTGACATCAGATAGTATTTTTTGTGAACGAGGTGGGAACGACATGTCAACTAATTAATTTTTTATGATTTGTGGTTTCTCGACTAAGTATATTACTCCTTAGGTTTCTCCTTTGACGAGGTCAACACCCCCCCCCCCGACTGTAAAATTATACTTTCTTAATAAATTCATATGAAATTTACATTTTAATTTTAATTCAAAATAAAACTAACTCACTCTCTGTTATGAGTAAATGTATGTAAATATGAACTAAAAATTTACTGAAAACTACTTCGTATCACGTGCTTCCTTTTAATGCTGCCAAAAATTCAAAGTGAAAACTATAATTTTATAATAGTATAAAATACATTTACTGAAAACTTCATATGTTGATATTTTAATCTTTTCTAACTTTTGAATATTACATTTCTATTAAAAAGTACCTTTGACTATTATTAAAGATAAAACGTTTACTGAAAAATCGTGCTAAACTCTCTTTCAAAGTTACGCTAATAATTTAGTACAATCCGATTCCATTCTTAATTATTTTGTATCAAAATAATACAATATTACCCGTAAAAGAGAGCTAACATTAGTTGAAAACAAATTTCAGAAAATCGTAATTTGAATATAAAACCAATATTTACGCAAAATCCCTCGCAGAATGGGTTTAGAAAAAGAATACCAAAACCACCTCTTCCCGATCGCCCTTAGTTGGCTATCTCACAGACTATCTCATCACTAGACTAGAAAAACAATTGTCAACTATTCAACCTCTATTGGAACCAGTTATTGTAGTCGACTTTCAGACATTCAACGGTAGTTCTCTACCGATACTACCTTCCTGCATCCTTTTTGTGAGAAAATACATTTTAAATCTTCTTAAATAATAAAGTCTACACAGATATTATACAATTTATATATAAAGACAGATCCATAGTTATTACATGCGTTAAAATCTATTAAGTAGTGTTACTAAAATATGGTGTATAATGAGGGTGTTCACAGTTAGCTAGAGAGGTTTAATAATCATATTTACTCGATTTTTTAGGGATACAGGAAAGGTCCGATACGTCTGATATAGCACAATATATTTTAGAGGTTATTATGATGAGGTAATGTCAATAAATTAAATTAAAGTTAAAGTAAAGTTACAGCAGAACATATACTACTTATGGGGTACTAAATTCGTAATTTTGTTTTAGTTTTGAAAGTAGTCAATGTGGTAAAGGTAAGGAGATAAGGTGGAACAGTTTCTGAAAGATGTCGCAATTCGGATAATAAGTAACAAGATTCAAAACCTTTATGTAGAACTTGTATATTTTATTAGTACCATCGACCTCATACCGTATCAAATCTCCTCCTTTTCTGTACGGGCCAATTAGGATGGATAGAATAAGCCTTAAGAAATAGATCAGGGTAAATAATTAAATAAAAATGAAATAAAATTAAAATTGGCAGAAATATTTAATTTTGCTAAATTAATGTTTATAGCATTATAAAGAAATAAGCATATAGGGTAATTCAAATTTTAGAATTTGGTATGAAGTATGAAAATTAAGAATTTCTTTCAGATATTTTTTTACTTAAGTATGCAATTGGAGACAGTAAATTATACCAAGTTCACTAAAGAATTCGGCAATATTGTCAATTTTCCAATGCCATAACCAATATGAAACTTTGATGTTTCATCTTTGACAGTTCTATTACCTTTATCCGTTTAACTGATCCAATAATTACTTCTAGCCTCTTTTTCCTTATAGTTTATTGAAAATCTTCTTTTATACCACTCTCTTACTACAAAAGAACTATATATGATGAAATATGTATACGTAAACCTACACAAGCTAACATATTAATATATTTTAAAGTACCGTTTTCATACACTGACCATTACGAATCACATTAATATTCATTTTGGGGAAGCTATAATATGGTTAAGTTTAGGAATAAACGTTATAAATTAAATAATATAATACTGTTCTATGTTTGGTTTATATTTTTATGACCTGATAAATGTTAAGAGGCAGGGTGAAGTTTAATTTAACACACACACTCACCTATAGATTTGAAGCGGATCGAGAAATTATAATAAAGTATTGTATAGTGTGTTGGGCGTGGGGGAGAAATTCTACGAATCTTTAGTTAAAGCAAATGTAATATAAAAGTCCAGCACCTTAGATTAGGTTAGAATTACTCAATTCTGTATTAATTCACTTGTATTAATACAACGTGAAGTGTATTTTATCTAATATTTTAATAAAATATTTAAATTACAAGGACACGGGTCAATTCCCTTGAGATAACTCAGTTACAAAAGCCAAAAACAATGTTTTCTCATTTTCAAGCTCAGTGAAATATTAGGATCGTTAATTTATTCCTAATATTTCACAAATTTTATAATTAGGTCAAAATTATGAAATTTAATTATTTAAATACGGAACTAGATAATTATGTAAGTTCATAAATCTTCACTAATCTAACAATAGCTCAAGCAAATCATTAACACACTGGGTTTGATGTAACACTTATAAAAATCTCATTTACTTCATCCGTTTCAGTGACCTAAAATTTAAAATACTTGAATCTATAGAAAGATTGCAGGTTGAAATGAGTCTTAAATCTTAAATGAGACTGTGCTACAGATGACGAAATGTTTCTCTGTTTTCATTGTAGTACTAACCTCATGAACAGGAGCACATTCCAGTATCACTATAATTTTTATTTTATAACTATTGTAACTTAAGTCATTGGTCTATGCTGTTATAATCTACTATCGAAAGGTTGTGGATTTGTCCAAAATGAGGTCTCTATCATCATGAGGTCATCGGCAACTGCCTCGCAATCCAACGGCAACCAGGAGTGGAACTCAAATGTCCTAAACAGTCCTGATCGTCTGGAACCGAGAGACAATTTGCATTTTATAAGCATAAAATTTGTTATTTTTTAATTGGTAGATGAATTATTTTTAAGAAAGAAATCCATATTTTACCATGCTATTTTTTAAAACCAAAATGGGAATTAAATATACGAACAATACTTTTGTTCTAGATAATATATTTATGGCCATGATACACTTAAAAGATACCATCTGTAGCACCTGATATATCAGATACCTTTATTAAGATAGTTAAAGTCACCACTTTAATGTTGGTAAATAGGTAGCTCACGCTGAATTAAAATATATTTAACCATCGACACTAATGTAGCTGAAAATCTATATTTTTCTTAGATAATATTTAACTTATATTTCAATAAAAACCAGGTAGTCTGCACATTAACGCTAATAGGCTATTGAATCTGGACTTTTGTAGATTAAACAAGGAATATGAATCTTTCCTTTTTCATAATGGAAAATTCAAAATATAAGTTTTTATTTTCTGCTCAAAATAAGGTTAGTTGCAAACTCCACATGGATAAACATGGTGTTTATGAGAACACAACTTTGTATATTATCTCTTGATTATAATAACGTATACCATCACTCGTATTAAACTTAGGATATAGGCTCAGTTTTAAAAATAAAATGAATACGAACAGTTTGTATTTTATAAATATATTACGCTTGAGATGTATTTCTATTTGTATTATAATATTTTGGGTTACACTGGGATTTATATTACTTTTTCATAGTATGTATTTAATACGTAAATGTACAGATTTAAATATGTTTCTAGTGACTTAAACATTTTTGAGAAACTAGCATAATCCATACTCATATATGTGACATAGTTAATTTCAATTATTTACTGTATTATCCTGTCTTTGAAAACGGGTTTTCTGAAAATAAATTGCTTGTGATTTCTTTAATTTGTATAAATTTTTTTATTATACTTTTAATCTATAAATGTCCTTTATGTTTGTATGTAAGATATACCATATGTAAACAAAAATGAATGTGTACTTTGCGTGTATGGTTTTACAAGGCACTCGTATGCTGTTAGTTGTTACAAATATCCATCCCTATAAAATGCTATTGAAAAGTAAAGAAATCTAACAAGAATATTTGATTATTCAAATGCTAATCGATGGTCATGTTGAATTTGGTATGAAATCTTCGCTAGGTTTAATCCATGCTACATATGCACAGCTCTCCACCCGCTGACGTCACTAAACAGTTTTATATAAATATGATCATAAATTTATCATTCTAATACACGGAACCTATAGCAAATATTTGGAAAACTTGTAGTGAGGTTTGCGTGTTTAGGGAAATGTTTTAAGAATGTAGATTATACTTTTAACACGTATTTTTAATTCATTAGGTTTTGAAAAAATGGATAATAAACTGAGTAAATAATTTATTACTGCAGGATTAGTTATATAGACAAAATACATTTTCTTAAAGGAATACTAATAATAATATTATGCTAACCTACATTGTTTGTTTGTTTTGATTTCACACGTTATATTATCTTGTCATGGACATTTTCAGGATCCCTGGTATTAATATAGGCCTATTCTAATTTAGCAAATCCCTCTAATCTACTCAAAACAAGGCTCTACGGTAGGGAAAATCTCATTTTCGTCTCTAATGTTGTAGAATATAAGAAATAGTTGCTGTTAATTGTAGTCGAGTGTTTTGTGTAACATTGTTATATGAAATCACAAATAAAGGATTAATTAACTTAAATAGTATTTTAAATATAGTGTTTTAGTCCAAATGTAACTGAAATTATCATCAATTGACATTTTAACCTTGATTTTAAGGTTCACAAGTACGTAAAAGGAACTGAAAAATGATTTGTTCATTTTAAATTTATAATATAGGTGCTTGATTAGTAATGTAATTCAAATAAAAATACAAAGATACCTAATACAATGTATTCATAATTGAGCCAGTGATGAATTAAAAACATTCAATGAATTGTATATAATATTAAAACTGAGCGGAATGTGATAGAAGTTAAAGTTAAACTCAACGTTAATTTATAATTTATAAAAATAAAGTCTTTCTAAATAAAGTAAACCATTTTATGTTATCTTGTCTTATACAATAAGAGAATACTACAGTAATAACAACAACTAAGATAGTTCGAGTGGATATATTGATTCGATGTTATAAGAACAGATATTGGGCGGGTTACAATATTAATATAGTATTCTCAATGGGATTCCATTACCTCTAATTAGTTTGTACCCAGTATTCAGATTGTACACTAGATTTACAACAACTTAGATTATTAAAGGGATCATTTTATAGGATTATTATTCATGAAATAATCTCGTTTCTTCTCACAATATTATTTGTTGTATCGCTGAAAATAGGTGCTTTTTAAGTGTCTGTGCCTGGCAATGTTATAACACATTTCGTGTGTCTGAAAGTCAATCGTACGTGTGATAAGCTATAAAAAATATTATTTAAGAAAAATTTCATTTCACACTTTTAACCCTATTTATACTTTCCTATTTCAACCTCCAAAAACATATTAGCTTTCTCGTTTTATAGAAACGTCTTTGCAACTTGATTATTTAGGTATAATTAGCAGACTGCTCTGTATAAATGGCATAATCATATTTTACATTTGATGAACTAATTTTAAATGAACTAATTTATTTCATCTCTAAATTATATCGAAAATTTTATAAGATCCTTCCTTAGCCCAAATATGAAAATATCGTTAACTCCGATATGATATTAAACTTTAATACACAAGGCGTGTCCTCTTTCCCAGTGATACTGTACAATTCTCTAATAGTTTAACTAGATATTTTTAAAACCATGCCCTTTTCTTAATCGACAGAATATTTGAATGCACATTATTAAAGTTCTTACAATAGAAAGGTTCTAGGGTATTTAGTAGGTAAATAACAAAATTTAAAAGAGATACAACCTTGTTTTTGTTGTTATGTAAGAATGTGATATTTTATTATATTATTTTGAAATGCCTGGCAGAGCGCTATAGGTAGATGTATAGTGGAATGTACAGTTTACAAAAATGTCACGTGACGCTGGGAAATGCAGATCAAGTAAACCATCCTCCCAGCCTATACTAAGATAACCAACATAATCTATTGGTTAGATTCTAAGATGGGTTACTGGTTTCGTTTTCGATGTTTTCTACTAATGCTTCCTAGTTTTGGCAACATATCTAAAACGAGGATGTAAATCGGATTTAAAAAAAATTAGAATGCCACATTGTATGATACAAACAGAAACAGTGAGAGTAATAAAACAATTTATATTTGGTGCAAAAGGTTCTCACATTGAATGAGCGAGGTACCATCTTCGTGAGATACTCTTGTTTCGGGATGAGAACACTCGGTCCGCCATCCGGCAGAAAGTGAAGCTGCTCTTCCTTAAGGTCTCTTTAAAGATAAGGAAGAAGAGGTTTGAGTATTTCGGCTAAAAATAGTGCACAAAAACCTGCCCTGTGACTTCGTTCACTTATCCTGCACTGTATTTAACATGCATTTTAAATTATTTTACAATAGTTGAATTGCTGTACAAAGAATACTTATAGTTTTTATTATAATACTTTATCGTAATAGTTTACAGTTGTTATCAATGTAAAAGTTAAGTTAATGACTAGGATTTATTAAAAAAAACAGATGAATCTGACAGTCCTAAGTCAATAAAAAGCATTTTTATTTATTTATAGTTTATGCCATAACTGTATCTGCTAAACAAAATGAAATAAAATTATTTCTGTAGTAGTTATTTGTCTTATATTAAATAGACTGCGTTCTTTCATTTAATTCCTAAACATGTTTCCATTTTAGTATATTATTTTTAATTTGTAATGTATGCGTTTTATTTTTCACGTAAACATTGTTTCAATGTTAATCAGATTTGAAGGAATGCAAATCTTGAAGGATATGAATATTTCGATTAGAAGTAAGAAGATTCTACACAAATCGAATAGGAGCAATTTTTACCATATTTTTCTCATGTGGCATGGTCGTCGTTCGTAGCATCTGGAATCTGCATTACCCTATGCTTCACTCACCTCTTCATCTCTCTTACAGTAAGACAAGTAAAACTCTATAATAGACATCGTGCAGTACTTTAAAATTGTCTTCGTAATATCTAAGTCTATTTTGTAGTCTTCTCTAAAATAAATTACTTTAATAAATTTTTAACCAACCACTCTGATAAAAATTGGGTAAGAAGTGTGAATAGAACACGAAGTTCACGGAAAAACAACCGGTTTAAAAATATTTACATAATAACATATGCAATGTGACTACAAGTGCTTTTCTATGGGAAATTTAACTGGGATATTGTAACAGTCGACGGTGTGTTGAACGGTAAATGTAACCTAAAATTGTCACTTTAATCTATTATGATATTGTTTAAAAAACTAAATTATTTTTGTTCTGCATTAATACCCTGACACAGCAACGATTTAAATTTTTTTTTAATTTAAGCTATTTGTGTTTAATACATAGTTAAAATAATAAGAACTAAAAACCAATAAAAGGTCAGAATTAAACAATTATTCACTACTTATGGTATAATATAAGCCACATTCTTGTGCATGAGGGACAAAATGAAAACACAAAATACAAAGTTCTGAACAAACGGTAACTCTAGAATGAACTTATTTTTAGACTTGATGTTTTACATGAAGCTGCATATATATATATATCTATATATATATACTATAAGCAATGTAGATTTCTATGACTGTGCATGCCATTTAGTTGGATTTGGCTGAGCGTTACCGAATATAATTACATTCGTCTTTTATGTAAACTGTTGTCGGAATGAGAAAACCGCTAGCTAATAAAAAATTTATAAACATACTGAGTACTATCATATGTTATTTTATTTTAACAAGTGATATGGTGGTTATGAACTAAAAGTTTGCATACAGAGAAACTTGCTATGTATCACGCCTTGTGATATTACGTTCTGCTCTGTTTGTCAAAGACCTATATTATACTATAATATGATAATTTATGGGTAGGGTACGATAAGCTAACCCGGATTTTTATATCGAATAATGTAATCATTGATACCTTACATTCGCATCTCAAATCCTAGATTATGAATCGATATATAAGTATTTATAGTCCTCAATAAAAATCATATGTTTTAAATTAAAATATGAATTTAATATTTGCAGTGATTTAACAAATTATTATTATAACCAAAATTAGGAAAACTGAAGACGACCACATTATCTCCTCTCACAGTTTTAGTTGTTTCTTTCGCACAAATTTCACATAATGTGTTTTTCGGTATGATTCCAACACGTCGAAGCCACGAAAAACATGTTTTATCTTCTTTCAAAGCAATGCCGTGTAATTTTTTTAATTGACTGCCATTTTTAATAATCAAATGTTACTTATGTAAAATTGAAATATTACCCTACGTGTATTATTTGAAATTGTTAACAGCTGTTGATATAGATTATTTAAGGTAATTGTTCAAATCAGTATAGACTGTTTGTATCGTTGGTTATGATTAAGTAATATCGTTTGCCGATTTAGATATAAAAAATCGGGTCCGTTTATCGTACCCTACCCTAATTTATTATGACCCATCCCTCAAATAAGCAGCATTAAAGAAATTTGACCCAAAAATCCGACTATTACCTGAAAAAGTTGTCTCATTTGGTTGTCAGAATCACCCTGATTCCAACCTTAATCTGGGGTATAAGTGCAAATTTCTCAGGTTGCTCACACTGCTAAACACTTTCAGTATATATTATAGAGGATTGCATATTGCAATGAAATATTTTCATAATATGATGTATAACATTAAATTTTCTATTATTGAAAAATAAATTATCGGTTTATGAAATATTACACATTTTATTGCTGAGAAAGGAAATGATAATATAAAAATAATTGATCTGCATCTTACTATACTAACATAATATAGTATAAAATAGAAACATAGTTTTTATATACAGTTTCGTATCTATATTCGTGGATCCATTAATAATGCACTATGATCTTTGTGGACAGAGCAAAGTTGGGAAAAGCAAAGTTAATAAAGTTTAATATAAGTTACATTTATGAAGTGTAGACACATTTTTATAAACTTATCATAAATAGGTCTAACCCAGTAAAGGAAATCGTTAGACTTTGAATTGTTTACTTTTTACACGGAATCTACATTTAACCCCTCCATTTACTACGATAACTGCAATAAAATTCAATCCTTATTTATTTAGGAACGATCATTGAGAAATGGTTTGAAATTTACATAACTATAATATAGTGCATTTTTAACCATTACGACCCCTGCACCGATTTTTACATAAATTACCCATCAGGCAGACATGACTTCTTAAATTCTATTTTTATTTTTTATTTTACCTAAAGTAGTAATTCATATTATTCGGATATTTTTTAATATCTTAAAAATCATTAGAACAGAGCAAGTTCAATATAATGTACCAAAAGTCTCAGGATCATAGTCAAACATGAAATGAGGCAGACACACTAAAGTCACTGTGGAGAAATAGAAACTAAATATTATACAGAAACCTATTTATAGAAAAGTTATAAAATATGAAAATGTAAAATTGTAATTTATTTAATAATTCTTATATGAAATAATTATTAAAACTGGATGTGCTACCCGTATTGAAAAATAACTAAACGTATGAAATTATTATTATATTAATAAATACGGGATAACTTTTGTTGAATTGTGTATGCTAAACAAAATCAGAAAATTGGAGGAATTGAAGCACATAACATCCCACTGTCCCCTGTTCCCTGTCCTCATCACAAACGAACGACACAGAGTTGTTTGATGAACAAAACAATTCTACTCTGATGAATTTAACCTTTCTAAACAAATGCTCAAAAAGCTCTTACGTGACGCACTTTCCATATCGCAGACTTAATTTGTATTATTTGTACTGATAAAAAGCTCTTATCTACTTCCGTTGTTTATCAGAATTAATTATTACCTTAAAATATTGTTATTTGATTATCTGGTATTTTATATTACATTTAGAACCTTAATTTATAATATTGACGTTACAAAAACACTAAAATATTTTAAAATGTTATAACTGATATCCGATTGTTGTATTTCTACCTGAAATGTAAACAAACACTGATGATGCGCTTTCATGCACGTTGCTGAAAAAAATGGAGATATCCATTATCGTATGGGAATATGAGAATGAAGTAACTTTTTATTATTACTTAATATTTTGTAAATATTACATGTGCAAAATTATATTTAAAATATTTTATTCTTTAAATAATTATATGGAAGAAAGGAAGGTCAGCTCTATCCCAGCTTCTTCAGTAATTGGCTTGTTCATGTCATCTTCCGCAGTAAAACATATTGGATAACACGCCTATTTATCTACATTTGTTGCTGAGCCGGAAAACGAAAGAAGATTAATATATGAAGAACAACTCTAAAATATAATCTTACTGAAATTAATCTTACTTTTCAGTTTTGCTCTATAGTTGTTTTGTGACGGAATATTGTACCTTGCTTAACATTGTCAGTTAGAAGCAGATACCGTCTTATAACTTTTGCACAATATGTAGTGTAAGGAGTTTACTAAATAAGGTAAAGGGGAAATTGCGAATGTTTGACAGCAGTGTAAGATGAGGGAACCTGTAGAGAAATTCGCGGGTTAAAGGCACTCTTTGTAAATGTATTATGATGGATTGCAGGATTAACAAAAATATTCACGGTTTACTTCTAGTTATTCTCAATGCAAGACTACATGGAACAATACTCTTACATCAAAGAGAAAAAAAAACATTAAGAATCTAAGTTTTAGCTCAAGAAACGGATACAATCGTAATTTAAAACAACAGAAAAGGCATCGAAACTAACGTTAACAAAATTCAACATATTATACCAGCCTCAGACTACGCTTTAAACAGATTGCTTTGAGAAGATTCAGTTTAACTTGAATTCACCTTTGTCTTAGAGCAGCGTCTGATTTGACGCTATCACAAACTTGCATCCTGGAATCTGGAACCTTTTTCATCTAAAGAGTTGAAAAATCGGCATGGAAGAAGCTCAAATGGACTCGAATCCCGGTCTCTCATTAGGCGGGTGAGTGCTCTACCATTACACCACAGAGTCCTTACTTTTTATAATTACATTATTTTGTATTTGGCGGTTTTTTTCGCATATGTTTTAAATATCCAAAATAATATCCCTCATACCTTACCTAAGGAGGAGAGGGTCAAATTAATGTGAATGCTGAGTGTAGCTCTGGTTCACTTTTCTCTTACTGCTGTATCTGAAATCTTATGATGCTACATAAAGCGTTGGTAGAAACTGTATTTAAATAAAAAAAAATTATGGTTGCCTGTAAAGTCGGTTTTAAGGGCGAAGATTTTACGTGACAACGTTTTTTTTCTCGGTAGAATATTTATTGATATGAATATTATTAAATTGCACAATAGGAACAAGGAATTGAATGAAAATAAGAATTGCACAAATTTTAACTATAGAAATATATTTTGTTTACTAAAACATTGTACATGATTTGAAATTAATTAAAATTTTTTATTGTAAATGGTAAAGTTGAATAAAACATTTACTAAAATTGGAATTTGAAATTCTTGCTAAACACAGTTAAATTCTAACTTCGCGCGTGGTGATTGGTCGGTTTAGTTCGTTTGTTTGGTCGCACTGTTATGAAAGGTTAGATGTTATAATTTGTTATTTTAAATGTTTGACTAGCAATACGCGCTGTTTCTTCTCAATCGACTGAATTACGATTGATTGCAGAGTGATTTAAACTAATAATTTACTTAACACTATCAACATTTGTCAATAGTATGACATAACCTATAAACTCAGTTTCTCAACTTTTGTGTCAATCTAACAATTAATCAATCAATCATAGTTTACGATAATGAAATATCAGTGTACAATTATTTACCTTTATTGTTGTAGTTGTTGTAAATGACGAATCTAAGCACTCCACATTTTCACGAATAAACATAGTTATCTGCTTTATCCCGTGCGGCGGACCCACAGTTATCTGCTTTATCCCGTGCGGATCCCGTGCGGCGGACCCACTGGACGGGCATCGTAACGTTACCGGGCGTTACACTTTTTCATGAGTGACTCCGAGCCGCAACCTAATTTAAGACGTTGTCACGTCAAAAACACTATTCAAATTAATAACACTATTCCGCTATAATTATAATAAAACACGCTAAAGTGTGATAAAAATGTTGAAATAAATTTTATGTAAATGTTGTTTTGAAAAAGTGAAGTAACTTCAAATAATTTATTCGTAGGTTATTTTATAATCTTATAAGTACACCGTAATAGACATTTTAAAGCTTTTAATAACATATTCGTAGATTATTACTAAATTTTATTTGTTTTAAAATGCGTTTTTCCATATTTTTCATTTCTTAGTTGTACTAGAATAATGTGAAACTTCGCTTAATATTAGTGCAAAAATAATTACATACACATACTTTTACTTATATATTAACTATATCATAATAAATGTATTGTACCATGTCAAAAAAACTAAATCTGACCTCTGAAACATTTTCAAAATACACGCTTGAATATCATTATGATTCATGTGAAAGAACCAACTCGTGCGAATACAAAGTCACATCCGAATCATCCAATAGTTGCACTAAAATAAATATTGATTTTCTCTTTCTTCTGTATGTTTATTGTACGTAAGAATTAAAGAGAGGATAGATTTGTTCTTTTTTTATTCTTGTACATGATGCATTATATAGATGAAACAACTGTAATGTTGAGTATTACATTTTTCTAAGACTTGTATAAATAATATCTATAAATTCAACAATAGTTTATAGAACCATTTTAAATATATAAATAAAACGCCGTAACTAGAAACAGTATCGTGAATTATAAATGTTACAAAAAGCAAATATTGACTATTTATCACGAATATACGCATTAAGATGTAAGTAATGGGTGCAATTCAAAGAGCAACTATTTGCAGAGCTGCTAAAAGTATTTGAAACAAACAAGTTTGCAGTATTGCGTGTCAGAGGCTGGATCGCTCCTGATTGATTGTATGTGATAATCTGCCAATACCCGCCACATTATAAATTTGTAAGACCTTCTCTGATCTCCTGATCTTCAGTTCGTTTACTAACTGAACTTATTTAAAATGTTTACGTTTAATAAGAAGCAATAATAAAAATTATAAATACTAATTTATAAACTTACTGATTATAATCCTAAACACATTTTTTCGGTATAATAGTAATCACATTATATTTTTGCATTACATTTTATATTGCTTTGTTAATGCTAGATTTATCTATTAAACTCTCACCGATTCATTTATCGTTATATCTTGGGTTTATGTAAAGTTCTTTAAAGGGTTGCCTATACATATTTTAGGATCTTGAAGTTCTTTGAATGTATTGACATATATTTTACAGTACTATATAACTGTGCCATTTTATTGTTCTTTTATAAATGACGTTCTTTATATTTTAAAATATAAATTTTTTAAATATCCAGTCCGCTTTAACTATATAACAGGTATTATTTAGTTGTTTATAGACGTTTTGTTAAAGATCAAAATATAATATACATGAAATATTACTGTATAATTCGAGGAATGATGTTTAGGTTTATAACCATCACAGATATTAGATGTTAAAAATAATATTGAATTTTTCCAATCTTTTTAGTACAGAATCTCTGCATTTTTAAGTCCAAATGATAAATACAAGAAATATCCTTAGCTCTGCTAGCAAACAAAGTCAGTAACCTCCGTAATTGGTTGCTATGGAAATGCTAATCAGATAATCAGCTTTTTGTTTTTTTTGCTAACTACCTAACGAAGCAGATGAGATTATTTGAGCTTGTTAATTATTATGATTTTATGATGTAATGAAGTGAAAGAATCAATCCGATGGAGTAACGGAGACTAAAAACCTGAAGTAATACAATCATAAGTTATTTTAAAAACTGAAATTATTGTTTTTATTCATTAAGGAGATTTTCTGGTGTTAAATGATTACCGACTCAGTGACTATTCTAAAAAAGAATACGCCATCATTTAGATATTTAAATTTATATTATAAAACCTCACATTGAGTTTTAATATTCAACCTCGCGTGCTTGGCAGTGTTACAAGGAGTGGCTTTTTTAATTATCTGACCTAAATAGGAAAATACCGCCAATTGTGTTAACGAAAAAGTTTTAGTAATTCGAAAAGTGTATTGTTTGATTTAAATTTAAAAAGGAAAAATTATGCCATGTTAACTATTAAAATAGTATAGTCCTATTCTTTACAATTCGAGTATATTCGTTTAAGGTCTCTATAATATGGTTGGAATATGTGATAATGACATATTATACTCTTTAAATGTAACAAACAATTATCTGTGGAAGCTTAAATCTAGGGCAAACATTAACTATGATTAGTTGTTTGGAGATCATACGTCAATCGCTAAGGTCAAGGTCCACTTCTTCAAGTCTTTCAAGTCTGAATTTAAAATTCAAGTAATTAATATTATACTATGTCTAGTTGACGTATACTCGATTTCATGAAATGAAATTTACACTATGCGAGACTACTCATTGCTTAAAGTCTTTACTGAAATTCATGTAAAATTGAATTCTACAGCTCATTTCATATCGAAATATTCTGCAGATGGAATCAGGCGAAATATAATTTTCCACGCCACAGACAGAAAAGAAATTTTTACACCTCTCTGAATTAAAGTCTACAATGACACTCAATGAAATCTCATTGAGGAACATATACTTCGAAATTTATATGAAACTTTTATAAGTGATATTTATTGTAGATTTCAAGTACACGTCATTTTTTTCTTGTAGTATCACGCAAAAAGATGGACAGAATAGAATGTTTGAAATACATTGACTGATATGCTTCGCTAAGATTCATGCCATAATTGGGGACTGTTAATAACATTTTGATGACGAGTAACGAGTACGAGCACGGATGTCCTACACTTTAGGATATTCGAAAGGCTGGATTGTGCTAAAATTCAGGGCATCCCAGAGGCAGGCAGTTTTTTTCCATGACGCCGGAACCAAGTAGAATTCGGATCTTCAAACCACAAAGCTATCTCATCCTGAAACGTCATAGAGTATTTGAGTGATTCGTAGAGTAGAGAGAGAACAAATTAGAATTTTAGGAATGACGGCTCTATTTAGTCTAGTTAATTCAGATTTTTTTATGAAGGGAGAGGCTCATATCCTTCTTAGCTGTATTCTTCCCGAATCCATACTCACTGTCTGTGTGAGGATTTTAAAAAAACATAATAGGGCTTATAATCCTTACAGTACAAGAATAATACAATCAATATATAAACGATTTGGACGTATATAAAAGTTTTGAGAGTTCTGGAGGAAAGAATGCTTAGGCAGAATTATTTACCAATAGATATTATTAGTTTAGTTAAATAATTTAACTTAAATCAATTATCAATCAATCAGATTCATTGCTAATTTAGTGCCATTTATATTCTCTAAAATTGAAGTAAGAAAACACAATAAATTGATAGAAGAAATTGAAAATTATGGTCAATTAATTACTATTAAAGGAATCACATCTTATTCCAAAAGTAGTGTATTTTCAAATAGTTTTGAATTAACTTTTAAATCTGGGCAATTTGAAGCAGTCGGTGATTTAGCACATTTCGGCTTAGGATTCTTTGAAATATCCGTTGTCTGACTCTGTATCTGCTTTGTTCTTCCCGAATAATGTCATTGTCTATATTATATTCATAAAAGTGAATACGAGTATATCACTACCAAACGAGAGTTGTGACTTGTAAGCTAAATCAGGAATCTACTTTTTTTCAAGAGATCATATATGCATTTAGATTGAAATCTACATATGGAGATTCGTTATTTGAAGGTAATAACTGTTTCATTGCAATTACTCCCTTCTGTAATTCACATAATTCATGGTGTATATCAACTTGAAGTGTGATTTTGAATGCTCCGCCCTTTAACAAGAACGATGTAACTTTCTTATTGTGTAGAGTTTTTATTCCAAGTCTGGAGATGTTCTGAAATAAAGTTCATGGACTATTAACATTTTTATCACCCCCTATATCGCAATGCACTATATTTCATCTTTAATGAGTTGATTTCTACCTTGGAGCTTTGCAAATCAGAGCTAACATGAGTCATTGTCTACTTAATTATGTCAATGCTATTTATTTGGCAGTTGGCTTAGCATTTCTTCAGAACCCTGGTTGGAATATTACAGCATTTCATTTTTCTTTTATAGGTGTATTACCAATAGCTACTATGAATGAGCTGATATACTTCTGCATTTTATTATATAAAGTGTTTCTGGAATTCCATTTCATTCTCAGTCATCTTTCTCACATTTTATAAGAGTTTCGCTGCTAGAAATTTCAAAAAGTCTAGAGTTTCATAAATTTAGAAACTGTGAATATTATTCTGGCCCGATAAAATCGGTTTGAAGTTAAATAGGATCGATTCAGAAATCAGAATTTTAGTATTAAAGTCTAAGAGAAAGTGTATTACAGTATTTTAACCAATGCCAAGAAGATTTCAACTTCCAAATAGTTCAGTTTTGTAAATGATGCGTCTGAGCTGTGGTATTGCAGACTAATTCGAGAGTAAGCAAAGACAGTGAACTCAATAGAAGAGATTTTCGACATTCATTAAGTTGTTTAGGTCCTTGATGTATTCCTTTCATATCTTATGTAGTTTACAAGGATATCATATCTTATGTAGCTACCAGGATATAATTTCTTAGAAAAGTCCACGACTTCCAGCATAGTACTAAATTTGGTGTTCCCATTACTCTATTTATGGTGAAGGGGTCATTTCCATCACTCAATAACCATCTCGAAAGTTATTTTGGAGGCACGATAGTATTTTCCACGTTCGACGTTTCCTCACAACATGTAAATTTTGATGCTAGTGATGTTATGTACTATTCAAAATCTCACTACAAATAATAAGACAGCAGAAGACATTATAGGATCAACTGAAAAAGAGGAAAGATCCCAAACTTAAAACTTTATCTAACCGTTTGACGATGAAAAACTTCCAAAATACTGTTATCCAAATAAAACACTGTTTTTAGAAGTGTTACACTCAAGATGTTTAAAATTATATTATATAGAATTTAAGTTTATATCTAGTATGTAATTTATTATATAGATTATATACTTTACTAATATTGTTAAAAGCATGGCAATTTAGCGTTTTACATTCTTACATCATCCCAGCATAATATTAAAATAAAAATGCTAAATATTAAATTATAATGTCTGTATTTTAAATTTGCATAGCGAATTATTGCTTTGCAGTAATGTTTCTTTCAAGAAAGCAATAAACAATACGATGAATTGTAAGGAGAATTAATATTATACCAACCGTTAGATTATTTGCGTTCTTATGAATACAAAATGCGCCGTTCAAAGCTACTCTCGCTTAGGCCAGGAATTCCAAGCGTTTAATTTAAACAATGGAAAACATTTTAAGAATACCTCAAACAATACGGTTCAGCCAGTTGATTACCTATTCCTAATGGGCAAAGTTTTCATATCTGTACGATGCATTTACTTTGAATAGTGTTATAATTTATTATTAATGACTATAATATAAAACCTCAAATTCTTTCGTTACACAATCAGAATTTCTGGACATTAATATGCTTAAAAATTAAAATATATTATATTATTACTAACTAAATAATAATTAACACGGACAAAATATTTACTTTCGTGTTTTAAAATGTTTTTTTCACAAACAAGGGTTATTATCTTTATTATATAGTACACTATCATTACGCCACCGTACCGGTCATTTATAATCACTTGGAAGAGTCTTTGTCGATAGCACAGAACTGTAATGAAGGATGACAATCTCTACGTTGCATCAAAGCAGGCTGTAGGAAAATGGTCTTGAATCCTTTACTAAAGGCAATAACAATGTTAAAATTCAAGCACTTTTATAGCTTTACTTTTTTTTATTAACCTATGGGAGATATTTAATTTTAATAATATAGTTAACAGGCATCCAAAGGCTCTCAAATTTTATTTTTTAAGTACATAATTATTAAATATTCAATACTTGAAGTACAAAATCTGACTTAAGTCTTTTCAGAAACACAGAAAGAAATTCAAAAGCGTAGAATTGTGTAATTGTTACATGTTTAAAATGATATATCTTCCATAAATCTATGTCTACAGGGAATACAGTTAAGATGGCAAAACATACCTCTTATAGAGGTATCTTTGTACTGTTGGTAATCTTCAGTATATTTTTATTATCTCCATGTTTTGCCTCAAATTTACTAAATGCTCCAAAATTTTCATTGAGAAAAGTTTCCGTCTAATTCCTCATGCTTTTTTAATCAAATTTTGTATGATATTCAAATTTTATAACTCATACAAATCATCTCTGGCGGTACAGAATGTTAGTTCTACAATCACTTACAACAGCATCAGATAGAATATATTACACTAGTTAGATAGTTAATGTTTTATTTTATTTTAGATACAACTCATATATAATATAAGCTATATTAATATGTATTGTAGCTAAATTCAAATTGTATTGTAGTTTCCTGTACTTTTTCACAACTGTTTCTTACATATTTAATCCATTAAGTAGGAAAATGCATAACCAATTTCTTTAAAAAATGTTAGTAAATAATTTTTTATTCTGTCGGCTTATTCGGTTGTGACGTCACAAAGCCACACACTGCTTCATAAGAGAAAGAACGGCCGGACTACAATCTCGGAAGCCGTACACTCTCAGGATAGTATTGTAATCAACACGCTTCACTGTCATGAAATGAAAGGACGGTGGTATTGATAAGAACCCTTTGAATTGAAAAATGTAAAGCCAATCATTGGTCCTGAGCCTGTCATAAATCCTTATTGTAACTTGAATTGTATTGTGGTTTCGTATTGGATTTTCTGCGCTCTTTACATAGCTTGATTATAAGAGTTTATAACTTATGAATCCGCCATGTCAACAAAATTTATTACTAATTCGTATTAAATATACTTTCATACTTTTTTATAGGATTTCGTTAAGTTAATACGCAATTTTAATAAGCATTTCCCAGCTGAGCCTCAGCAATTCCCATCACTCAAGGAACTGCATATATTACATTTCAGTCTGTCAGTCCACACAATTTAAGAACTTACGTATGATCTTGAAAAATGCACTGAAGATTTTTTTATATAGATTAATCACTTCCTTCATAGTACATTCTATTTAAAGAAAAAAATTTGTGAACAAATTTGTGTTCAGTCATAATATTATATTTTAATATGTGACATAGAAATCACAAATAGAAATAAAGGTTACCGAAAGATTTCAAGAAAACGCGTGCTAAAGAAACATAAAAATACAAATTTCTAAATTGACAAAAGTAAAGTTACCTTTGGAGTAATGGAGAGTGTCCCTTGCGTAGTAACACACAAAGTTATGGAACCTGCCTGAGTTAAAACTTTTCTTTCATCGATCTTTATTGAATAATAAATTATGCTTTTGACATTGATTCAGCTTTTATTAATATATTGGATAGACAGAATTTAGATATCCGGACACATATTAGTCTGAGTATTAAACTTATTCGTTTCAAGAAATAAAGTATAGACTATAAGTAGAGACTAAATAGTATAAAGAGTAACATTTACTAAGAAAGTGAGATGTTTGTCTTCTAACCACAATTGGTCAAATAATCTTCACAGATTATTTTTAACTTACCAACATTATATACATTTTTGAATTTTTCCACTTTTATGTATGAACCAGTAAGATACCAGGACCAACGGGACAGATATGGCAGCATGTTTCATTCCTATAACCACTGTTTATCTAGGGAGTGCTAAGGATGTGGTATTTTATAGGATTCCACACATCCTTGAGAGTTAAAGAGGATTTAGTGCTAATGTAGGGATATCTCAAGCTACCAAAACAAACTTCGATGATAAAAAACATTTTGCCGCTCTTGATAGCGTATAATACTGGGAGAATAATTAATTGGTGACAATGTTGCATCCGTCTTGGGGGGTTAGACAGAATTGAGTCCAAAAATTAGGATTTCTGTAGCTATTGTGACAGACTTCATTCGTTCATGGCAGGGAATATTTCGTTTATGAAAGCTTAGGTTATTCCATGAATTGTTGAGACCCTTTTGTAACCGTCCTAGAAAGTGAATCAGAACATGTATTGGGAATTCTAATGCTACAATGACAAATTTCGTTGATAGGAAATATTGCCATGGTAATGATGGCTTAGAGTTCTGGATAACCTGTTGGAGACCAGAACCCCTCCTGGAGAGTCAGATATGAAAGAATGCAGATTTAATATTATAAATAATTGAATATTTTAATTTTATGATGAATAAAGATATGTATTTCACTATTTAACTGTGAAGAATACATGGAACCTGAGAAAATGCAGACATGGATGTTGGGTTTGGATACTAACACATGAAAGCTATTGTCAGGACTTTGTGAGTAATATAATAAGTCACTGTAACAATATTGATGTGTCAGCGCTAAGGTTTTGGAATTGATAACAACGTATGTTGCATGTGTGTAGGTTCATAATACGAAGGGAGCTTTAGTTTGAATTTAAGCTTAGCTTAGATTTTGTCAGATCTTATCGCTGTATATTCTCTGTGGCGACATATATCTTTATATATATATATATATATATATATATATATATATATATATATATATATATATATATATTTCTTGTGTGCGTGTGTATGTTACTGAACTCCTCCTAAACGGGTGGACCGATTTTAATGAAACTTTTTGTGTGTGTCTTCAGTTGGATCCGAGAATGGTTTAGATTCATAATTCGGTCCAATTTTAATAGTTTATTTAATTAATTTTTTAATAATAAATTGTTGTTGATGCTGGAGTGTTTTACATTGGATCCGCCAGACTGCGCCACGACACGTAATACAAAGTGAACTGTTACTTAACAACTGTGAATATTTTCAGCTGAAGTTCATTAAAGAGGTAGAAACATTTGTTCACATTTAAAATTTAGAAAGTTCATATTTTAAATTTGTAAAGTGCTTGATCAGTAGTGTAATGCAGATTGCAAAGATGAAGTTTCACCAATTGTTCTACGTAAAACATTATAATATTACAACACAGCCATGATGTTTTTCTATTTTAATTCCAGGTTTGGCCGACAGTTTGTGCTGCTATCAAATTTGTGCGTTGTTTAGTAACATTCTGTAATTATTGTGTGAGTGCTAATTGTTATAATACATTAATAGAGATTGAAGATGTTTGAAGTGCATAAAAAACTATAGTTATTTATTAAAGTTATTGAACTCATTTTGCAAATTTATTGAAGTGAGTATATTGGTCGCATACCTCAAATAACCTAAGTAGCATACAAATGAAAAGGTTGTGTTTTTATGTGTGAATATTGTTAACAGTTTAGATAATCAAGTTTTAAACTAATTGGATTTAAAAACAATTTTTGTTGTAATTTACATTTTTTATTCTGCAGTCAGAATTGGTCACATAAGTTCAAATTAAGTAGCATACAAATCACATGTGTGAATAACTACTTATTGTTAATAGTGTAGGAATTGGTTTTAAATTAAATTCTGTTGGCCAGTTTCGATATTGTACTGTAATTTTAAATTACTAATTTTATAACAAGTATATTTTTTAATTTACAACTTAATTTATCGTAATGCTATTGAATGTACAATATTTTTTGTTAATCCTTCAGGAATGTACATAAACAAATTAGATGGTTTTCCGATAGGGCTGAAGTATAATAAGTGGCCTCTATCACAATCGAATTATTGATATTTCTGAGTAGCCTATCCAAACTACTATCCGAATTGGATTATAGTTATTTAAAGGCTGAAGTATAATAGGCAGCCACCATCACAATCAAATTATTGATATTTCTGAATAGCCTATCCAAACAACTGAATTACATTATAGTTATTCATTCGGTCAAATTTAATTAAATTTTTAATTATAAATAATTGTTGTTGATGTTGGAGTGTTTTATATTGGATCCGACAGACTGCGCTACGACACGTAATACAAAGTGAACTGATACTTAACAGCTGTGAATATTTTCAGCTGAAGTTCACAAAAGAGGCAGAAACATTTGTTTACATTTAGATTATATTATTATAAAGTGCTTGATCAGTAGTCTAATGCAGATTGCAAAGTTAAATTTTCACCAATTGTTCTATGTAAACATTATAATATTACAACACAGCCATACGTTTAATCAATAATAGTCTTGAAAGCATAGAGTAAGCATAAACATATAAAAATAACACCCACTTTTTATTTCACTATATTCTGTACTCACCTTGGAGGATAGAGATTATCCAGATATAAAATTGGAAGTTTTAGCTTTTAACTGAAATTGACAGTTTGTGCTGCTATCAATGTGTGTGTGTTGTTGTGTAAGGTTCATGTTTCAAAAGTAAATACGGCAAATATAATAGAATGAAGTTATAAAAAGTGTACTACGTGGCCGCGTTATAAGTTTATGAAAGCTAACAGGCAAAAAGAAGAAAATAAAAAATAAAACATCGTGTAATTATTGTGTGAGTGCTAAAATTGTAATAGTACATTAATAGAGATTATTGGTCGCATTACCTGAAATAACCTAAGTAGCATACAAATCAAAAGGTTGTGTTTGTATGTGTGAATAACTATTGTTAACATTTTAGATAATCAAGTTTTAAACTAATGGATTTAAAATAATTTGTTGTAATTTACATTTTTAATCTGCAATAAAAATTGGTCAGATAAGTTCAAATAAGGTAGCATACAAATCACATGTGTGAATAACTATTGTTAATAGTGTAGGAATTGGTTTTAAATTAAATTCTGTTTGTCAGTTCTGATACTATACTGTAATTTTAAATAACTATAATGAAATTCGGTAGTTTAGATAGGCTAATCAGGGATATCAATAGAGGTTATCCAGATATAAAATTGGCAGTTTTAGTAAAATACACTTTTAACTGAAATTCGTAAATATTAAGTGTTCAGCGATTGATCAGTTAATTTTTTGTTTATAAATAAATTGTCTTTTATCTTGGTATGTTTTAAATTGGATGCAGAAGAATGTGCTACGATCGCAGTTTCAAATGTTTTTCTATTTTAATTCCATGCTTTCCCGACAGTTTGTACTGCTAAAAAATTTGAGTGTTGTTTTGTATCATCGTGTAATTATTGTGTGAGTGCTAATTGTAATATTACATTAATAGAGAATCACATGTGTCAATAACTATTGTTAATAATGTAGGAATTGGTTTTAAATTAAATTCTGTTGGCCAGTTCTGATACTATACTGTAATTTTATATAACTATAATGAAATTTGGTAGTTTAGATAGACTATTCCGAAATATCAATAATTCGATTGAGATGGTGGCCGCTTATTATACTTCAGCCTTTAAGTAACTATAACCTAATTCGGATCGTCATTTTAGTAGTTTAGATAGGCTATTCAGATATATCAATAATTCGATTGTGATTGTGGCCACTTATTGTACTTCAGACCTATAGGGAATACTTATTTAGTATATTAGATACCGTAGTCTACGTTGTTACACATTTTTATCTAGAAGTTACTTAATTAAAATTACATATTCAATAAGTTACTCATATTCATTGTGTACTATTATACAGAATTTTATTTTTACAGAAAATGACACGTCTTCGTGGAAGAGGACGAATAGTTATTCAATCATGTCATTTATATGCTACTTAATTTGAACTTATGTGACCAAACTGTTAACAATATAGTTATTCACACATAGAAACACAACCTTTTGATTTGTATGCTACTTAGGTTATGCGACCAATATACTCACTTCGTTCAAAAAATGTTTAAAATTAGTTTAATAACTTCAATAAATAACTATAGTTTTTTATATACTTCAAACATCTTCAATCTCTATTATGTTACATAGGCTATTTAGAAATATCAATAATTCGATTGTGATGGAGGTCACTTATTATACTTCAGCCCTATCGGAAAATCATCTAATTTGTTTTTGTATACTCCTGAAGGATTAACAAAAAATATTGTACATTCAATGGCATTACGATAAATTAAGTTGTAAATTGAAAAACTATACCTGTTATAAAATAGTTAGTTTCTACTTTTTTACCATCAGATTAAGTACTAAGTTTTCATTTAAAACATCCTCTACATTTCACAAAACTCATGTTATACTCACACACTATCGGTTGGTCGAAGTGTGATTAAATGTACATGTGATGAAGTTAGATATTGTAATAACTTTTTAATAGACATTTTTATCAAACCAGCCCAGATTGTTATAGATTAATCAAAGTTTAAGTACATGTGTACAGGACAACGTCTCTCGGGTCTGCTAGTATATATATATATATATATTTATATAAAATGGAAAATATTTACTATGTCCAAATAGTTATTGAAAATGCAAGTGTTCAATGACAAACATCAATAATACTTACTTGCATAAGTATGAATAATTCACAAACAATAAATTAATTTTTATAAATATATTTCTTGCATATAAAACTGTACAATATATTTAGAAGAGTTGATGCAAAACATATGGTGTTAATATTTAATACATTTATTTAAAGGAGTATAATAATAAATAATGTGGCTAGGTGTTGGATAAATGAGGGCAACGTTGCTATTAAATTATAATTCCTTGTCATAATTGCAGCAGAGACGTGTTTGAAAAACGACTGAAAGTTCATGTTCCATTGCTAGTAAACGTCCATTATCTCATCCTACTGGTAAATGAGGTACAGATAAATCTTAAAATTTATTTTCCTTGGCAAAATATAAAAATCCGTGAGTAAATTTTTGTACTGAAATGTCCCAGATTAAAATCTAATATTATTTATTTTTATTTCACTAGTAAATTATCACACACTTTCCAATATTATGTTTTATCGCCAGGTAACTCTACAAATGAAAAATTGTATTTCATATAACGATGTAATCTTAGCTTTCCTAATGGCTATAACAAATAATATTATAAACAGTCTGAACATTTAATAGTCCTATGGAATTGTTTAGTTTAATGATAGTGAACGTAACTCCATTGCAATTTGCTAAGCGTTTGTTATTATTGTTACTTTTGTCTTGTTAGCCACAAGACTTAATAGAAACGCAGTTTATCTTTTATGTGAGAGTGCAATTATAATATGTGACTTAGTAACACAGGTGGGTCATAAATAGATATGTACATATTGTGGCATTCTGTTATTCGTAATAGAATAATGTATTTACCTTTTTTTAAGCATAAACCTGAAACTAGAAAAACTATAAACTACATGTGGTCTTCAGCAAAGACTACGCCAAAGCTTAACGATTCACTCAGTTATGCCATTTTTAGGGTCATGGAAAATTACCTCACTAAGACATTACTCTTATAATTCGTGTAAATATATTTTACTTCGCCATCCTTCTACGATTGAGGGCTCATTTTAATTTATCGTTGTCCTATACATGGAGTCATATCGATGACAAGGCTTATGTAAAATTTTGGAAATATCATAAATAACGTCATTAATTTTTGTCCCTTTAAATGTTCAAAATCGTCTAAAATATATTACATTTCCCCATTTCCCTACGATTTATGGCTTTTTATTCTGCCACCGTCCCATACAAGGGAACGTATCGATGGCATATATCTTGGTTAATTTAGGGGTTTTTTAAATGCATGCAATTTTAACGTTTTTTATATAGACAAGTTTTTTAAGTAATGTTTTGTTTATGCCTATTGCTTCCTATAAAATTAGTTATCTTTGTATTGTCATAAATAAGTTTTGGAACAAATCAGTATATTTTTAGAGATTTACAATATAGAAATAATGTGGTTTACATCAATAATACAGTTTTTAACGACGTTAATGAACTATAAAAACGTGCAGATATCATGAATATCTGACTATAGATGGAATTAAATTACAGTATGATATAAATTTCATAGACAATTCCTACATTTTTTGAAATTATCTTCACTGTTGAAACGGCATAGATTGTTAAGCTTACAAGAGCTAAATACAAGTCAAAGTCCGGATAAATCTAATTTTTTCGTAGTAAATAAAAACTTTTACTGGTCGCACAGTTTCCTAAATAATATAAACAAGCCGGGTCAACCTCAAGACTTACTGAAAAATAATGTGGTATCTGTATTTAATGGTTATATATTCCATACATCATGAAAAGAATCTTATAATTAGACGTTTGAAACTCATATCGTTTTGTGTTTAGTTAGAGTTATAGGTGATTTCAATCATCAAATGCTATTAAATATTTCACTGTTAGTGGTCTTAAAGTTATACTTATACTAGATTATGGTAAAAATTACTGCTTGGTTAATTCTCACATTTATTTTAATAATATTTTTAGAGCAGGCGTGTTTTCTAAGTATCAATCAAAATATTGCTGAACTCTTTAGACCTTAAGGTTTTCTCGATATTTTGATAAATTAAGCAGCAATGTATTACAATATTAATTATTAACATTACTTGACTTTCCGTGATTTTAGAAAACATAGCAAACGTAATGAAACCCAGCCTAACCCGTTCTAACAGCGGAGGCACAAATCGTGAAATTCTCTGCAAACAGCTTGTCCTCAAAATAGTGAGTTGGAAGGCAAAGTGAGAGGATAAAATATATGAATTTACAATTTTTTGACAGATAAAATTTATTTAGCTCGACACACTTACAGTAATCATCAGACACGCCGACAAATATTATATAATACATACATATATATATATAAAATATTTATAGAACTGGCAATTTTCGGTTCCTACCTATTTTTTACTGTTCGTTAACTATCATTTAAGTGTCTGAAGTTATGTGTTAAGTGTATCAAGCCGATAAAACTATAATTTAAAAAAATGTCTTTTTTTGTATTTTTACCATTTTGATTCCATCTGTTTTCAATCCAGATCATTTGTGCTTATGAAAATTATATCTCACTTCCTGTAATATTACAATAGTAATAACTTTAAATTTTCTCCTCACACAGTATCTTTCCTAAACTTGACACTAATACGAATCTGAATTTAATATTATAACTGATTTGAAAATTAATTACTAGCAATTAGAAAGAATTAAATAAAGGATGGTTTAGTTTTTATGGGTCCACGTTAAAGACAGTTAGTTGGCTTAATCTGGCGCAGTTAACTGCCGGCCTCACTTCCAGTCGATTGCAGCAGTTAACGCTGCCAGCAGCTTATCGGCCGGAAATGTTCCGGGCCTGCCACTCCACAACCGACCTCTGATTTCTTGGGATTTCAACATGTTACTGCTATTAATAATACGTGTATCTATACTTTCCTCATTAAAATCTTTAAAAATTATATTACTCCGTTTCTCTGTTGTGCAAAAATATATAATTTTTAAAATGTGTAATTGTAATAATGTTTTTTCTTCTTTATATGATATTTATTATTTCGTAGAGCAGGTTATTTCGGGTTTGGAAATATATTTTATATTAAACTGATGTTTCTTTAATAGAACTGCCCTAAATACAGACAAAATATAATATTTACTTCACATAATGTTGCAGGCATTTCAGAAAGAACTAAGGCAGTATCGTAATCAAACGGCTGAGGATAATAATGTCAAACTTGAATATGTGTTATTTATTTAAGGGGCGACATGTTTTTATTAATTTTAAACTGAAGTAAAATAAAAATTTAATTTAATTAATGCCTGACTATCCTACTTTAAATTACAAACATGTATGCACCTCCGCGTAGGAAAAAAGCAAAGGTATGGCGATGAATTTGACAGAGTACACCATCACAGTGGAACACGTTACGTTACACGTCTAGAACCTTCCTTAATCTATTAATACACCAGCAAGCAAGTCTAAAACAGTCAGTACATGCACAATTACATTACTACACAATATATACTGCACTTACTAAATAAGGTCAGAGAATTGTGTATACTTAACCTTATTAAAATAAATTATTTTAATTTAAACAAAACGATATATTCCAGTAAATGTCCGATAATATTTTGTAACATTATAAAAAACTGCAGAAATCCAGTTATCATAAAATCAGATAGTCAATTATTGTCTATAATAAACTGAAAAATTAATGTATGGTTTCGGTATAAATCGTTTGGGCCCTTAGCAAATAGAAATATACATTTCTTGAAATATCCGAGTAAAAATGGATAAAAGAGCGGAATAAATAACTCTAATATAAAAAAGGTAGTATTCCACATTGTAACAATGACTGATGTCCCAAGGAATCCTGAGCTTAATTGCGAAACTTAAAAGTCCATAGCTTTTATTAATCCGGGAATGTCCCTCGGAGAAACATCTAGTCACACAATCATAAATTTTTACTTCATCCCGATAGACAAAAGAAAGGTTGAGCGAACCTATTAAGTGATAGGTTTCAATGACGGTCAGTTAAATATCATGGCTGGTAATGTACCATCAAAGACCTCATTATCGTCTAATTATAAATAACATTTATGTTTAAGTATAAATAAAATGTTTAATTCGCCTCCGTATTCTTTTTAATTAGTTTCGAGTCATAGTAAGCCATGGATACAATGTTTTGTGTTATACTCCATAGAGGGCTTTGAGGATCATTGTACTAATAATTGTGAAATGAAATGAAATGAAATATGCCTTTATTCAAGAGGCGGAGTTAGGGCTATTTAGCCGTCTCTACCACTCAACCTCACATAATATACAGATATATATATATATTTCCCACAGCCCTCTAAGCTTTTTTTGTAGGTTGATCATCTTCTTGTTCATGAAGTCATCAATTTTGGTCAGGAATTGGTTTATTTCTAACATAGGGTTTTTATTGTTGAACTTAGTAACCAATTCTCGGTAAATGCTTCTAAGTTCTTCAGCATGTTCTCTGCAAAGAGTCTTATAAGATTGTAACACAAAATGTGAGAACTGAAATCCTGTTTTTAAGGCAAGTAAGTTTACTTGACGGTGAAGTGTAGATGGCAATCCAGAAGTGTTATTATTGTTTTGGTGATGAAATATGTGTTTTGTCAAAAGGTCTCACTTTTTGTCCTACACCGAAATTTGATCAAATTAGTTTAGTCGAGGACACTTTAAATTTTGCGCGTAATGTCCGCATTAAACATTATTTTTCAACTCACGAATCTGAACCTTTAAATCTACCTGAGTGCTTGAAAAATTTAAAGAGCAAAGCGACTGGGAGCCTCCACCTTTATCACCTGATCATCCCGTTGAGCAATTTATTAATGTTATCCTCTCAAACTTGTCAAGCTCATCTTTCCAAAATTCGTTAAAATATAAGAATAACTTAACAAAAAATGAAATTAAAGCTATTAAATCGCTCAAAAAACAATAACGATATTATTATTCTACCAGCAGACAAGGGTAACAAAATTGTAATTCAAAACATTAATGATTACTGTAACGAAGTACAGAGACAACTGGCTGATGATAAAACTTATCAACTGCTGCAGACAGATCCAACCAAAGAATTTAACGAAACCATAAAATCGTTTTTGGAACAACGAGGAAAAGACGAAGATTTATCACAGAGAACTATAAGCATACTAGCACCAAAATTCCCCAGAACACCAACATTTTATACACTTCCGAAAATTCATAAGGATGTCAGACCACCACCAGGACGCCCAATTGTTGCCAGTTATGGAAGCCCGACTGAAAGAATATCAGGTTACATTGACGACCAACTGCAGCCTTTTGTAAAACTACTTCCATCTTATGTTAAAAATACTAATGATTTTATTGCTAAACTCTCCAAAATTACCCAACCTTTACCAAATAATTTAATCCTAGCCACAATTGATGTCACATCACTATACACCAACATCCCACATGATGAAGGCATAAACGCAACTAAACATTTCCTTGATACCAGATCAGTACATTCAAAGCCCTCTACTTCTTTCCTTTTAACACTAATAGAGTTTATCCTAACAATGAACTGTTTTAAATTCAAAGATGATTTCTATTTACAAATAAAAGGTACAGCCATGGGAACACGAATGGCACCCTCTTATGCAAATCTTTTCATGGGCTTCTTTGAACAAAATTTCTTAAATACCCAAAATAAACTACCTCTGATCTGGTATCGTTACATAGATGATATTTTCTTGATATGGCAACATGGTGAAGATCTCCTTAAAGATTTTCTATATTCCCTAAACAAATTTTCAACATTAAATTTCACTTGGAAATATTCCCACACAATCATTACATTCCTAGATGTTGATGTGTTTTTAGAAGAAGGCTTTCTTAAAACAAAAATTCACGTTAAAGATACCAACACTATGAATTACTTAAATTATACTAGTTGCCATCCTACACATGTAAAAAAAAGTATTCCAAAAAGTTTAGCCATTCGAGCAAAGAATTTATGTAGCAAAGAGTCTGATTTCACAAATTATATTAAAAAATTAACAAACACATTCAAAAATTTAAATTATCCCGACAAACTTGTAAAAAATCAAATTAATAGGTCAAAAAATTTCAATTACAACAAATCTTTTCCCCTAGATGAACCTAAATTTACTACCAAATTCTACCCCGGACTTAACAAAATAAACCCTATAATTAAAACTGCATTCCATATTCTACAGTCATCATCGGAAACTAAAGATATATTTTCAAAACCACCTAGGGTCATCTTTAGAAAACCGCCAAATCTTAAAAATATGCTAGTCCAAACCAATCTTAAACACAAAAATCGAGAGAAAATTTTTAACGGTTGTAAACCCTGTCAAAAACCACGTTGTGGTACGTGCAAAATTATGTCCTCTAGTCAAAATTTTAGTAGTAACATAACGAATAAAACGTATCCAATTAAAGGAACAATTGATTGTAATTCAAGTAATATAATATATCAGCTAAATTGTAATTTTTGTAATAAACAATATATTGGCCAAACCTCTAACCCTCTTCGTATAAGAATGACAGGTCACCATTACAGTATTGTTCATGGAGATGACAAGCCCCTCGCTGTACATTCCAGAGAACATAATCAGGACAAAATTGAAAATTGTTACAAATTAAAAGGCATCAACAATGTTCCATTGAATGCCAACGAAAATATAAATAGGTTTAATTTGAGAAGGAGCGAAACTGCTCATCAACTTGTTTTAAAGTCAAAATTTCCTTTAGGTTTGAACATTCGTTAATTTCAAAATTTTTTTACTCTTTGGTATTTGTGATGAAACATCAGCTGTGAGGTATTTTTCCCCTGTTTATTATTCTATTTCAGTTCATTTTCTTGTTTGTATTTAGTTAGTTTCATTATTTAATTTTGTAAATATTTATACACATTTGTTATCTGAAGAAGTATGCTGACATACGAAAATTCATAAACAGAGTTTACCAATATTTGGTTTTTTATTTCTACATGAAGAGAATACATATTGATATATATATATATATATATATATATATATATATATATATACATATTTACATTCAATATCCTTAAAACTATAACAAATTCCATTTTTAATTTGAATTTAACCAAAATATATACTACTATGTAATAGTTAAAAATCAAATTTATCAGCATAATGTGTAGAAAAATTTCAAACCAAGGTAAATTAAAACTTAAATTAACAATTTACTTTTTAAAGAATTTCTTGTTATTGCTACATTCATTCTCTCAAACACACAGCCTGACCACAAGCACGCCACGATCACCGCCACCCGTCACCCCCACAGACCGCCCAGCAACAGGTCCCTGACCCCCGCCCCAAAACAAGCTCGACCTTCTATAATACGGATATCATCAGGAAGAGAGTTCCAGAGGCGACATGCCTGAACAGTGAACGACATACTGAAGAAGTTCGATCGATGAACAGGAATTGAAAGTAACGTGGATCCCCTTCTCGTAGGTCGTTCACTTATATCGGAAATACATTTGAAATTTTCGGACAGGTAAACAGGTGACCTGTTTCTGATAACTGAATGCAGAGTTGAAAGAATGTGAAGTTGGCGAAATTGTTGAAGTTTCAGAAGCGATAGCTGTTTGAGAAATGGAGTCACATGCTCATAACGTCTGAGATTGAAAATAAATCTGATACAATAGTTTTGAGCACGTTGAAGCCTGTCCGAAAGCTCAACAGTCATGTCACTGATCACAGCGTCACAGTAGTTGAAGTGTGGCAGTATGAGAGTTTTAACCAGCATAACCTTGACACTGAACGGTAGATATAAAGCAAAACTCTTCAAATGCTGTGACTGCCAGCAAATACTCTATTACACGTTACCTTAACCTGGTCATTCTACTTAAGAATTGAGCTCATAGTAAGACCAAGATTTTTTAATTTGTTTTGAAAATTTAGTACGTGGTTATTGAGTTTAAGTTTTGGTGCAACGTTGACGTCCAAACGGTCGATCAATCTTGGGTTTCCCAACACCATTGCCTATGTTTTGTCTTCATTTAATTTCAGCCCATGTTTATTTGCCAAACAAGCAATTGATTCAATGTCTTCATTGATTAGAACCATAAATGTGCTCAATTCATCAGGTGAAAAGTGTAAGTAAATTTTTAAATCATCGGCATAAAGATGAAAATTAGAGTCCCTTATAATAGATGTGACGTCATTAATATAAATTGAGAACAATAGGGGTCCAAGAACAGAGCCCTGTAGATCACCCCGTGTTACGGTTTTCCATTCAGATATTGTTTCCCTTTCTTTGACACATTGCTGTCGCCCAGTAAGATACGATTTGACCCAGTTAGACACCCATCGGAGAAACCATACCTCTTCAATTTTATGAGGAGAAGGGGGTAATAAACACAGTCGAAGGCTTTGGAAAAGTCAAAAGGCAGTTAAATGGTGATTAGTCTCTTGTCCATTGCCAATCTGATATCATCGGTGATTTTAATTAGGGTTGTGGTGGTGCTGTGAATAGGCCTGAATCCAGACTGGTATTTAGATTAGGTGTTATAGGTATTCAGATAAGATGAAATTTGTTGTACCACTCTTTCAAGGCATTTGGAGAGATAAGGGAGAATACAGATTGGAAGTAGGTCAGAAGGGGATTGCGGGTTAGACACTTTTCTCAACAGACGAAGGAATGTGGACCGTCCTTGTAAATAATTCGTGACAAATAACAATTAAATATAAAATTAGCCTATTTAAATTTGTATAACATACACTATGAAACTAACTAGGTTAGTCAAGGATGAAGTTTTAAAATAGTCATGTAAACGAATATTCATTGTATGTCAAAGTAAAAACTTCAGATATCCATGTAAAACAATTTTCAGTATCCATTATTTGTCAAAGATGAATACTTTGGATATCTATGGAAACACATGTGCGACATATGTAAAAGGTAATGTCCTCACATATACTTACAAACAATTTTTCGATAGATGAAGAATTCCGATATCTATACAAAAATAATTTTCTGTATTCGTCGAACGTCAGATATCCCTATAACCAAATTCGGTACGTATAAAAGATGAAGACCTTAAATATCCATGTAAACAAATGTTCAGTATATGCTGAAAAATAAATAAGTTTAAATTGTGACTCAATAAAATTTTGAGGGCTACTGCAAAAAGATGATTGCGAATTTGGCCGTCACAATGATTAAATCATGGGCTGGGAGCTGACATGCTACTGAATCGAACTGTTTAAGGTGTTTTACTTTCCATTCAAAAATTAAAATAATGCCAAACTAAGCAATGTAAACGTATTTCATCAATTCATTAGCATAACTGTTTTATAAGTTTTCTAAGAACTGTTTAACGAATAAAACGTAAATTAAATTTAAGACCATTAATACTGAGTGAATCATATGTAAGTACCGGTGTACTGGTCACTATTTTATCCCCACAGAGAGAAAAACATGGCCTTTTCTGAATTATTTTACTTTAAGTATAACCTCAGAGCTACAAGCTATTAGTTTTAATATTTTAACATTTAATTATCTAGATGGAAATCTTGAAAATGACTTTCAGATTTGTGTTTTCCTTTTGTGTTGTACGGAAATTCGTGTGCAGCGGCAAAAAAGAGCTATATTTACGTTTGAAAGTTTCCTTCTATTATAATGATGTGAATAATTTTATATAAAGTTTTCATAATTGATGTTTTACATTATTGAGATTTAAATTTATTGCATAAAGTATACAAAAATATCAAACCAGCTTTACAAAATCAGTGAAAAAGCACTGAAAAGAATGTATCATCAGTATATGGGACATAATTTCGATTAATTAAAGTGTGCACGATAGAAAGATTTTGATTTGACAAACAATCATTATATTATTTTGAATCCTTTACACCCCAATATCTATCTTTGCTAAATTATTTATTAGGGATAATTTATATATGTATTTAAAGACAAATAAGGTTGTGCACATATACAAGTTACTCCCGGCCACTGGATTCAAATACGCAAGTATAATTTCTTTAATCAAGAAAATTAGTTTAATTAAAAACAATTTTTTAGTTGAATGTAAAATATACTCTATTTATAGTGAAAATGATATACTACTCATATTATTATTTTTAATATAAAACAAGACCAAGTGATATTGGCTGCAAACATATTCTAAGAATATTAAGCCATGCGTTTTGAAGAGATGAAATACAAGAGATTCAGTAAGAAAATCAGAGATCCAGTGCTGTGCTAGAATATTAAGCAGTGAATCATCCCTTTGAAACTAAGAACCCATTCAGAATACAAGACATTACTCATATAATACAGAGATTTTTACAGCATATTATTTTCGTGAAAAATATTGCTATTCAATAATGGTGCAATACCCAGTCATAGCACGTCTTGGGGCCGATCAGAGAAATGGATAAATTAATTATAAAATTGTATAAACTGTGAATTGTAATTAAAATGATGGTAATGAATCAGCTTGCGTTAAATTATTTAGTAAAATATCAATCCTTAAGATGCAACTATCTAAACATTTCACCTCAAATATTGATTGAATTTGTTAATAATACTAAGTGGAATTAAGATTAAAACGGATATTCTTTTTTATTTTATTAGCATAATGTTAATGTTTGTAATAAACGTGACCTGTTATTTTGAAAACTAAATCGAAAATAGATAATTATGTATAACTCTACTAAAAATTTTATTTTTATAAAAACAAACTGAAAAAGAGTTTCAATAGCACTTCACTCTTTGATTTGAACAAAATTAATATTTTTACGTGAAATGTATTAATATGCCATAAATAATTAAAACGCCTTTTGTATATAACCAAAAACTTGGTACCATATTTTGAGACCATTTTGGCATTAAAAACCCAAGTACTATAATTTACCCCCCAATGTAGTTACTATTTCTATTACAAATTTTAAAAGTAAACTAAATTAAGAGAGAAAGGGAGTAAGGTAATAAGCATCAGGTTGCTCCCATGTTATAAAAATGTTGGGAGTAAGTAAATAAATTTAATTATGAAATATTTACAACAGTTTTGGAACATACAATTTTAAAACATATTCTATAATAATTTAGCTTGCTTATTTAAGGTCCTACATATCTGCATTGCAGCAAAATTTTAATATTTTTCAATGAAAATTTATTATTATTAAATATAAATTGTAGATTGTTCCATCATGTATGGTTTATGCATAAACTTCAAATGTAACTTACGCCCTGAGGAAGTAAACCACTAGAACCAATGAGAGACAAGATCACTTGTAAGACATTAAGTTGATATGTCAAAGTATTTACTTTGAATGTCACTATTGTCACGCTTAAAAAAGGAGAAGTTATAATAACTCATACCTTCCATTATATAATATATTTTATAATCTGGGACATGATAACAAAAATGTAAAGCCTATTAATGCTTTGCTAAGGAACAAAATATCTGCGGAGTCTCATCTACTTGAAGTATGAGACAATGACTTGCGCTAGCTATTAAAAATGAATGTGCGTCAACGCTTCAAAAGCGACTCCGCTCTTTAGCCAGCCAAGGAAATATATTTTAACAGCAACGTCGCCCCAGTTTATCAAACTCGCATCGAGAATAATTATTCAAATATTCTTTTACTTAAATATTTAAAGTAATTGAAATCGTACTTTTTACAAGAAATCACTGAGGTACATTGTTTGCAATGAGGCCATGTCACATGCAACCTTTTTTTTATATATATATATATATATATATATATATATATATATATATATATATAAAATCAATCATGCTGGTTTGTCATTGTTATCGAAGTGTCTCACTTTAGAAACTGTAGAAATTGATCTCTATTTAAAATTCCAACTATCTGCATGATATCTCGAGAATAAATTAACATTGAGTGAAAATTTTGCCTAAAGTTTCATGTTTATATAAGGAACATCCAGTGATGATCAATTTTAACAATTAGTTTGAGTGTTGCTGATCATTGTTAAATTTTTACGCATGATTATCAAAATCATGTATAATTTAACTTGTGACATAGTAGCCATAAACACTTGTAGTCTAATGAAGATGTAGTTTAGTGTGATATACTTGAAATTTGACACGAAATCTATGAATGTCTGTTGTGAGATACAGGATATAAAGGACACACGTACTTGATAATATTCGCCTTCTAGTGTTTTAAAAATTACATCTAAACAACACAAACTATAAAACTGTAAGTGGTTTTACAGAAATGAGACAGTGGAGACCATCAGCATTCGCTTAGTTTTACCACATTTAAAGAAAACTATCACGGCAAATTATCCGACAGAGTAAAAACAATTTAAAATAGCCCAAATCATTGTACTAGTAACAATCTCTTCTCATATTATACTTATTTTTATTTTTTCGTTAATGAAACGGTTTAGTTTCGGTTTTGGCTAGATAATTTGTGCGGAGTATTGTCTTTTTATGAAGAGTATAATTCTTAACTGATTCACCTTATAGACAACAATAAATAGAAGAAAAAATAGCTCACAACATTTATATTAAATTTTTAAACACTTTTTAAAAGTATTAAGGTTAGTTTATTGATTGATCGGAGAAACTTTGTTATGTTTTATAAAGTCCTTCAATACTCTGTTATATGAAACCCGTCGTATTTGTGCTTATACATAGGCAATATTATGTTCGATGATGGTGCATGTCCCTCTATGAGATATTGAGCGTTTACATATTCTAATACAGGATACCTTTAAAAGATCAGTAGACTTTACATTTTCACAAAGATTTCTTTTTTTCATAAATGAGAATAAGTTTTACTTCGTATGCATGTCTATTCATAGAATTTTACTGAGAGCCTTTAACGCTTTAGGGTCCTCACTGAGTAGGGTGGGTCGATATTTTCCGTCTGATTGTCTATCTGTCTGTCTGTCTGTGTGTTCTAAAAATATATAAAGAATTAAACAGGCTATTTTAATGTTATCATGCATATCATTTTGCATGTAACCAAACACTTCTACTTTGTACAGATATAAGGATAGTCACGTTACTTGTAATGTTAGTGAAAATATTTGCTAAATTACTCAATCTTTGGTTCTCGACAACTTCTTTATGCAACTCTGAGACAAGGAAAACAACTGGAACTCTACTCCAAAGTAACTGTTGAATTGTGTTCCCTATGCTCAATGAAGTCTGTAATGATAATTTTATAAATCCCAATCTCTGCACTAAATCCTATCTCACTCTCTATGAAATGTACACCATGATTCCAACAGGTCACCAAGAACCCTACTAGTAACAGCTAAATATTCCATAGTAGCCTTAAATAAATATTGATAGTTAAACACAATTATATTCCTGAAATATCTACTCCAAAGATTTCTTAGTAGGTTGTTATAGGAAATCCTGAATAGGTGGGAAAATTTTGCATAAGAATAAAGATCAAACCGATAAAGATGAATGACAAAAAGTTCTTTAATAACCTAAACCTATTTAGAATACTTTAGAATACCTCAACTCGCACCTCTCAATTACCAAGTGAATTTGTTAATCATTACTCCACATAGTTCCTCATTTTAGCCCATTCTATGTTTCTGTTACTAGGTGTTCAGTAATTAGACAATTAAAATTTTATCAAGAAGCCAAATACCTCTTAAACAGCTTTTTACTGCTTTTAAAGTTTGTTTTTTAAAATGGAATGATTATAAAGGAAAATGATTCAGAGGAAATTTACACAGCGTTTTGAGATCTGTAAAATGATATTTGTCAATTATATTGATGCTATAATTACAAAGATAGGCAGATAAAGAAATAAATATTGTATTGATTGTAAAATACATTTGCTGATTTATTGAACTAAAATTTTTAATTACTCGAACATAACAAATCTTTAAAACCGTTTTGTCAGGCTATAACAAAGGACTCGGTAAATTCAACATAGAAGCACAATAAAATATGACGTCCCAGTAGGGAATTATCACAGGTTCCAGACCACTGATCGGCTTTACATTGTTGTCTACTTCAAAGGGTTCTTATCAATACCGCCGTCGTAATATTTCAAAGCAGTGAAGCGTGTCGATCAAGTACGGTTCTAGGTATCTGCGTGTCTTCCGCGATTGTACCTGTTCTTTTCACTGTGACTTTGCGGGTGTCTATAGTCAGGAGCGAATAACCGTTTCCGATGCAAAACAGAATTTTAACATTCAAGTGGGTTTAAAATCATTAGTATTTATGGATGACTTGAAAGCATAACAAGGTTATTGACATTTATAAATTTTACATGTTAATAACAGAAAACTCAAAGTTTCGATGACTGCTATCTGCCACCTTCATCAGTTTTGTTAAATGGCTTTTAAAAAGCATGCATGATTACTAATTTTTTTAATACCTTTAAGACTGCTATATATTTCCTTTTAAACACTTTAATTACAAACACTAGTTCTTTCCTATATCTTGCGAAAGCAATCACTCGAGGAAATATGGTGAAACTCTGTGATGGTTATTTACAATTCGTATTCTGCAATATATGTATAATATCCAATATAAAATATTGTAATATTATTGGAATATTGGATTTAATTTTAGAGTAAGATTTCGTTGCACCGCCTTTGCAATCTCTTTCCGGCTTATTTGGAAAAAGTAGGTAGAATAGTAAATTATTGTAACAGTAGAATGGATAAAATGGATATATATGAGACATATATAATTATAATCTATAAAACAGAATAATAATAAATAGTTGCGATAGTAATAAATAAATTTTAATTCGTTATTTCGAAATATGAAGAAATGCAGTTATGGTTAAAACAAATATTTCAGTTTTAAACACATATAGGAGCTTTTATAAATATTTCATGAATTTTCGGAAAACCAAATATAATAGAGTTGGGAATAACAAAAAAGTCACTATATTGCAATAAAATGGCGTACCTAATGAACGCAACTGAATTATTCATAATAAGATAATATACATTTTGTTTGAAGTTGGAACTTTTTGCATCTCTTTCACCAGAAATAAGTGATAAATATTTCAAGAGGAAAGTATGTACAAGTACTTAAGCCTCTAGAAAATTTCTATGACGAATTATTGCACAGACAGGAAGACGGATTATGGCATGGTTTGAACAAGGCCATGTCTGTTCCTTAATAAAGTATGAATTCTGACATAAGGCCATGTCATTTAAATAGATTTTTAATCTGATAATTCCGATCACTGGTGCCCGTGCACAACTGAAGCCCGCAAGGATGGCAATATTTAAAATATTTAAGATATGGAATGAAAGCCAGGAAATTTTTACTGAAATGTTTGGTTAATTAGGAGTGACAGTTTGAGAAGAATACACGGATATTCCAATACCTAACAAGTTTTACCTTGAAGTAAATATTCCTAACTATATAATAGTAAACATGAAGCAAATTTAATTATTGATAATTCAGTTATGAACTGATTAAAAATTTTATTCTTGAACTAATAGCCGATAGTGGACATAGATTTTATTATGTTAATGTAAATGTTTTTACTGTACGATTTCCTGCTTGCTTGCTGTCAACAGAACATCTAAATAATTCAATGATCCACACAATTGTAACTTTACATTAAACTCCAGTGAATTATTTTATGCCAAAAGAGAAAAGATTTAATTTGTAATATGGGAATCATCAATTATAATTACATAATAGACAAATCACATTTATGGTATGGTTTAATCTACCAATGTAAAATGTTTTTACCCACCCAGAGTACCATTCATGGTTATAATTTCTGGAAATGATTATTAATCCAAAGGTAATCCCTGAAAGCAAGCTATAGGTCGGATAAGTCCTTGGGTCTAACTGGAAACTGCTTGGGAAAATATTACCTCGGATGTTGGTTTACTCCTACTTAAAAGGGAATTAATTTTACGAACTTATAATTGTTCGTCTCCACACTTCTTTGCCCATAGATTCTCTCAGAACTGATTTATTTTAATAAAATATTTAATCTAAATAAATTTCAAATTCAAAGTAGTCGACTGATAGAGTTTTAAGAACTGTTATTTTTTTATATTACTAAAGGATAAAACAGTTGGAAAAGTCCGCTTTAGTTACATAGTGAAAATATCAAAATCAGGTATATATGTTAGTTCATTGGTATAATTTAACTGCGTTTTAAGATATCCATACAAATTAAACTTTAACTGAAAGCGTAATAAATCTCTTTATTACTATTTGTTTCTCAATTTAAAATTAAAATCTTACTTGGTACACAGTTAAGAGGGTTATCGAAAATCAGCCATCTTGCTTTATCGCTAGAAATAACTTATACCCGCGGCCTCCCCAGCGATATTCATAAATACTTTCCGTGTATTTGATTAAACAGCTCCCACGATTCGCGTAACACTTGAGCTATTTAAGATCAATTTAAAGGAACGCCAAAGTCGAGGTTTATAATTTTCTTAAGGAGATAATTTAATATTTTGTACGATTGGGTTCTGTGGAATATTTAAAATTAAATTAGTCAAGTATCTTGCATCGAGTACTCATTTATCAGTATTCATTACTAAAAGGACCAAAGGTAAATCAAAATTTTGAGTTATTTCTATTTCAAGTTTTCAACTTAAAATTTTGATTTATTACATACCCATCGTCAAATTGAAGTATGTTTATAATCGATATTGTAATAAAATTTTGACGCACCGTACGGCACATGTTCAGTCACCAAACGGTCTTGAATATATTGGTGACCAGGTTACGTGGCTAAGAAAGGTTCTTTAATTGGGTTTACGCTTTCAATTTTAACGAACCTTTGCTGGCATTGTTAAAGGCCGTTCAGCTCAGTTTACAGCTTCCATTAGAACACAAAATATGACTGCTCCAGTACTGCAGGTTGGTATCCTGTATCTTGGAAACCAAATTATAATCGATTAGACGGTAATATACATGCTGTGTATATATTTTACTGATTTTTATATAATTGTAATTAAAAACAATAATAATAATAGTAGGACTAACTGCTCAACCTGCTGTATGACATTGGACTTGAATACGTATATAAAACTCACAACCGACTGTGATCTGGATCTGTATTTAAAGTTTATTGAGTTCAATATATTACATACACAAATACCTAGAGATATGAATCTAAGAGAGCCTTAATGATATCATTTCGTTGTCCGTCCGTCTATGGGTTTCTTTTAGAAACAGGAAACACTTTTATTGGTTTTATTTCTAAAACATAAACCCTAAGGTTAGCTCGTCAGTCTATCCATGGATATTCCGTTGCATCTGTTAATAAATTTCGAGTTTAAAATTGTTATCTTTAGAGTTTTATTAGCAGAAATTTAGCGGATCCTATATGGTGTACGGACATATAATTGGAAATTTAAAGCTCTAATTTAAATAGGCATAATGAGTTATCTTTTAATAACACTAAAGGTGATTGACTTTACCTTTTGCGTCAGGTGATAATGTGGGTGATCTCATATCCTGCACTAATTCAGTTTGAATATGATCTCTCTTTGTCATCTAGCAAATTAAATCTTGGATTTTTATGTATGTGATTAGTGGCACAACTTAAAAATATTATCCATCAAACCATTTAGTCTCGTATTCGACTAATTGGTGCGTTAACACCTGGGCAATTCAGACAAAAATTATTAATTTTTATAAACATTTCCATGTATAGTAACATTATACATAAAGCTAATAAATGGTAAATGTAATCTATAAAAGTGATTTTATTTACTGTTTATCTGGTATAGGGGGCCATGGCAAACATTCAGAGCGTAAATAAAAACAGTTTTGTTAGAAAGAAATCCTTTAAGTTTATTCTTAATAGATGATAGATAAGGGCTGGTTTTAAAATAATCTTCCAACGTATTATATAATTTACGCCAAGATATTCTACTGATCTTTTTAAACATATTATTATTATTATGGAGTGCATTCAAACTATATTTAATTTTGATAGAATATACATGATAGTGGGTAGGAATATCTTGAATATGTTTTAAAGTTTAAACTGGATACAGATTATATAAAAACGGAGGGAAGATTTAGCATACGTTCTCTGAGAAACACCTACCAATAGATTTCCCGCCACCTCAGGAGAGGAAATTATAATTATAATATAAAAATCACAAACCTATAATTCCTAGTGGGTACGAATATTTTGAATATGTTTAAAAATGTAAAATGACACGGAATATATAAGAATGTTGGGAAAAAAGTTAGGATACGTTCACGATGAAACACCTGTCCAATAATCTCCCGCCCACCCCCTCGATAGAGGAAAGCAGACTCGTAATAAATCAATCACAAACCTATCATTCATCATGGGTAGGAATTTTTTGAATATGTACAAAAATGTAAAGTGACACGGAGTAGACAGAAATTTTGAGAAAAAGTTAGGATACGTTTTCAAGTCTATCGCAGACCCATAACTCATAGACCTAATATAAAAATCACACAACTATAAAAAGTTTTATTATATCAACCGTCCACCTATATCTCGGAGCCCTAATACAAAATCAATCACCTATATAACTTTCAGGGCCCTAATAGGTACCTGTAATGGGGTAGTTTGAACATGTACCATGATTGTAAGAGTAACGGACAGGGGAATACATTAAAATTGAATTAAATAATAGAGTCTAAACTACTTAATATTTTACTCTTATTCTATATAAGGGATATTATAGATTTCATTTAACTTAAAGAAGATAGATTTAAACTATCACTATAAGCATATTCTATTTACATATTTTCTATTGATCTTTAAAACGTGATATGTTTATAATAAGGTACAATCAAACTGCTTTTATTTTTGATAGAATATACATGATTGTGGTTAGGAATACATTGAATGTGATTAAAAGTGTGAACTGTATAAAGAGTAGATAAAAACGGAGGGAAAATTCAAGATACGTTCTCGGATAAACACCTAACCACAGCTTTCCCACCCCCTTAGGTGAAGAAATTATGGTTGTCATAAATCAATCACAAACAATAAACATGTTTAGTTTATATACATGGATTTGGATATTTCACTTTAAGGATAATAAAATTAATTAATATAAGGAATTACAAACGATAGAAGACACGATCACAATGTTATTATTGTTTTGTTATATTTAAAATCCAATAATTATAATAAGTATTATTAATTATTTATATTTTTAGATGTATATTATTTCTATTCAAGAGCCTTATGCAATTTTTAAACTATAAACATTACAAATAAATCAACATCAGTGTAGACATAATAATTACCTACGTCTATTGAAAACACGCACTGAACTTCATGATGGTTTTTATTTCCTTTAATTTTTGTTTAGCTCAGGCCAATTCAACGAACTACATATTATATTCATTATCAAATCTAAAAACTTATAGATTTCATTTCCCACTGTTTTCAGATCAAATTATTTGTTACTAAGTTTACTTAGTTACACTGAAATTAATTTATATAACTATGAATTGTTTTCTTTTGTGTTTCCTACTATTGATTTTTAATACGTAATTTGAACACTCAGGATTAAAAGTAGGTTTATGTCACGGAGCCGTAATAATACCTCGCTGACAATTACACGATTATCGCACCAGTAGCTTTAAGCACAGAGAGTAAACTAAGGTTGATAATCTGTACCAGGACAAGGTCGACATTACTGAAAAATTGCAACAGCCAAAGACAGGATTTAAACCTGTGTTATATTCAACCTATTTGCCGACCACTCGGTCAACCACTGTTTATATTTATGCGGTTTGAAACAAAATATCTTCATTATCATAACGACGCCGGCCTGTGAGCCTAAAAATTAAAATATATGATAATTTGAACAATTCAAAGAATTTACTACGTAAATCATTGTTATATGTAACTAAAAAGTATTTATGGTATGGGAGTGATCGTAGAGATTTAATATAACAGAAATAAACACATAAAATGATGTAAAGGATTAATTTTATCAGCAAGCAAATTATAAAATTTTGATAATTAGAAAACCACCACTAATATCAGATAGAATTAGAATGTGTGAAAGTTATTATATATGATTACGTTTAGGTATCGACATTTAAAAGAATATGAAGGATAAAAAATAAATTTTTTAGAAGAATAAATGTTACAATAAAAGACTAATACGACTGAATTCTTTGTACTGAGATAGAAATCAGTTTCGAGTCTTAAAGGGTCATTTTTATAGCCCTAGTAAAAAAGGTGTGATTCTGTAGCCTATTGACACCGAAAATCTCAGGAACAAAATTCCTTAACTTGTAATGGTTTACTTATGCAATTATGATAGCAATATGTACTGGATATATTTATATACGGTTAGTTGTGTTTTTACGCAAATCATACTAGAGTGTACAACTAGGAAACGTTGGTATTAACCTCATTTTTATGAATTCATATTACTGTCATTGTTTTAAATACATCTATAAGTCCTACGAGTGTTAGAGACAGTTTATGCAGAAGACGGTGAGTATGAATTCATCATTATAACTCTCTGATGTTACCTTAGACTGTTTGTAATTGAGAATTCTCTTGGTTTTATCTAATTATTAGTGTTAATTGTAAAAGAAAAATATCAAGAGTCTTGTATAACATTTAAAATATATATTTTTGCATTATTTATTATTTTAATAACACGAATATTTTTCCTTTTAGAATGTTTTGCTATCTATAACTATATATTTAAACATTCCTTCCTTGTAGCTGTCTGACGTGTGTACATAAGCACTCTCATATTTTCCCCATTACAACCTCTCACTTCACCAAAAGAAATGCTTTAATCCTGCAGGGCTCAGCTCATAAAATCTAATTTTTTGAGCGTTAATGCCTTCTTCCAAGTTTTAATAAACTGTTCAATAAACTGCCAAAGTCTTTGTAGGAAATGTTAAATATTGAAGAATTCTAATTAAAAAGAAAAGGAATGCTATTTAAAAAGAATATTATACAGACAATGCCTTTTTAGAAAAAATTAAGTGAATATTAAGTTAATTATTATCATACGGAGAGTATAATGATCTTGCTTCAGACATTATTGTATTAATTGACCCTTGTCATGCATGTACATATGTTTACGACAACAAAGCATTTTGATTTGAATTATGTAAATTAATAAACTGGTTTGGAAAACTCTAGCTCTGTTATCTGATGAGATGATCATTTCTAATTGGGGGGTCGATGTAGTGTGACGTCTGCGTGTCTAAAAGAATGCTAAACGCTTGTCTGCCTTTGTACGGCATTGGAGGCCATCTTGGTTGTTACCCTTTAGTGTGCGATAAACCGATTAAATTCCTGGGTATAATTTGTTTATTCTACTCGTTAACGTATCCCATTAATAGGCCTGGAGGCAGAATTTTTATACTCTAAATTTTATTATTTTACATTTACTAACTTAAAGTAGTTTGGAGAATTGGAACACTTACTTATTAATGATGTGGCAGAATATGTAGTAGTGAATTTTCAAACTAATACTATAAGTCAATTAGCAGCACCGATGATTCTTTACTGAGATAAACAATTATAACCACCTGAATTTGTAATCTAACCAATTTGATGTAAATTATATAGTATACAAACATAAAACAGACACACTTAGTAAAGTAATTGCAATTGAAAAGCGTATGGCAGTTGATGTTTACAGTGTTTACCAAACTGTGATTATTCTGTAGTGTATTTAGTTAATGAAACTGTGATTATGGTGTAGAGGATTTAGTTCCAGGAACTGCAATTATTTCTATATTGAGTGACTCCAATATAATTTATATGTTATGATTTCCTCAAGAGTTGGTAATCAATCCCGATTTGAAATAAATTAGAATGAATTTCAAGTATAGAAATAGGCAACATGTAAATTCTCACACAATCCCCGCTCTTTACAAAAGTGTCATAATTTTAAACCGGATTAATAATGCTTTTAATCAGTTGGAGTTCTTAATTTTAGATTGTACAAATTATTTTAATTTAACAACAGATTAAGGTTAGTTACTTCTGTTTTGAAATTTTAGTTTATACATTGTAGTAAGCGTATTTTAACTTTAAAGAGTTGTTTAAAATATAATTATTGATCAATAATTTTTAAATATAATTTCCATAATGGAAAACTAATGAATTAAATTAAGTATAAAAAGACATAGTAGTTTTTAATTGTTAATTATTGAAAAAACTAAGAGTTAATTATTTATTAAATTATTTTGTATTGTTTGTAATATTTTTGTGATTAAAGGATTAGAATTTATACCACAAAACCCGACTATTATAATTTTTATTTTATCATTCAGAGTTGTTTTACTGTTTATTCAATGGGTAGATTTACCTTAATTTCTAGGGAGGTTAGTGGTTACTAAGGATCTCTTTGGTAATGGATAAGAATTGGGTATTTTATTGGGTGGTCATTTGGTACAGTCACCTTGGCGATTAGCAGTTCACAATGACCTATGTGATCACCGATATAGATTGGGAGGAATTTCATTGGCATGTCATGGGGCAGCATTATCTAGGTATCTTAGCCATTTCAAATGTTCTTTGAGATCGAGAATCAAGACGAACTTGAAAGGGTAGTAATGAGGTAGTATTATCTGGTTGATTAGCAGTATCCAATTATATTTTTGGAAAAATAAAGTCATGGGGGAAAAGTTTAATCTTCACATTACCCCAAGTCTAGAAGCTCAGGGTATCGAGCTCCTCGTGGTTAAACCTAGTTCTTCGATAATATACATGGTAGTAATGTAAAATTTGCCAAGATACGAAATCAAATATCACGTGTTTTGGATAAATATTTTTTTTAAATGAACGCTCTTCTAGTTGTTTAGGATCATCTGTGATATAATTTAAAAATCGGTCAACACAGGTGGGTGGTTAAGAATTTCATATTATTTTATAAGAGGGAAGTTACAAAAAGTCTATACTCTGTTTATATTAAAGTGTTAGGATTCTCAGAATACCTCCTGTCCCAGTTGTTTCGATGTAAGTTATTGTATTAGCCTTAGATTTCCCTCGACAGTTTAGTATAATGTTTAATATGGCGTTCATACGGCCATGTAAATTGCTTCTAGGTATTAAACACATTGTGGCTTGTATTAACTGTGTACGTCATATTAATGTTATGTATAATTTCAACACAGGTAATAGCTTCTAATATTCTATATGTTAGTACAAGTTGTTAAATACTCGTTAGCCGTCAAGTCATTAGCGTCGTTAGTGCTGAACTTGGGAGTTTATTGTAAGTCCTTGGAACGTAATAAAAGTCTAGTAATTTGTGTAATTAAAAAAATATTTCATAGTTTTCAAGTTATATACAATTACAAATCAAAGAGTTACTAAAAATTAGAGTTAACTTCTTACGATAGAAACCTGACTGAAGTAGTAACAATGGACAGGGACACGTAGGTATAGAGTAGTTAACTAGCTCTTGACTTGCCTCGTTAGAACTGTCTGGGTCACTCTTGAGTTCAAGTTTTGTTTGCAAATAATGTGTAAAACACCTCATTATAAAAACCTATTTGGATAAATTGTACAATTCAACATGAAGAGAAAATTATTTGTGTGCTTACATTCATATAAATATTCATACGATGGAGACATTCTGTAATATCTTATCACAGAAATAATAAATGATATTGTGCTATCGCTCCAGACGAAAAATAATAATACTTATTCTCGACAATAAAACTAAAGAAGGTGTCCTCCTTGTACTTTCCATGTTATAAGCATATTACTGCTTTACAAAAGAATAGTAGAAACATGGTTGGTACATTTTAACGCAATAAACTTAAAGACTTAAACGTGTAATTAACTAAATTTTTATTTTCTATTGCCCATTCATGTTAATTTTAGGTTCAAAGTGAAATGGACTTTTAGAAGCTGCAAAAATGTGCAATAAGTTCAGCGGAAGTGTGATAAGTTTTTTTTGAAATAGTAAGTTTATTTTTTGGGTTAAAAACTCAATAGGTGTAAAGTTTCTCTATATATTTCAGAAATTAAGAAAATTAGCAAAATATTTCGAAGGAAGAAAGCAACATGTTGCTTTATGCTTTAAAGTATTACTGTTATATGCCAAAAGGTTACCTGTGGTACTGGTAGTATCTTGGGAGTAACCCTCTATGACATGAGTTTGAATTTATTTCTCATCAGTCCATATTGCGTAAGCTGTAAGAAGAATTGCCGGTAATAAAATCATAATTCAGTATCACATTTCTCTATAATTATGTTACACAATTACCACTGGATTATGTTCATGATTTACTTTTTTCTATATAATACCGGTGCTTTATTGGGTACCAAGATCTTATGTTCCCGAATGGTTTCATTATCAGAACCTTATATTGTCTTCAAGTTAACATATGGGGCAAAATTCCAAATCGTACTTCACACAACCTCTTGCTCTCTAGGCCAAGGAAGATGACATTGACTAAATTCCACGCTATACTTGATATGCAATGAAGACAGTATTCTATCATTTATGTTAGTAAATATATATTTATAATAAGAGAAAACATTAATTATTTTTAGAATATTTTTAATGAAGTCACAATAACTTTTATTTTTTAACGCTTTTTATTATTGTAATCCATAAGTTTATCGTTCAGTGATATTTAATTCGGACCCATGCTCCGAAAATATTCTAGCTGTTTCCGATATAATATCTGGTAAAAATATTTGAATAAAATTATGTATACATTTATTTGCTTGCGATAATAACTAATGATATGTATTTATTTCAACTGATGTTGTGTTAGACGAGTAATGTTTGATACACTAAAACTGGAAGCAGTGTTTGGCGGGGTGCAAATTCATGCGAAGCAATCATTCGAGCTCCAAATAATTATCTGAAACTGATAATAGAATAAAGCACAATCACTCACTACTGTATAGCACCGTTTTAAATAACTAAAATTTCGGTAAAAAACTTATATCCCTTTGAATATTAAATAATAAGCTTTTGCCTCATTAGCACGTGAATATCCCACAAACTTGTCTTAGAACAAAATATTTACAGTGACTGTAGTTTTTGTACAATATAACCGATTTTTCACACAAGGTATGTAATTTTTTTACTCCGCCAATGATGATAATTTTAGAATCTTAACTCTCCGCTCTATCAAACCCATCCTAACTGCAGTAGAAAACATTTCATAATAACCTCAAGGAGGTTACTTTACAATCATACGTGACAGAAACTTCGAAATATATATATATATATATATATATATATATATATATATATATATATATATATATATATATATGTATAAATTAATAAAAAAGTGAGCCAAGCAATACATTTTATTTTTATGTCGGTCGATGGCTTATTAATTAATTGTGAAGTTCAGAAAGCTACATGAAGATAGGATTGCCGCAGATTCAGATCTTAATTGTCATTGGGTGTAATTAATTAGCCTATTCCACAGAGAGCTTGGTCTTGTATTTGCTGGGATCACCGATATTTAATGTTTAGCATCAATTGTTCTTACACAATATATTACTTTTGTATTTCGGTCCAGTATTGAAGTATCAGGTTATCAATTATTAGAGACTTCACTGGGAAAAAAATGTCTATGTTTGTTATTTTATAACTCTTTTTAGTCTTTTTCCGCTCATTCTAATGGACCTCTGACCAGTGTCTCCCATAAAATCTTTATCCAATAAAAAAGAAACAAGATGAGGGTCGATACGGAGCAATGTCGTTGGAACTAATAAATTGTGCAATGATCGGGAAAAATATTTGGACCTGCGCTATCTGTATAATCTTCATTCACATTCTGAAATCATGTCCTGATTTGCCATTAGTCTGTCAAAACTGTTTTTATACAATAGTTGCCTATTCATTTGTTTTAGTACGGACTTTTTGGGAGATAAGCTTATATGGCAGAATGGGTGTTCCAATTTATTGCCTTTATTAATATCTTATTAAATTATATATTGTACTGTTCTTTACCATGAGTTTGTCTGGAAATTATAGAACATGATTTTATACAAGTTATTATTTAGTTTTAATTGTCAGAGTTAGGTGTGTTGTAAAGTGTCAAGATTGCTTTAAATCCTTTCTTAGCAGAGATTGACGGTAATGGAAGTAGCAGGTGAGAAGATGCAATGCAAATGCATCATGTTGCCACGGTATATTGAAGGTATTGAAAGGTGATTCATTTTATTTAACTTAATCAGGGTATTGTCTTGAGGACCATGTCTGGAGATTGGGAACAACTAAATCCGTGTTTTTAATTTTCTGATGATACTCTCAGTTTTTTTTTGTTTGTTTTTTTTTAATAAATTGGTGTCTTACGCTAAAGAAATGGAGCAAGGCTTAGCTGATGAGTACAAACATTATCTATTCTTCTTATCAGCACATATAGATTGACCAATGCAGTTGTAGACTTGAGAAGGTGAGGTAATTCCACTAATGTCTGGGTCTGAGAAGAGGCAAAGCCCATTGAAGGGGGTGAATGGTAGCCATTCAATTATTTATTGATGGGATAGTGATTATTTTTTTGAAAATTTCAGGAGTTCTGAACAGTCTTTTCCAGACATGTGATCTGTAAAATATTAATGTATGGTTTGACGACGTTTTTTGTATTTCGGAATTGTGGTGGTAAAGTACCTAAATTTGATGCTTCGGGCTTTTTACGAGCTATAGTGTGGTACAATGGATATTACGTTCAATATTATTTCATGTCTTACAGTTAGTTTATAAGCGAAGTTATAAATTTATAGTTATGTATTTTAGTTTTACATCTAGAAGGCAGAAAAACGTGTATACGTTAACAACTTCTATTTTTATACCCATATCTACCATTTTGAAGGATGGAAATGGGTCGGACTTTAATCCCATATACGGTAAATTAAGGGGAATATTTTTTGTTTGTTTGTTAAGCACAGTTTCTGAAATGAATTGAAACTATAAACATTGAAAGCCAACAATAAAAAGCATAAAATAACAAGTTCAATAAATTTGATACACATATTCATCTGTATTGCCCGATACATGCAGAATCCAAGAGATGCATTGCCGAAACTCAAATGTGCTTTGATGTATAAGCTAATTTCATTGCTTAACAAGTAAAACAGCATTAATCTTAAACTATTTATTTTCAATTATTTTTTATAACAGTAATAAGTGACATTAACGACATTTCGAAAGTTGGTTTTATAATAGCAGAAGATTTATAGCATTTATTCTAAGCAATTTATGAACACCAGAGAATCAGTGATTAGAAGGAATAGTTATTGTATCCTTCGCAACCTATTAGTAAAAACATTTAACTAAATAATACTTAGATTTCATTGGTAAATTTATATTTATATAAGTAATAAAATTTGATTAATAATAAGAGGATATTAACTAGTTTATAATATAACATGTTTGTTATAGAGGTATAAACCATGAAAACATTTCCAAATCTATTACTTCTATACACTACAATCCAGTCATATGAAACCTAACAAATCATTTATTTCTTTATAATTAGCAGTAATTATTTTATGCTAATTCGATACACATATTATGAACAAAACAATAAGCCTTGACAAAGTTTAAGACATACAAGTATTACTTTACCTTGTATATATTAAAGCAATCAATCCGAAGAAGGAGAGAATATTGTGTATGTCTTTTTACAATGAATGGGAAAGTTTAACCTAGGCTAAATTGACATCATTAATATTAAGAAGAAATGATATTTAAAAATCTATATACATAATATAAACTGGATACTGTCAAATAAGGGGAATTAATTGACTCTTATTGTTTTAAGAATAAATTGTTATTTATATTAATTTATTTATCTGTAAGTATTTTATGTGCCCTAATAACTTAACACATATAATAAGTACACTGAGCCAGGGCTCAGTTTGGATAGTTTTTGTCTTTTACCTTTCCCACCTCGGCCACTCTTGTCAGTCGGTGGGGGAGTGACTCCGTCAACGTATTGATTATTTTCGGCCTGGATGGACTAATTGCTCGAGGTCAGGTGGTTGACCTTGACTGATTACTGACCAGCTGTTTACCGGCAGCGGCTACTGTTCGGAGCGGTCGGGACAAAATGGTAGCAGAGCGTGGTTACGTGTGTTTACAATCTGCGGGCCCGGGGGTTTTGTTTTGCCACTGGTGGTGAGAGGGATGAGTTGAAGTTGTTAGTTTGTGACTTCCTGCGCCTGTGCCGTCTCGCTGTGCTATTTTTCGCCGATCAACAGGAAGTGTGTGAACTTGTTTATTTATTTTCTGATTATTGTTACTTGTGTGTTTTTGTTATACTTTGTCATAGTTGTTTTTTTCCTGGTACGGCGTAGGGTTTGTTGTGGTATTTTGGTTTCGCTGCCGTGTTTCGTGGACGGCAGGAATTCTGGGGACCCTGCTGAGAGTGTTGTTTAACTGCGTTATTCACTTGTCACCTTAGTTATTTTGCTTAGTTAGTCGTTGACTTCGAGAGAGAGTGTGTTACTTGTTAGTCTGTGTCTTTTATTTATTTATCATGCCTGTCTCTCTGGTGCCTGAGTACTTATTGAAGGAGCATCTCCATTTTGAGTTTTTGGCTCGTGGGCTTACTCCGGGTTTTTACTGCGAGTCCATGCGGAAGCAACTGCGGGATAATATGGACCTGGACACGACCTGGCCTAGAGATTTGACGTTCCAGAAGCAGAGGCCTATTTTGGAGGCTAAGTTGGAGACTTTTGAGAATAGTCAGGAGGACTGGTTGGAGTCACCGCCTACTGGCCGAGAGAGGGCTAGGTATTTGTCCCGGCTTACCCATCTACATATGAGGCTGTCGCTACTTAGAGCCAAGCTTTCTAGTTCTGGTCATAAGGAGTGGTTGGAGGAACGCATCACCTTGGCTGACGGCTTGCTGACTGTACTCGAGAGGGACGATGGGGCAAAGGCTCCTGAAAAAACTTTGTCTGCGGTTGACACTGCTGCGGCTGTTAAGGGTGAATGCCGGATCCCTGGGTCAGTTGTTGCAGACTTTGATGTGGGCGTGGCGTCGGGGGTGTCTGGTGTGGACGGGGCCCGGGGGCCTGTGACCCAAATGCCTGCTGAAACTGGAGGACTGGGGACTGTGGTGACGGGATCCTTTATTCAGTATCACAAGCTTCCAAACCCACTTACCACGTTCCTGCAGCGAGTACCAACGGTGGATGGTCTAGATACTGAAGCTTTGCTGCGGTTTCTATCTGAGATTCCGCGACTGCATGACTTGCCTGGTCTTCAGGGAGCGAGCTTCCTGCATTTCATCTCTCCGTTTTGTAGGCCACCTTCGGGTGACTGTCTGGTTCGAGTTCTCCAGAGGGGTGGTACCCTGGATGATTTTCATAGGGAGGCATTGGATTTATTTGTTCCTGGTCCGTTGAGAGAACGTCTCCGTGTGGAGAAATTCTTTAGGCCTCAGGGTAACGAAGAGAGTTTGGCTAAGTTTGTGGCCGAGGTGAGGGACACTGATAGGGTGTTAGGGCTCGATATCCCCGAAAGTACTGTGGTGACCACCATTCTTGAAGGTCTCAATCCTGAATAGAGGTCCCGTCTTGTTTTTGCTGGTCGCCTTTCCACCTTCTCTGAACTGGACCGTCTGTGCATTGCTTCGCGCAGCGTGCTGTTTGCATTCATCGTTCCATCCAGCCCTCCAGGGCTGTTACGGCCGTACAGACTCCCGCAGCTGGGCCACATCACTCAGGTAGGCTTCGTTTACCCATCTGCTATGCCTGTGGTGAACGAGGTCATACTCGTATGGAGTGTCCTAGGAGATATTGCACTGGTCCAAAAAACTAGATCAAAGGTGGGTTTTATCTGAAGCTCCCCCGAGGTCTAAGAAAAAATTTAAAAAAATAGTACCTGTGCGAAAAATTTGATTAATAGTTTTGACACTATGAGCCTAGCAGAAAAGGGAAACCTACGGCTTAGGACAGCATCTTCGGTGTGCCCTTATATCAATATCTTAGTGGGAGACTCAGTGCATAAGGCCCTAGTTGATTCCGGGTCAGCCTGTAGCCTCATCTCTTCCCGTCTTTTTGAAGCCATTTCAAGGATAGGTTTGGTGAAGCACACCGAGGAGTCTTTTTTAACTTGCTCGACTGCTTCCAATTCCCCTCTTCCAATTTCGAGGAAGGCTTCAATCAAGTTTAAGGTTGAATGTTTTTCATGGGTGTGGAGCTTTCTTGTGGCCCAGGAACTAAGTATGGATTGTACTTTGGGGGCGGATTTTATTCAAAAGACTGGTTTGGTGCTGGATCTTCAGGCGGGCCAGTCTTATTTCAAATTCAATCGGCGAGTGTCAGTCAACTTTTCTGATAATTTCAAATCGACACCGCAGGTTGGTGAGGTGGAGTGTGAGGAAGGTTCTGCCCCTGGGGACCCATTCGGTCACTTGGATGAGGAGCAAGCTGGGGTTCTCCGTGAGCTTTGCTCAAGATTTCCGGAGGTCCTCACACCCAAGCTTGATTCTAACCATCTTATTGAATATGAAATTCATCTGACTGACACTCAGGCAGTACGCTCCCACCCATACAAGTTGGCTCCTCCAAAGATGGAGGTTATGCATGGTATCATCAGGGATCTTTTGGATCAAGGAGCTATTGAGCCCTCAACCTTATCGTATGCCAGTCCAGCGTTCTTGGTTCCAAAGCCGAATGGAAAAATCGTATGGTGGTCGACCTAAGAAAACTTAATGCCAAGATTGAAATAGACTCAGTGCCTCTCCCCAATCTCCATTCTGCTTTTGATTGGTTCGGTAAGGCCAAGTTTTTCACTATATTTGATTTGAACCAAGCCTATCATCAGATTCCGTTGAAGAAGGAATCACGGCCTTCTGTGTTCCGTGGAATTTGTATCAGTACCGATCTGTGCTTATGGGGCTAGCTGTGGGGGCCCAAACGTTAACTAGGTTGCTTGACTCCATCTTCCACGATGTGAAGTTCAGGTATGTCTTTAATTATTTTGATGACCCTCTGGTCTACAGTGAGTCTTTCACGGAACACTTTAAACATCTTGAGGAGGTCTTGGTTAGGTTGGGTAGGGCTGGCCTTACAGTCAATCCGGAGAAGGTGTCTTACACCAAGTCTGGATTATCGTTTCTCGCTCACCTCGTGTCGTGTAGGGGTGTATCTATAGATCCTGCCAGGACCCAAGGCATTCGGGATTTTCCTCCTCCGAAGGATGCCAAGGGTGTTGCCAGATTCATTGGCATGGTTAATTTCTACCGTAGATTTATTTCTGACTTTGCCGAGGTGGCCGCCCCTCTGAAGGCTTTAAGAAGGAAGACGCAAAGTTTGTTTGGGGTGAAGATCAGGAACGAGCTTTTCAACTGCTTACGGAGGCAATTATCCAACCTCCTGTGCTACGAATACCGGACTTTAGTTGGCCCTTCATCTTGCAGACTGACTCCTCATCCTGTGCTGTAGGAGCTGTGCTTTCTCAAGAGTTCGACGGCGCTCGGCAACCAATAGCTTTTGCATCTAGGACTTTGACCCTTCAGGAAAAGAAGTCTTCTATTTATGAGCTGGAGTGTCTGGCGGTCGTTTTCGGCATGGATAAGTTTCGGAGGTTCCTAGAGCATTCCGAATTTCTGCTGGAAACTGACAATCAGGCTCTTTCCTGGCTGTTGGCCCATCCTCGACCACTCGGGAAGATTGGTCGCTGAGCTGTCCAAATTGTGGCCTTTAAATTCAGGGTGCAGCACATTCGCGGCACCCAAAACGTCGTCGTCGATGCTCTTTTCCTATTTTCATGTTTCTCCCGTGGGCGGTTATTTAGGGATTCACAAGACCATCGTTAAAATCAGAGATAAGTTCATCTGGAAGAGTATGGACAGAGTCATTGCTGGTAGAGTACGAGCACAAAATATCAAATTAGGACTTCTTTCCTCCGAGGTGGCGGAGCGGCCTCTCGAAAAAGTGTTCATTGACTATGTGGGACCCTTGCCCCGTAGCAAGTCAGGGAACACCTCCCTGCTTGTCGCTGTGGATGCTTTCTCTAAGTTTTGCTGGTTGATTCCTCTTAGGAGTGCCACGGCATCGCTCACCGTCAAGGCACTCAAGTCCCGCCTTCTACAGAATTTGGGAGTGCCCGCCACCTTCGTCTCAGACAACGGCACACAATTCGTATCGAGGGAGTTTCATCGCTTCTGTTTTGGGCATGGAATCAAACATGTTACAACATCTCCATACTACCCCCAGCCTTCTCATGCTGAGCGGTTCAACCGCAATCTCAGAGCCGCCCTCATCGCTTATCACGCTGAGAAACAAACTACCTGGGATGAAAACCTGAGCTGGCTTCAGTTAGCCTTCACTTCTGCTCTTCACGAGATTCATGATTCCACGCCTTTTCAGGTCATGTTTAATCGTCCTCCTTCTGATCCCTTGTCTAATCTCTGGAGTCTGGATAGTCTTCTACCAGTGCCTGGTAGGCAGTCAGGGTTAAGCTCCTACAGTCTAGGGAAAGGGTGAGGAGAAAATTCAATAAGGGACGTATTGCTTACCCCTTCCAGGTGGGGGATCTTGTCTTGTAAGGCCCATACTGTCAGTTCGGCTGTGGATAAACGGGCAGCCAAACTTTGCTATCGGTGGACAGGTCCCTACCGGATTCTTCGTTTTCTCTCCCCAGTTACTGCTGAGTTGGTTGATCCCGTATCGGGGAGGTTGTGGCGGAAGGCCCACGTTTCTCATCTGAAGGCCTTCCGCGGTGACACCTCTGGTCATGCTCTCGATACTGGTGCGGCTGCTTGAGTGTCTGGGGACTGATCACCCCTGGTTTTCCCTGTGGTGTCGTTTTACTCTCTTTCTGTTTTCTTCTTTCTCCAAGAGAGGCGCCTCTCAATATTTCAGGAGGATCGTGTTTTGTCTGCCTCGTGCTCAGGACTTCGTTTCCTGTTAGGGTTCCCGACTTCCCGTATCCTGTACCAGAGCTTGTTGGTTCTTCTTTCAGCGGGGAGAGGTTTTGTTTGGGGGTTGCAACCTTTTTGGTGGGGGGGGGTTGAGCCGGGGCTCAGTTTGGATAGTTTTTGTCTTTTATATTTTTCACCTCGGCCACTCTTGTCAGTAGGTGGGGGAGTGACTCCGTCAACGTATTGATTATTTTCTGCCTGGATGGACTGATTGGTCGAGGTCAGGTGGTTGACCTTGACTGATTACTGACCAGCTGTTTACCGGCAGCGGCTACTGTTCGGAGCGGTCGGGACAACACGTGTTAACATATTTGTATATTATATACATTTAAATTGTTTTGCTACTAGATAATGCAGAACAAATTAAAGATAAAGACAAATTCACGCAGATTTCATTTTAGGTTAAGTTTGATATGTGCAAACACTGTCGATCATCATAACCCTACAGATGTACCTCGCTTTAAAACCACGCCTTCAATATTAATGTGGTCATATGATAAGAAATCTGTTAAAGGTTATTTTAAATCAAGAAAGTTATTTCTTTAATTCCAATAGCTCTATTAGTTTTTCTTGTAATACAGTTGTAGTTTTACGATCGGCCATTCTGGACAGGAAAGTTAAGGTGGTGCGGTCGGTTTGGAATGGGATTTTTTTTATAATTTCAGACTTACTATAACGAATCATTATGTAACGTACCTAAAAAATATATATAAAAGTACAATAATATATGTTTTATCACTTCATGAAAAGTCGAAGGTATTTACATTTGAAAATTTCGAAATTATGTATTTATAATTTATAGATATATAATATAACAAATTTTTTACGGTTTACGGTTATTCCGTGAAATACGGTTCATAGAAATACCTAATTTTCAAAAGATAATATTTGGTCATTTATTCAATTAGTATACATTTAACTAAGGAAACCCTATTGATTATCCAGTAATTAAGTAATTATTTTATTGGTGAATTATAAAAATAATCAATTATTCTACACTTGGTATGAATAAAAGAGACATTATAACTAAAATTTTGAAGGATATTATCATATTCAGCCAAATTTAGTTTTTATTTTGGAACACATATGACATATATAGCCTAAGTAAACATACGATATAAAATTATGAACATTCTGAAAGTTATTTATATTTCAAAAATAAAAATGAGACGGACAAATGAACGATTCAGGGCACAGTTTTCTCCTTTATATCATAGTTGTAAACGTTGATTGATGAAAGTTATTATGTTAAACCAAGGTAATATATGATACATGAGTATTGCAATAAAATCGATTAATATACAATCCCAAAATGTTTATATTTTTAAAATATACACCCGTAATTGACATAGTTACTACTACTAAATACATTACATATAACATTGTTATTACTTGGTACCTGCTAACTAAACAAGAAAATAGTGATATCAAACGTATTCATGTTTAAAATGAAAACATGACAATTTATGGTTGTGATACAGAATTTTGAGAGAAGCAGGTACTACTCTTTACTTGCGAAAGTTACATCCGAAACTCATCCGTAGTTCAAAAGTTTGTCAATCTGCGGAATGCTCTACCTCACAATTTCTCACGGTTATTTTATCTACAGATATAGTTTCTAAACTTTATTCAATTATAACGAATAAAAGCATCAAAATTATCTCGAAATTTTGGAAGCGATCATCGTTGAATTAACCAGAAATGATGAATACCAGGAGTTTTGTGTAGCGATCCAACTGAATCAGAAATTTTGAAAGCTGTTAGAATATGAAAATAAAATAAAAATGGCATATAAGTAGGTAGTTCAAAATTTAAAAATAAATCTTGGTCTTTGTGGAGCTCTGTCATTTTTAATGGCCATTCGTATGGATTGTGATTTTTATAATTCATTTAACGATGAAATACTATCGTATAAAAATGTTGCATAGTATCTTATTCTTTGATATCTGCATTACAATACTGACCAAGCACTTCGTGCTTAGTATTTGCTAAAATCTACTGTTAGATGTATACTGGTATGTATAAGTATACAATTTTAATTTCTTTATGTAGATATTATGATACTCTTTGGTCAACAGCAGTTGCAGAAAAAATTGCTTTCACGCTTACTATATGGTTTTAAGACTATAATGGAACAAAAACTATAAATAGTAGGTAAATTATTTAATGAAATGTTTGTGTTTTATTTTTACAAACTTTAGAGACCAGTGAGTTGTATCTCGGAGTTATTTTCGAATTAACAATAGACATATATGTTAATCAAAAACCCTAAACATCTCCATACCACGTTTCAATACTGTAATGTATTAAATATTATTATTATTATTATTTTATATAGTAACACAATATGATTAAGTTTACTAGCTCTGTAATTGTTTACCAAAGGTCGCTGGATACATTTATGTTTCGGATCGTATGATGCTGTGACGTCATATGAGGTGATCTGAGTTCTATAGATCTCATTGGCTGTTTCCATCACGCCACTGTCATCATTCTACCACCACGTCTACTATCCAGCAATGGCCTGGCTCACTTACCTTCTCACCCACTAACCGTAAACCACACACAGTCAATGATGTGCCCAAAAACAGTCTTTCATTTATATTACCAATCCCCCATGTCTCGTACACAACAAATACGATCACACATACGAACACACGCAGGTGCACACTTTTTCGTCTTTTGCAATCGTTATATGTAAATATTATGGAACATTACGTTTTGAAAATTGTGGTGTCTATCCTTTTCTTTATGTGTAACAAGTTTTAAAGTAACAGGTTTAATGACTGCAACATTTATTACTATATGGTAAGTAACCCATCAAATATACATGTTGACAATAGTAGTTTCTGCGTCGAAAAAAACTCAGGAATATCCCTAAGGTTCCGAATTATATATATATAATACACCAAACAGATGCAAATCCTACATACCACTCTAGGAAAGGTGAGACTCTGAGGGAAAATTACCTCTAATTAGCTATATTTAATACAAAATTTAAATGTTACTTCAATAAGGTTTTTTATATACTTGTCGGTAGCAAATATTAATATAACTTCGTCTTAACAGATTATAAACTTGTGACTATAAACATTCAGCTAAAAGTAAAATTGAAGTGATATTAATTTATAACTGTTCATTCTTTTTGAAAGTTAGGTTTATGTATACAGGAATAAAAACTATAAAAAATTTTAAATTAATGTTTATGAATTAAAAAATCTAATCGATTCATCAAATTATTGCAATCAGAAAACCTTAAATGTAAATTAATAAATAACTGTAACAATAATATGCTAGAATATTAATTCTAAAATGGATAACAGACACAGTGAGCCAGTGAATCCAGTGATAAAACACTGCTAAAGTTAAGCAATTACTAAGTTCTTCAAGATAGGATAAACAGCCGAAACTGAAGGCAAAGTTGAAAGTTTACCAAACCAGGCGGAGAGAGTACAATCGGCTACATTAATGTCAGACAGAGAAGTCTACCGTCGGTACATTATTCTTTTATATTCCTTTATAGAAGTGGAAGTTGTGAACATATTGGTACTCCATAATATTTTATTACAAATTTGTAATCTGTTGACTGCTATATAATTTAATGAATGCTATAATAATTTAACAGTCAATTCGTATTGTTTTACTACTTGATTGATTTTCTTGAAATTTAGTGAACATATGGCAAATACCGAATTCTTTTCCTTTACTTATTGTAAAGGGTAAAATCATCCTTATTTCTTAATATTCTTCTAAAAATAAAAACAATTATCTGAGAAAAATCTGAAACTTAATAAAGATGCGAGATTTACTTAAAAATTTCTTCAAAAGAAACAAGTGTAAAAATCTAACCTAGTTATCCCTTATTAAAAAGATCTTTCATCTATTGATCATATATATCAAACCAATAGATATTAGAGGATTAAAAAAGAAAACACTTCCATTTCGAAACTAAATTAATCGCATGATGTACTTAAAAAATCTAAGAGACAATAACAAAGCATATTAAATATGTTACATTGTTTTTACTATCCATATTGATAAATATAAAGCTCTTTAACCTAGAAATATTGGTCAAACTTTTCGTCGTATCAATGGAATAAATTGATGTATAAAATCAATATCTATAAATATGGAAGGGTTTTAATAAACTTTAATAGTTTTACATTACATGTTTTACAATTTTGAAATATATGATATTTAACTCAGAAAAGACTATTGAAAATGTTTCACAAACATTTAGCTATTAATGCCTAATCTACAGCCATATTGTTTAATTTGTGCAATTCCATTCTTAAAATGTTTACAAAAAATATTAAATATGTAATTTATTATAGACCAAAGTACTTTATTTTTTAAAACATGAGAACTAAGATATTTTATGTTGTGTATCAAACACAGTTTATTAAATATTTTTTAAGGATATTATTAACACATAGCACTGTAAAAGGGTATGCTTGGTGCTTGTAGAGACAATATGAGGTGTATATTAATATATGACCTCACACAACACTGTACATGGGTAAGCTTGTTGCTTGCAGAGACAATATATGGTGAATATCAGTATATGACCACACATAACAGTGTACAAAGGTAAACTTGTCTATAGCAGAGACAACTTAATTATATTAACTGGGTTAACGTCAGCACATGTTTACTAAGCTGCTAAATGCTCTCAGAGCGGAAACTGAGTTAATCTGTATCAACATCCGGCTTTACTTTGGGAGAGGTTTGCTTATCATTTTACATCATAGTAGCGCTGACTGTGCTGAATGGGTCACCTCAATTAATATATGAATGTTAATAGATTTAATATTACGATTTATGTTGCATATTTTTGCTTCTCTTTGCAAAAATTAGTAGTTACCTCAAAAGTCACGTATAATTTCCATGAAACCAATAAAGAGAGTTAAAAAAATATTATCACTGTATGCTTATCCGTCAATTAATGGGATATTTTACGATAAAACTGAGCTATTGACCTTCATTTATATGGGGACACCATCCATGTCGGAGATGGTCCTTGTCACTCCAAGCATTAATGAACATTGTTATCAAATTGGCAACGAGATGTTAAGATGATTAAGAAAAGATTTATGTTTTCTTAATTCTTGTTTACGTGTTGTAATTTTGTATAATTTTTTTTAACTTTGCTGAAGACGGGGGTATTAAATCCCCCGAAATATAGAAGGGAAAAAATAGTTTATGTGTTTTCTTCTATTCAACACAGTGATAGTATATATATAAATATATAATTTTTTGTATCATCAAGTTCTAATTTTTGTATCTCTTACAATTACTCATTGAATTTACTTCACTTTCTTTTAGTAAAATATTGCACTTCATAAAGTTGACGACGTGTAAAGCAATCTCTGGACCGGATATTAATCCGGGATTGGGAAAACTTGGGAGTTATGGCCGATCCCTTCCGGCTCTTCTCTGAGGTTAGAATTTAAAAACTCTTGTGGCAGACTAATTATGAAAGTTCAAAGTTAAGTGACGGTTTAAGGCATCCTTTTATGTAATGATATAATAATATTAATTTATGTATACATTTAAGGACTATCATTTTTACGATAAATACCTTTATTTTATCTGCCGCTCATTTCATTGTATAAAATCTGTCACTGTTAGAGAATTAATTCCTGGTATTTTGGTCAACACACCTCAAATTTGAACTTGAAATTTTAATAGCCAGTACTCTCCTGTTTTATTCTCTCTTTTCCCTGTAAATACAGGATAAATGAAGTGTTTTTTTTCTTATTGATTCAAGTGGTGGAAATCACGTGAGTTAATAATGCCCTTCATTTATTTTATTTTAATTTACATTATATAAATATTTAATAAACTTAGTATGACAAATGATTTAAAAATATTGCAATACATCTGTATAACAAGTGATTTAATCTCGTACAAATAATTTAAAATCTCTTATCGTTATATTTTAAAATTATGAAGGAGCTATTCAGTTTCGTGCTCACATAAGTATTTATTTTCGTCAAACATATTTAACTGTCGTAAAACTGAAACATATACTAACAAATATATACTAAGAAATGAGATATACGAATTGTATCAAAAGAGATTCTTTATTTAGAAAACTGATAAGGTTAGACTGATAAGTGTTATGATTTTTTATACCTCCCAATGTTGGTTACGACTTTTTTGGAACTTATTTTGCTGGTTTCCTAATGGAACCTGTTACGTATTTTTAGCCTTAATAATTTGTTTGATATATCGTGAAAATAAAGTAATCTTTTAAATGACAACATAAATATTCGAATAAACAAAAATGTATGTTATTTATAGCCTACTAAAACCAAAAGCTTAAAAAATTAAACCGTTCATGAATTTATTCCTATTAATTATTTACATGAACCAAAATTGGCGTATTGGCGTGAGTGAGCCGAATTTGCGGTTATTGGCAAAAATGTTGCAACAAAATAAATATTTTGTTAATTATTTTAATATATAACCTCACTTTAGGTGACTTAGAGTTGCTAACTAATAAGTTAAGAATGAAAGTTACAGGAAAACCGATGATTGCTGGATTAAAATTTTGAAAGAGTCATTGTTGTGGTTGCCACAGTTACGTTTTGGACAGGATAAAGTAAGGAAAGGTTTGACCAATCATTATGAGCAATAAGAGAAAACACGTGGCAATCTAGCAGGATTAGGGAATGGGAGGAGTCAGTAATGTAGAGAAGGAGCGTCTTGCAACATCAATAGCAATTTCAGTTATATGAAACATTAATTTCTCACATTGTGGAAGTATTTTAATCGTTTGTTAGTGGACTGTTATTAAATATTTAATCTGTATGTTAATTCTTAAACATAAATTGCAGTTTGTATTATATTCTGGTTAAAGCCATTTTTTATTTCAGTAAATGTTCCATAGTTTAAAAATTCGGTTTAACTATAAAATGCAATTTAGGTTGAAATTTAAATTTTTATAAAAATTAGCTTAGAAGAAAATAAAAGAATAGTTCTTATCACGATTTCTCCCATGGAGAACTCAGCACATGTTTAGTAATCGACATTAAACTAAAATGAATAATATAGATATTAAAGAACAATAATAAAGAGTTAAATATAATATTATCTAAAGTCCAGCCTTACTTAGGACAACTGAATCTGCTTCTCATGTAGGGAACAAAATACAAGATTTAAGATTTGTTATTGTTGAAGACTGTACAGCATAACAATGGTAAAAAATACCGAAGCCTGGAATATTTTCCAGTTAAAGTTATATTAAATTACGTAAAATACTCACAGACCTTATATTAACAGTTTTCAACTAGAAACCTTTTAACTGCGCATTTAAATATATCCATCATAAATTTCTTTACATTATTTGGTAAAAACTTTTATATTTGAATACCCATATATTCAAATCTATTTTTTTACTAGTATACACACATTATCGTGTTTAAATTATTTTCATACCTTGTGTTAAAGCTATAAATGGAAGCTTAAATTTAAATATTCGGTTATCAGGCTGGTTTGATAAAGTTGCTGTAAATCATGGATGATTTCTTTAAATATATTTCTTCCCTGACTATGAGGTTGGTGAGTTAAGGTGATAAAAATATCGTGTATTCTCAATCTGTTTTCAAACAAGAGTGATTGGGTTGCTGCAAGTCCAATGCAGTTTCGAGTTGGTAATATACATTCCCAACGGAATAATTTGGTCTTCCATATTTTCATCTAGGTAGTGAGCAAAGTTCATCCTTAAATCCAATTTGTGTAAACGTGTCTTGACACAAATCATATGTGAGCACTTGAGGCAAAGATTCACAAAATTTAGAATAAAGGGATTCCTTGACTAGATACGCATCATAAATGAACTAAATCGTATATATGTAAAAATAACGACAACAATTCATAAGTATATAGCCTAAATTTTCTCTAGAAATCTGGAGAAAAACGCACGGTTTGAAATGCCAGCTAACCTTAGCTCAAAATAAATAGTTTGTGATATATTCTGACACATTTATAGTTATTGTTACCATTCAAATATTACTTATGTTACATGTAGTATGGCATTTATTCCAAGGATTTAACCCACAACGATTTCATATGTTATTATTTTCAAGTTGCATTTTATTTAAGAATAGTTCATCACACACTTATTACCCAGGGGTATTGAAATAAGAGAATTACATTGTAGGACATGTGTATTTATTCACAGCGAAATAAGGTTTATTATAATGTACGCGGGTAAATGAAGATAACGACTTTATTCAGCGGAGAACACTTGCAGAGGAGTCTGTTCTTGTCCCTTTGTAAGTTATGGAAGTGAAATGCTGCTGCTGGAACGTGACGAGTGGTTTACTTTGAAAATAAGCATTTCCTTTTAAGTTTTGAATTTAATAATTTTATATAGACTTTTATTGCCCTGTCTTTAATATTATTAATGTGGTAATTGTGAGATTCCAAACATTTTAAACTTTAAAAGTAACCATACTTATACGGATGCTAACTAAACAAAGTAGAATATCTAAAACCATGCAAACAGTATTTTAATCTAATAGAAATTAAGGCATACTACATATAAGCAAATTATTCTTAAGCTATGAGTTTTAAAGTTCTAGTCTTATAACAAAGCGTTAGTTTCTGACATATCAAAACTAAAATTATCGTGTTTAACAATAATATTTTATATTATTTTAATAAATATTTGATTTTCTAAAGTTCTTTAAATAAAGAAGGACTAAACTTTAAATTAGCGATGAAGGGATTTTGAATGAAGCAGGATTTTTTCCGGATACTTACAATCGTTTAGTGGTACAAGAAAATCTGATTTTTTTATCACTGAAATATGACAAATGTCCGGGAAAAATCCTCTTTCCTAAACTTTACAGATAAGTTTAAAAAAGTTATTTTTATAATCATAACAGAAAATATTGAATTTTGTAAGGTTTTTTTAGCTAAATAACACAACAGTATAATATGAGTATTTCTCATCCCAAAAACTTCTATTACGTTAATTCAATGCATTTGAGAATTTAAAACTAGGAATCATGCCTACATTTACTGTTTCGAAGCAGATATATTTATTGGTTTCAGTGGGTTATATCTTAATATTGTAGATATCCTTCGGATGGAAGTTATCCAGGATAAAATTAATGAAAAATATGAGCAGTACATGCTAAACGTATGAACGTTAAAACCCATGCAGTCGCTCGGTGTTAATACCCAACTGTTCCAGAACACAGAAAGTCGGCAGAACATGTTGCTTGTTGTAACAAGTACAACTGTTGTCGGATTCCCGCAGCGGATGAGTTGGTCACGAACATGGACTACTGAGTGCTTTTCATTTATCTTTTCCTCGTAACTCTTATTATAATTGTAAGAAGAATAATCATTATACATCTTGTAAAATTTTTATTTCATAATCCTGGTTTGGATTTATTCTGTTGTATTTAAGTAATTTCTCAGACTTGCCACTAAAATATTTTGAACCTTGTGTATAACAAAGGCGTTGTCTAAAAAATTTTTAGAGCAAATTGTTTATTAGTATCATATAATAACCAAATATATAAGCCAATTTCTTAACCCAAATGCGCTATGTAACTATCAAGGCGGGACTAAAAAGAGTTTAGGTTTGCTCTTAGTTGTCATCTAATAGTATGACAAGTGCTAAAACCTTTCAACATTATCTTCTCTGTAAAAAATCAATGCATGAGCTATCATTATATATCAATTAAAACATGCTAGAGATCAGACCATAGTATTTATGAATAAGATTGAGAATGTAATCCTTGTAATTGAAATACATGTTTTTTTTTTATTTTTTAAAGTTTTTTAACCAGGTAACGTATTCTATTAATAAAGGCGATACAATATTTCAGATTAATACAAATATACTGCTTATTCATTTATCTATAGTAGTTAGTTTTAATACAATTAGGTAACATATATTACGATAGATACTGTCAATGTATATATTATTATATTGTCTTATAGGATATTTTCAGAATTACAAATGTATAATTTCAAAAAAACTTTTAATTTAAATTCAAAACATTATTAATAAGTATTTATTATAACTTTATGCTACACCCTAATCTGTAACATGATGTTTTCTCAATACTATCAAGAAATTAATTATATGTTTTTGTAATAATCTTTTTCATCATGGCTAGTTGTTGTAATGAACCTTTTTGTTTACTAAATAAATTTTATGGCCGTTCAATATTGAAGCCATTATTTTCAATCTAAATAAAGGTACAGTAAATATTTCCTTTTGCTTGTCTTTCTACATAATATCTCGGAAACGAAAACTAATATATACTTTAAAGATTGCATGAAGCTTAATTTATATATTAGGTAAACCGTGTTTGATGATGGTGCATGTAACTCAATGTAACTCAATGATAAATTGAAATATGATGGTCTCGAACGAGTAAAACATATAATAAGATACTGTCATGTATTATATTTCTTGTTTCAAAAACTTACAACTGGCAGACTGGCTCATATTTAAGATGTATTAACATCATATAAGTTGAATAAACAGAAGTCGAAACAAAAAATAATTCAAATATTTTGTTAGATTACAATCTTAATAATTTGCAAATATTTCTTTTGTTGTTTCCTGTATTCAAGCATCCTAATCATATGAATATTATAAATTCGAAATCGCCTTTGTTTGTTTGTTTTGCTTTCACGCGAAAAGTTTCCGACCGATTGTACTACAGGTATGCATGGACATTATTAAGGTCCCAAGGGATGTATATAGCCTATTCTTATTTCGAGAATCCATCCCTACTACGCTCCACTGGTCACTAATGCAGTGTAAAATCCCACCTTGATCCCTTTTATATGTGAAATAGAGTAAGTTAAGATCCAGTCTGATGTCTAACGCCATATCTTACATCCATCTGAATCAGTAAATAAGTAATCCAAGTAAAAAAAGTAATCTAAAACAGTTGGAGACAAAGAAGCTCAAAACGAACTTTCTACATCAAGAACACCTGGACTACAAAAAAATGATATTAAGATGAATAAGTGTTCTTATTGTCTCATCAGGTATACAATTGAACGTTAGACTTCACACGCTGCAATAAGTATAAGGTTAACCGTGGATCTGAATTTGACAATGTCATTGAATCAACCCTTCCCACCATTGCTCTACGTTATGAATTGAAATAGTCTGTTAAATGTAATCAAATGTTCCTTCTAAATACTGTTTTATGACAGCACTCAACTCATTTTAGAAAATTTCCTAAAACACTAGGTAGTCAGAATTTGACTCCAAATACTATGTAGCGATCGGAAAGAACTATGCTAAATGAAAGTTCGCTGGATTGTGCCATTAAAACTACTGTAAAAATTACAACTGTAATTGTTCTAAAATATTTGTAAGTTTATAAAGAAACTAGAACGTAGATTATGTCATTATAACGTACTTTTTACTGTACAATTAAAAAAAAACATTAAGTATTATAAAAAATATACATTTACTACCTAACTTTAACTATACATTTAATGAATGTACTAAAATCCATTTTAGTTATATTTTGACAGAAGGAGGCTTCTCAGATCTGTTTATATATGTATACTTTATTGATCGGAAAGCAAAGCAAAATCAACTTAGACTAAGAATACTACGAATGAATTAAATTACAATGCCTATAAATATTCACTTTATCATAATAGCAACAAGGCTTACTAAAGATTGTCATTTTTTATATATGTAATTCACTGGAACCATCAGTGGTTATATATGTGCAACGCCTACTAAATGTGTGCTATAAAGTGGGTAACTCCTAGCTGTACAGGTATAAAAGACAAAGTAGAATTATAAAAACTTTTACTACACATTTTGAGACAGTTAGGTAAATTATCTTAGATGTTTTTGGCATGAGTAAGTGTTAAAGAGCTATGTATTTCATATAATTTTTTAATCAGTAAAAGGAACAATCGACTATTGAAAATCACTAAGATTGGAGTAAATTTCAATGTCCACTACTATACATTATTATTTAATGCATTTTGATGATCGTATCCAAGGCATACTTAACATTGGAACATAGTTCATTAAAAAATAAATTATACATACTCTTATTTTGAAGCCATGATGGATATACCAGTTCTTTTCTAAGTCTTAACACGTATCCTGTCGGGATTGAATTATATAAATCCCTAAATAAGGAATCGTATATAGAGAAATTTGACTACAATACTCGATTATTCAACGCTGCTAACCGAGGATCACATTAATTCCGGAATCAATTCTGCTCTACGGTTAATCCATGATGCATATGTAGAGCTCTCAGTCCACTGACAGCAAACAGTTTCAGTTGATTACGAATTTGAATTCGACATTATATACTCTAAGCTATAGTATATTGTTATATTTTACACTTTAGAATGGAAAGTTTTTATAACAATACTGTTCCTTAAGTTTGGTAGAAGATATCTAACTTGTTTTGAATGAGAGAACTTCTTCGATCTTTCAGGAAATCGATAGTTGAACTTCTTCGAGGAATGAAATCGATAGGCAGTGGCATCTACTGGGAAGGGTATAAGTGTAAGGCTAAAACAAATGTTGGAAATTCCAATTGATTGATTTACTCAGGTATATCTTTTGGCGAGATATTGAGCTAGATAAAATAGTAATGCACTGAAACGTCAGAATAATTTGGCCTTTCACACATTCCACAACGTTGATAAGTGTTTTTTATTTAAAGAGAAACGTTTAGAAGGTTCATTTCCAAAATGCAATTGAGTAAATATAGAAATTAGCGATTTTGACTTAAACTATTAACAAGAAAATGTATTTAGTAGCTAAATAAATTACATAAAAGTCAGCTATGTATATATAATATCTATACACTGTAAAAAAGTTCACCTACCGCTACTATTAATTTATCTAGAGTTATGGAGTTATTAGATCTTTAAAAATACGATAATATACCCGAATTACAGTCAACGAATTTTCTTTAACAAGATGTTGGCTGCAGATCAAAATATTATCTGCAACCCGATAATTTGCAAATAATATTTTGCAGAAAAAACTTAGTAGTATACAATTGAATTGTGTCTACCTTAGTAATTACAGTCCTTGCTGTTTTATATTTATGAAATATTGTATTTGTACAATGGATAGAAATAATTACTTTGTTGCACAGGAAAGAAATGCTGCACGAGCAAGAAACAATTCCTTTGAGGGCAAGAGATCATTACTTTGGCCAATAAAACCACAAGAAATATCTTTAAGCATCATTATATGTATTTTAAATGTTTAGTTAGTGAGGGAACAATAATAAATACACCGTATATTAACATCAATAATTTGTATTGTCGTGAATATGATTTTACTACTGTAACTTAACCGTTTACATCAGAATACAAAATAAAATTTTCAGTTTTACCTAATATTTTTTCCTGAGAAGAAACTTTACCGGAGAATCTAGTTCTATCGATCTACTTCGTTAAGAACGGTACATTACTGGTTTATTCCTTCTTTAGGTTTATTGCAAAAATCTGGCCTACCTTTATCTTGACTACGTTAGATATTTTAAATGCCATAAAATTTAACTTAGTAAAATAATTTGAATGTATCGTATGACAGGATACAGAAAGAAAAATTTTATCTTTAGACTTTAAATTTTAGACGAAATTTTATCTTTAGGCTTAACATTTTCTACAATGGTGAACATGAAAAGAAAATGTTAAGTTACGGCCATTTTCCAATCATTTTGCTCAACGTAAAATTTGCTAAATGATTACTCCGTATTGTATGTCTGCCAACCTGTCATCATGATTATTCAAAAATAAAATGAGTTTTAACGTAAAAGCACGTTCAGAAAAGTAAAACACGACACATGGTCATATATATGAAAATATTTTGGAGTAAATAGGAGAAAATAATCAAAAAAATACCCCCTAACCCTATGTTCTATTTCGTTTCGATAGGATCGGTCTATATTATTTTTTTAAGAAGGAAAGTCATGGCTAATAAAAGATAAAGCTATGGCGGTGTAACTTAGCAAATTTCTATAATTTGAAATGGTGCTTAACTCAATATATTTATTGAATCAACCTTTCACATTATATGCTAATAAAAAAATAAGTAAATTTTATAGTGCAGTGGTTTTAAAATAAAATTAATTATCCATATTAAAGCCTTAGACTATATATTTAAAATAAACTATACTTAAATTATTTTTACTATCTTGATTATGCAAATATATATCTGATAATACTGGTTTGTTTCCACCTATTGTTTGGGATCTAAATGAAAGAATGTTTTCTTAAATAATCCCATTAATAAAAATGCATAGACATTTGCCTACACAATCAACTTTCACCACGAGTTTCACATTACATTAACCGTTAACTAACTACTGGGAGAGACTCAGCTGATTGTCAGTTTCAGATTATCAGCACTCAGTGTAAGCAGCTTGTCTCGGCTTGGTGAGGTCTCAGTGGACATGGCTCACGTGTCCTGGCACTTAACCACCAGTTGTACATTACATGAACTTAGCTGTCTGTCAGTGTCAGATTATCACCTCTCAGTGTAAGCAGCTTGTGTCGGCTTGGTGAGGTCTCAATGGACATGGCTCTCGTGTCCTCGTCTTTAACCACCAGTTTTGCATTACATGAACTTAGCTGACTGTCAGTGTCAGATTATCACCTCTCAGTGTAAGCAGCTTGTGTTGGCTTAGTGAGGTCTCAGTGGACATGGCTCTCGTGTCCTAGTCTTTAACCACCAGTTTTGCATTACATGAACCGTTAACTAACTACTGGGAGATACTCAGCTGATTGTCAGTTTTAGATTATCACCTCTCAGTGTAAGCAGCTTGTGTTGGCTTAGTGAGGTCTCAGTGGACATGGCTCTCGTGTCCTAGTCTTTAACCACCAGTTTTGCATTACATGAACTTAGCTGACTGTCAGTGTCAGATTATCAGCTCTCAGTGTAAGC